>NC_081250.1:79057828-79389033 GCF_030490865.1 Poecile atricapillus | reverse complement strand
CGTTCATTGAGCCAAAACAGGCATTGTTTTTCTTCCAAGAACCTTTCTATCCCTCAGAAGCTTTTGTTTTGCAGTTTTTATGACATTCAAAATTTAATATATTTTTTTCTTTTTCTGACTGATTAATTTTCCTTTAGCTATTCTAAATGTGTTTCATATGAACATTCAAGGATCTATCAAAAATTTTCTGTATGGGTGTTTCCTCAACTCAGAGAAATGATAACAAATGGGGCAAGAAGACATTACATTGGGTGCACTTAGTATATAATAGATAATACGTAGATTTATAAATCTATAATGACTTATAGTAATATAAGTCCCATAAGGTAAGAGCTAAGTTAGTTCTGCTGAAAGAATATTAATCTGTCACTTAGGTAATGAAAATTGAAACCTAGAGTCTAAAGGCTTTTTGCAAGTACTGATAAAGGTAAATGAGTACTTGCTCAGCTGTTGGGATATGCCAATTTTGTTCAGTAGCCAGGCAGCAAAACAGCAGCAAAATTGTTATATGTGCCACAGAAGAATGGTGAGCTCACCACAGCTACTCAGACTTGAAGTTATGTGGTCTGTTGTTCATTTTTTGTCCAAAGGTCCCACCACATCCAGAAAAACACAGTAATTCAGAGGAAGGACATAAGGACAAAAGGGAAACTTCATTTTCTTATTGCATCAGCCCATGCAATGCTAGTGTTTTTTCCCAGTTCAGGTTGACATCGCAGAAAGAGTGCAGTAGAACTAGCAGAAATTAGAAGAAAGCCTGTGAGAAATATCAAGTTTAGGAAATGGCTTCTGCTTTAAGACTGACAAAATTGGTGTAATCATTCAGCTTTGAAAACAGAACTGAGGGCATAAGAGAGGCACCTGCTTTTTCCTAGGCATCACAGAAATCAAGTGTGGTCAATTTTTCACCTTTTACTAGGAAGCCAATACACTTCTACCTCATAACCCAGAAAGAAAAGAACACTGATTGTGCAAGGAAAAGCCAAATTCTCTTTAACTGAACTCTAAATAGTGGAAATTAACTTATTCTAAACTGAATCTGGAGTTGTCTTAAGATTACATAATTTTTCCCTGAAGTCAGAGTACCCAAGAGGTACGAAATGTAATCATATATTTTTGAATATGAACCTTAGTATTTCAATACTAAATACAATGGTATTTGAAGTCTAATTATAATAAAATAGAAGAAGGAAAGAAAAGCAGAACTTTTGCCTACATCTGGCAACTCTAAAACCCACATTGTTTCATTGAAAAAAAAAGTGTCTTTTCTAAATTCCATGATTTTATGGAGTCTTTCCATTTGGAATCCATTTCTCTTTTGTTTTAAATCATGATATTTCACTATATTCAACTTGTCATTAAAATGGGATATGGAATGGAAAAAGTGCTCTGAAAATACATTATTAAATTTTGAAAAGTTGGAGGATTTCTACGATGGTATTTTCAGACTACATTAAATGGAGCAGGCTGGAAAATACTCCTTAGACTATTACCATTATCAGCGACATGGAATAGTCTTGTTAGAAACTATTATTTTTCCCTTTAGATTTTCAATCAGTGACCCATGTTTTTATTTCCAAAGGGAAACAATCAGTCTTCTAAGAAAGCTCTAAACAACTAATACTCAGTATTTTCTAACAGACTTCAAGCAATACAGAATATTCTGAATGTAATTTTACTCTTCAAAATATAAAAAATAATATTTTGCTATTAAAAATTGAAGGCTGTCTGTAACCTATATATCTGTAGTAATTCTTACTTAGTGTCTCTGAAACAGATACTTTTTCAGCAATTTTAGTGAAGGAAAATAGCACCAGTCTTTGTGTAATTCAAATGGCAAAGAAAGTGTCTGGAGGCAAAAAAAGTGTCAAAGTTTACTTGGTCAAAATATATGGGCTAAGAGTAGACCTAGAAAACAGGGTTCAGAATATAAGATAGGTGAATTTTGCGCTGAATTTCAAATAACTGCAAGTTTTCAAATTTTAGGCAATACTGTGGTCCACACAAACTGGCAGCTGTACTGGAACTAACTTCAACTTTTTTCCTCTGTTTCTAATGCTCAAAATATTACCTTTGGTTACTTTTCCCATATTGAAGATGCAGTGTTATGAAGCAGACAAAAATTAAAATCAGGAAAAAAATAAGTGGCTTAGGAGAGTGGATTCCAAATTTTGACTTACTCTCATCACATTCCTCACTGATGAGGAATATATAAAAGGAAAAAGGTATGGGATTTTAATTTTTTTTTTTAATGGTGTTTACACACATGGAAAAAAAAGTTCTTTCTTGAAAAATATCACTTTGAGAAACACTTTTGAAGAGAATTACAAAATATTACTAGTCAAATATGGCATACTTCCTATTAATTTACTTTGCTAAAGGAGAAAAGATAGGTTGCTTGTCTGAAGCTATACATTTATTATGCATGTCATATTTTTATCTCATAGACATATTTATAGTTATACATACATGTATTATTATATAGTATAGATATATATGTATTAAATATAAACATATATGTATATTTATGTCTGTCTGTATGTACATAAATTCATATGCCCTAAATACCCAGAAGCCTTCTGCCAAAAAATATTGAAAAATATCCTCACCCATCTTCCACTTCTTTGAAGAAAGGAGTTATGGAAGCACTGGACAGGTTTATGTCCCACTGAAGTTCTATGTTTTGAGAGAATAAACACATCATCAGACCTTAAGACATCTGAAGCTTGGTGTCTTCACTACAACTTTTTCATTCCCTCATAAGTGTTCTTATGAATTATATTTTTTGAATGATTCTTACTGTAGCCAAGTAATTTTCTCTCCTACAAGTATACACTAATATTGAAAACATTCATATGTTATCAGCATATTTTTAGTCACAGATACAAAACTCATCACTATATAGATTGACTCCATCCAAGCCAGATCCAGCGCAGATATGTAAGTCTTGCCACAGCATAGTTAATATTTCAATAGCTATGATCTGAATATTCAAAAAGGTAACTCAGTAGTGAAAGGTTTTTCTTTTTACCTTAGTTTCTATCCATGTTGTGTTCATTCTGGAGGTTCAATGAAATTAGATCACTGGTTACTTATCTATCTAGTCACCCAAGAAGTTGTATTAGTTATCATTATGAAATTAATAAGCTGAAATAAGTTTGTTTTATATTCTAATACATTGGAACTTCCAGTTGATGTTTCAGTCCTCCTCAGAATATACAAGTAATGAGAAACCATTAGTGTGGTGCAATCAGTAGGTAATGAAGGTCACAGAATGAAGATCACTTACATACTTAAGTAGATGGTAAAAACAGAGAAATGTCCTGACCTCAAAAAAACAACTCCATCTATGCTATCTCACTATTTCTTTAAGTTATTACTCCAAAACCAAACAACTTTTCTGAAGCATGCTGTGAAGCTAATAAAACAATTTTATAGAACTTTCTCACTTTATGGTTTTGACCGAACCTTTGCTGATGAAAGTTGTTTGTTTCCCTAGACTACAAACACACACAAAAAATCCCTGACAACATAACAGCAAAAACCCCTTCTGCTAATAGAATCTCCATACATAAACCAGAACATACACATGGTTAAAGCTGTGCTGGATTTTCGTTTAACTTATCTGTTCAGGAGAGAAACACATCATTCATTATCTCTTGTGAGAAAAGGCCTAAAGGTATTATACACTTTCATGTAATATGCGAAAGCTCTTGGAATCATCAGGAATTAAGTCTTTAATACTAGATAACTTTATTTTTTTTCTTATTTTGCAGAACAAAAAAAAAAATAATTTGTGACCTTGAAATTCTCATTTCAAAAGCATCTATAAATTCTATGAAAAATTTGCATTAAATCCTGGAAAATTGCATTTTATGTTCATGTCATAAAATATTCTAAAGGTGTTTATGTATGCAATTTCACCAATATAACCTGCAGTCAATATAAAATATCTTTCTCCCTCAACCATTTTTTTATTTATCTTTGGAGATACCTAGTTTTCTCACACAAGAAAGATAAGAACTTTCTAGAGAAAACCTGACAAAGACACACAAAGATGAGAGACTGGACAATTTGTCATATGAGGAAGGGCTATGAGAACTGTCCCACTTTAGCCTTGAAAAGAGCAGACTTGAAGGGAGTCTTATCAGTGTATACAAATACCTGCTTTTGAGGAGTGAAGATGAGACAGACAGACTCTTCTTGGTGGTCAGCAATAGCAGGACAAGAGTCAATAGGCACAAACTGAAATATTAGAAATTGCATCTTAATATGTTTACATGTTTATATATAACAGTTATGCTTTGAGAGTGGTGAGAGACAGGCATGAGCTTCCCAGATAGGGGGTAGGGATACTGGGAGATATTCAAAACCTAACTGAACACAGAATTGAGCAATCTACTCAAGCTGACCCTAATTGAGCAGGGAGGCTGGTCCATATGACCTCAAGAGGTCCTTTCCAACCTCAACCATTCTGTAATTCTACTGTTTTTTCACTTCTTCCTCCGGTGCTTTTCCTTTTCTCTTCCAATACCCAGTGTTCTCTTCCAACTTATCCCAATGTTTGAGTTTCTTTAGGCTGCAACTAAATCTTGCAGATAAAAGAATGACACGATGCTACAGGGAACTTTCTGATTCATAATCACTTTTTAAGAAACAGTTTTACATGAATTTGACTGTTTTCTTTCAAGTTACTTTTCATAATGAATTGAACCAGGTCGTATAATTAGGCTCAGAAATGAGGCAGCCTAGAATGAAAGCCTGAAAGGACTTGATACCAGAGGTTGCTTCTCTATAAAGCAATACAAGAACCTTTTTTTCTTCCTCACCCTCTCTGAACCTTCCTGAGGCTGATAAATTATAGTCTTTGAAGCCAGTGTCACTGTTGATCTGAGGACCTACCACCTCTCAGAAAAATGAATTTTCCAGCAGCCCGAATGTACAAAGTCTGCAATTGCTTCATCCCAGTTCTTGTTCACATGCTAGAGGCATGGCAAGAGCTACTACCTCTTAATGGGAGAAATGTATCTTCCACTGAACTGTGAAGGAAGCATTGTTTCAAAGCGAACAATTCCATTACTTTCTCTGTAACATACTGCTTAAAGATGCTGCAGCATAGCAAATGTCTTCTTGACATTTGATGCAGCAATAACAGTTTGCTTTCATCCTGCACCAGAACCTGAACCTGAAGATACTGATAGCTAGAAAATCCATAGAGATGAACCTATGAAAATTTATGAAACACTTAGTTTTCAGGAACATCAGCAAATGACTTTCAAACCTGTTCTGATTGATAAACTTAAGTTAAATATTCTAAATTGTCCAGATATATGGGGTTTTTTTTAATGGTCATTTTAGGATAATATTGTCATGTCTGGTGCTTAGAAGTGCAAACAGGTGCTAGGCAGCAATATCTACACCTTAATAAGAGCAGGTATTTTAAATAAGTATTAGTTAAAAATATGTGCATTTCTATTCTTGATGATAATCAGAACTCAGTTTAATTTGGCAGGCTGTGTGGCAGACCACTCATTCATCCCCCTTCACATCAATTTCTTTACTCATCTAAATATAGACACCCAGAAGATTTCTTAATCAACAGGTTGAAATGCTCACACAGTTTTTCCTGAGCAAGCAGTGGAATTGCCAATTAGTGGTGACAGGTATTTTGAAAACATACTCACATTGAGTAGCATTTGCTCTGACTGCATCTTTCTTACTACTATCTTAGGAAAAGAAATCTCATTTTGCTGCTATGGTACACTATTATTCAGTGCAAATTTTCATAAAATATATACAAAGCTTAAATACAGAACTTTACTTCACAAAAGCACAGTCAAGCATACTGACAAAGTAAAGGATAATTTTATTTTATTGCTTAATCCCAGTTGCAGTGATAGTACTATCCTTGAATCTTTGAATCTAAACAACTATATTGTTTTAGGGCTCCCAGCTTGTAGTGTAGAAATGTGGTTTGTGTTTCATTCAATGGGATTGAGCATATTTATATGTTGTTTCTATTAAAGAACCTGTAGAGAGGTACATTACTGATTATAGTCACTGCTCTTCCATCTCTCTGCTGACTTGAGTGAAATCAAAGGATCTGGGAACTAATTACTGATCTGAGCATAAAGCTGAAAGTCACAAGTTTTATTTAATACAGTGAAGAGAAAAGGTAGTTTTCCTCTTAATACTTTAGCATATGCCTGAATAAGCAGAACAAATATACATTTGTTGCATGACATTTCAAGATGTTTCTATGTTAGAAACCTGAGTAACATAATGACTAGTATAAGCATTGCTCAGTTCCAGTAATATTATGTACAAACTAATGACAAAAATATAAGTCTCAATTTAATTATAGAAGAGTTTGTGTAAAACATGCTTGACATCACACACTTATTTCAGTTTCTCTATTTCCCTATACCTACTTTGGCAAGGTGTAATACAGTACAAAACAAAATTAAAATAAAGTTAGTCTGCAGCAGGAACTTCAGTTTAGTTACTATAACAACTGCTTTCTTGGTCTATTAGAAATAAAGAACTTAAATGTGAAACTATTTAAATTTTTAAAAGCTGAACTAAAAATCATAGAACGTATTATAAAATCATGGAATCATAGAAAGTTTTGAATTCGAAAAAACTTTACATATCATCTAATCCCAACCTCACTGTCATGGGCAGAAACACCTTCCACTAGACCTCAACAACATGGAGTTGCTGAAAGCCCCATCCAGTCTTGCCTTGAACACTTCCAGAGATGGTTCGCCCACAGCTTCAAGCTCAGAACAATCTGTTCCAGGGCCTCACATCCTCACAGTAAAGAATTTGTGGCTTATATAAAATCTAAATCTGCCCTCTGAGTTTAAAATAAGTGTCCATTATCCTGTCTTTACAGGCCTTAGAAAACTCCATCTTTCTTTTAAGCCCCATTTTATACATAAGGGGACACAATAAATTCTCTCTAGAGCCTTCCATGAAGTATCTCAATCTGTCTTTGTAGGAGAGGAGTTCCAGTGTCTCTTTACATGACCCTCCCCTGGACCAGCTGTAACAGGTCCATGTCTTTCTTGTACCCAGAACTAGACTGCAGAAGTGAATGCAGTACTCCAGGTGAAGTGTCGCAAGGGAAGAATAGAGGTGGGAGAAGCAGCTCCCAAAACTGCTGCTGGCAGTTTTCCATTTTATGCAGCTCAGAATACAACTGGCTTTCTAGGTTTCTAGGGCACGCTACTGGCTCTCATTCAATTTTCCATCCCCAAGTCCTCTTCAGGGCTGCTCTCAATCTGTTCTTCCACAGACTCTGTTCATACTGATGATTGTCCCGACCATGTTGTCGAACTGCACAAGGTTCCCAAGCACTCACTCCTCAAGTCTGTCTGGATGGCATACCACCCCTCCAGCATATCAGTTGTGTATTCAACTTGGTGTAATCTGCAAGCTTGCTGAGTTTGCACACAGTCACACTGTTTATGTCATTAAGAAGTTGAAGTTTTGACCTATAAAATGCAGGTCTGGTGAACTGGAAGAAACTTCTCAGAAAAGAGATCAGTTAGGGCAGCCAAGTAGAACAACAGCAGCTTTTTTGGCATAGCTCACTCATGCCTGCCCATTCTGTCAATAAGAGAAAAGGGTTAAATCCTGTACTCAACAAATGCTTTTTTGTTTGTGACAAAAAGCCTAAAGAGGAAAAGTAAAGAAAACAAATACATCTGAAAATTACATTGCAAATGGATTTTGTTTGTCCTCCCTAATATAGCTAGTAGAAGGCAATTATACTCACTGAATTCATTCCTGTTACAGTAACCAAATACAAATTTTAATTTTTCTTTTGAATAGAAATTAAGATTATATTGTTAATAAGATTTTCTTTAAGTATTTAAGCTAATGACTAGTGAAGAATTGTCCAAAGCATTTCAAAATTATTTGCAGTAAAATATGCTTATTTCAACTTTGCATTGTCAGACTTGGAGAGGTTTTGGTGTCGCACAGGACCTAAAACTGAAACAGTTTGAGAAGCATTAATTGTACTTTTCTATTGTTAAATTCAATGCTTTTTAAACAAGACAACTAATTTGCTGTTGCTTGATTATCTTCTCTGGAAGCTTTTAAAATGTTCTCATACAATGCAAATAGAGGTTCTGTCAAAACTCTTATGCAACTTTTTCCTGTATATGTGACCTGCTTTCCCTGGGATGAAACCAAAAAGCTTCTTGTTAGTTCTGTGCCTTTTCAAAACCTGCTAGGTTTATATTCCTCCATCAAGTGAGATTTTGGCTGGACAGCATAATTTCCAGTCAAATTCAGGTATAAAAATTTGTTCTCCACATCGATCCAAATAAGACTCATTATGTACAGCAAAAAAAGTGTTGTGTCACATTTTTGCTAGCTCCGTAAAATCCTCAGTGGATATTAAGTAGACTGCCATCAATATTGAAAAAAACTTGATGTTTTTTAATTCACTGAAATGAACAAAAGCAATTTCCTCCAGCAGCATGGGAGTATATTAGAAGATATTCTATAGCTCTTAAAAATTCATTAGAGGTTTCTAACAAGTTGTTACACCTAATCTGTCATGTTTATTCAGACTAAATTACTCTGAACTATTTTATTATATAATCCTTAAGTTACAGCAAATGGGACCTGGTAACAATTTTGGAAGTCACCAGTTTATAAGAAACATTAAGGACTAGATGACCTACAAATAGACAGCCAGTGCAAGACTTAGAATTAACTAAGGTCCTGAGATTCAAAAGTGCTTCCTGAAAATCCCTTGCCAAGTGGTGCCTAAGCCTAGAAACACTCGGATGCTTGCTCTTTATTGTATATTTCCGGTGGGTTGTGATGTCCAGATTGGTGCAAAATTAAAGACAGGACTTTCCTGATGGTAGAAGTGAGGAAGTTCTCACACTCTCACATAGAAATGAGGTGTTAAACCTAGCAGTGAGATTGAATGATACAGAATTTAAGCTAAGATGAGGAGACATGCCCAAGAAACAGCCAAAAATTGCATGCATGTGTCCACCTAGAAACATGCCTGTAATCCAAACGGTTCATGTTTGTCTTTGGAAAGGCCCAGGAATAAAGCAAAGCAGTGGTGCAGAGAGGATCCCAGCAGAGAAGATCAAAGGCTGCACTGCGAGTGTCAGGATTGCCAGACTCCCTAGGGCACAGAGAGCACAGCTCCATGAGGAGCCTGCTGAGTCAAATCACCACCAGCAGTACAAGAGAAAACTGTTCCTGAAGAGGAGATGCATGTGCTTGTGCAGATATATTTAGGCATAAAATCATGTACATCATGGTCCAAAGAATACAAATGGTATTTGTAATGTAAGCAATCTTTGGAGAGTTTTTTTTTCATTCTAATATAACTCTGCAGGCCAGAGGGATATTCAGAGAGAAACCTTTTTACCTTTATTTGCCTAATGTTATATAGAAGTGTATAAATCCTAGGAACAAAAAGAAAAGTGCAAACCTCTTTCACATCTGAGTGTCTCAAAAAAGTTATGCTCCAGTCCTTATTAGTGAGTTTGGAATTTTTTATAAATTACAAACTGAGAAAGAGTCCCTTGAAAAACAGGTGTTTGAAAAGAAAAGCTGCATGTTAAAATCCTTCAGAACAGAGATACCCAGGTCATTTAATTTATTTCAATAGTCTGAAAGCAGAACTTTTATTTTACTGTAGCTATCTGAAACCATTCTTTATAACTAGAGCAGCTGGAAAATTTTCAGTGATCCGTAATTACATTTCCCAGTGGCTAGCTGTAGGCACCTTTCTCTGTAGTCTAGTGCTAGGTTCAGATCTTTTTCTGAAAGAGAGAATGACTCACAGTTTAAGACATGAGGAAAGCTGCTGTACTCCCAGCTAATCTTTAAACCACCCTTCCTTCTCAATGAATCTGCTGTCATTACAGCAGCAACTTATGAGCTATATCCACACTGGTAAACTGAGCCTGTAGCTAAATTACCACTATTCCCCATCTCTGCTAAGGTATTCTAAAAATCTCCTACAGATCCTTTTAATAGCCATGGAAGGAAAGTGAAATTGAAAGTAGTGAATATTATACACTTTAGTTATCTAGTCACCCTCTGAAAGAGGCAGCCTGAAGAAAGGCTAGATTGACAGATCAGGATAATGTTGTCTGCATCTGTTGTTTGACTTGCATTTGTACCCTCAAAGAATCCCATTCTTAATGCACTTTTTAGACAGTCAGGTCACCCAGACTATAGTTCTGGTCCACGGTGTATGCAAGAAACATTCAAGTTAAGCAATGTACATTCAAATCTTCCTATAGATATAACTATTAATATACAGGTATCTACCCAAAATTCTTGCACCATTGAAACAGAGAAAAAATATTTAAAAAATAAACTATCAGAAGCCATAATAAGTTCAAACTGCTTAGAAAATACTGCCACAATAAATGTGTCTGAAGAAATTGTGCTAATTTATTTTAGCTAGTATACAAAGAGAAAAAAATTAAACTTAATTAAAAAAAATATTTGAAGTTAAGTTACATTTCTATTTCCACTACCTTCATAGGCAAAACAATCTTGACCACAGGATTTTGACTTCATTTGAACTATTGATGATTAACACAACTTTAGATTACTGGTTCAGGTATTGAGGAACAAAGCTCATGCAATTATACAGACACATAGGGTAACAGCTTTGCTCCTTGCCTCACAGGCTCAAATTCAGTTCAACACCTCTCCTTGTCCTTTTTTAGTCACCATTCCCACAGTGAATGGTGACCTCATGGGTCTCCATGCTGTGCAGTCCTTCAGAGCTCTTGCAGTTCTCAGACCTTCTCTAGCATGGATCAACCCCTTTCAAGAGCTTTTCTCTATTAGTATTCCCAGCAATGTGTTTTTCCCTATGTCTCCTGCATTTTCTTCTCTGGTTTCTGCAAAACGTGTTCTTCACATCTCCTTGTGTATATCTACTTTTGTCTCCTGCACCTCCTCCTATTACTCCTGCCTCTGTTTTCTTTTCATTTCTCCTACTCCCCATAGCTACTGTTATTTCTTAATGATGCTGAGCACTGTTGCCACCTGCTCCTCTTCCTTAAATTCTGGTGTGTTGTGGATTGTTTCTATCTGTTGTCAAGTCAGCTCGATCTGGCTTGACTGTGATAGGGTAGTTCCTGACCTCTTCCTCCACATGTCATTCAGCAGTGCTCAATATCCAAACCCTGTCAATAATTGCCTGTTTGGGATGAAAAAGGCCATTATGCTTATAAATAACCACAGAGAAGTAACAATCTGCCCTGAAATTTTCAGGAAATTAAATATTCCCCGATTACAGATCCAGGTCTGCTCTGAAACATCAGTTCTGACATAACTGAAAAGGTTGTTTATTAATTAACCTCACTTAAATCATTTTATCTTTCTAGATTTTATATTGACAGCTGAGGAAGGTAACATAAGAAAGAAGAAAACAAAGTGTTTTGTACCACAACATCTCTGAATCTTTCAGCTGCCTTCTGAATATATCTCAAGAGAAACCTTCACACAGGTATATTTATCCCCAGGATTTAAACAGTTCATATTACGCATAATTTTTATCAAACACAAAATACTTTCAAATTAATTAGACAGCTGATTAGTTGGTAAGCCTGTTTGTCACTGCTATCACCCCCAACATTTTTCACTGCATAACTGATAAGTTAAATACCTGATTACACTGAAAGTTAATTGGTTTTTAATAGAGCATCTGCAGAAAAAAAGAAGTTGTAAGCTCTGAGGTACATGCCAATCAAAATGTAATACAGTTTTTAACTGGAGAAGATTAACACATGCCACTTCACAAGGTTTGAACCTGCCTTTCTCCTCCTTGAGAGCTGCTTGAAGAGATAAAATTCCTGGCCAAGAGTACACAGTGTGAATAAGATGCTTTACCTCTTTCAGCCAGAACAGTTCCTTTAACTTCAGTAGAATTTTACGTGAGGGTAAGGCAGTTAAAGACTACTCTACAGAAATTTATTAGATAAATATTCCCTACTTTGGTAAACTTCTAGAAAAATGCCCCAGTTCAACAAGAAGATGGGGAAATGGAAAATTAATTGATTTTAACTTGAAAGAGAATATTAAAAAAACTATGTCAAAGCTATATTTCAATTCTCTGATAAAATGAAGAAAAAAACAAGAGTAAAGCTTTTTTTTTTTTTCAGGGAGGAATAAAATACAGTGACTAGTAACCTTATTCTTTAAGAAGCAGCAGTTATGAACAGGGATTTTTCAACAATTTTTCAGAACTATTACAGACCTTGGGAACTGATAGAAGGAATTCTAGGCAATTAAAATACTCTTAACCACAAAATTTACAATTCTTATAAGATCATAAATGTTTTACATAATTCATGTAAAAGTTCATGTCAGTAAGTATAGGTTTTAAAAAACATGCTTTCTTATGCTGGATTGCACACCACTGAAACATGGAAAATAGTGTTAAAGAATTTCATTTTGAGACTATGAATCTGAGCATCAATTACCTTGTAGAAACACTGGCATTCTTCATTCCATTTCTGGATCCAAACTCATACACACACTCTCTGAACTATTGCCTATCTGTACCTCTAGCCATACTAAAAGAGTCTTAAAATTCTGCATGCTCATATATAAATTTGGTTCTACTTCTGTATTACCAGTTTTAAACTCTTTTCTAAGGTTTTGTCTGGGTCACAGCTTTGCTCTTTTCACTCTTCTGTTACATTCCAGAGCCTTATTTTTTCAGGTTTTTTAACTACTGCTGTTCTTAGATTTTAAAAATATCTTCTTACCCTGATCTGTCTTCAGAAAACCAAAATGTTAACTATGTACATTACTGCATCAATACTGCTCTTCCAACTAATGCCAGCCCAAGTTATTCAGAGTTTATACTTTTGATGTTATCTTGTTAAAATTATTGGCAGAAAAAAAAAATTCCTGAAATTTTTCACATGACCTCAAATATCCCCAATTAGTCAAAATCAAGTAAACCTTTAATTGTTTTATATGGTTATTTGTGCTTAATTCTCAAATACATACTATTTTTAGGTGTCCAAAGAATCCATTCTTCTGCACAACAGAACAAAAATCATAAAATCTTAAGACTAGCCAAGTTTTCGCTGAGGTATTTTTCCATAATATGTTGAATTGCTCTGGTAAGAAAACTTCTTCACTGTAACAGAATAGATATAATAGCACTGAAATGCATGTTAATATTCATTCTAGTGATTTCATAATAGTCAAAAGACCAGAAATCTATTATTGACATTCTAATTAGTTTTGTTGAATCTCCTGAGCTCTGCTAACACTACTGATGTTCTTGTCAGATCTCAATTGTCTTAATTGTAGTGGTAAGGTTCTGATGTTCTGAAAAGGCTGATAGTTTTATGAGTGTATTTCAATGTGTGCATATAAAAGCCTTACATCATAACAGATGCCTTTTGAGAAATAAAAAAATATAAGACATCAGCCTGTTTCCTACAAGCCCTTCCTTCTCTAACTAGTGGCTAACAGAATAATCACACTGAATAGTTACCCTTGGTAGGTAGCTGTGGCCTCCGAGAAACAAACGCAAGAAGATAGAAAGGGTTTGAGAATATGGGTGATAACAGAGATCCCCAAGGCTATAAACATCTACCAAAAAAAAGTCAGTTACTTTTTGTTGAATGTAATCATCAAGAGCTGGGATGATCCGTTTTTTGGCAACAGGAAAAAAATAAAACCTATGTATGCATGCATAAACATCCTTATAGACTGAAAATGCAAAATACATAATTAGGAACACAAGGAAAATTATGCCCATCCCCAGCAAGTTGTTCTGCTGCTTGTTGAAACCTTTTCCTTTCTTTCTTTCTTGTGCTAGAAATGTACAGCAGAAATGGTGGCATTAAGCCAAACACCAGAACAGGAAGTGTACAAGAGAACCAGATGTAATTAGTCCTTACTATTTGAGATCCCCATCAGCTTAGAGGAATTAGAGCCTACTGCTGAGAAGATACAAAAGATCATGTGTGTACGTATCTGTACATGTGTATTTCCTGGTCTATCACAGCCCCACAAAGTGTCTAATACTGGGTGGGATATGAGGTTATACTTATTAAAGTTGTTAAGGTTTATGGTCACCAGACAACCCTGTGGGAAGGGGCAGCTGCAGGCTGGACAGCTGGAAGTTGGCTGGGGGGTAAGAGATAGTTGTGTGGACAGCAGACTGCAGCTGAGCCAGCCCATGGGTGCCCTTCCACTGTTAAGTTTTGGTTATGTCAGGTGGAGATTAAAGGTATAAAAGAGGGGTGATTTCTATAATAAAGTGATCTCCTGTGGATACATAAGGGGGTCCATGTCTCTTTGCTCCCTGTTTTTACAGATGGTGCACAAACAGGGACATTTAAGGTGGTGTGGAGTTGGCACCACTCCAGTAGCAACTGCCACTGGGTCAAGGAATCGGCCAGCCAGGAAGAGTCTGGGAAAGGGATCTGGGGAAGGATCCAGGAAAGTTCGGGAAAGAACTCAGGAATCAAAAGTCCACGCACCTTACATATCAAGTGAGTAGATCAGTGGGAGCAAATATGAGAGGTGGAATATGCCTGGAACAAAGGAGGAGCTTGGACCAGGTACGGCAACTCCTACATCAGCAATCTATTAATATGGCTGATGTGAAACTAAGCACCCTGCTGGACTGGGTGTCTAATCATTTTAAAGGTTTTCCCTTTAATGGACCCCTTCAGTTAGAAGACTGGAAAACAGTAGGGCAGGGACTTTTTGATACTGCCAGGGATGGCTATGCTGAAGTTTGTGAGCACCTGGCCACATGGGGGACTATCATGGAGGCCATTAAAGGAAACAGCACGAATAGCAGCCATTACACAGCTTCAGAAGCTAATTCTCCTGAGCCCTTAGCACTACCAGAACCTGGATACAATGCATCAGGTTATCTCGAGATTAACCTGTGCCCTGCGGGATTGCTTTACCCTGAGATTAACCCATACCCCACAGAATTGCCTTATCCCAATGGAAATCCCTGCACGGCTGATCCCCTCGGCATGGAGTTCCCGCACTGTGGACAAGTGGCAGACTCACTTCTTGCCAAAAACGGTGACATTGTAATCCAGCTTTGGTGAAAATGCAGAGAAGCCGTAATAAAGGAGAGCGTTCTGGTATTTGTTACTGCCTGCCCAGTGGTGTGTGAGCCGAACTAATGCTTGGCATGCAGAGAATTGGGCTATAATCACAGCCCGGGGCCCCTGAGCATGACCACCCTGGCAGCCTCAGCCCTGGTCTGCACCCACTAGCGGTGGCCATGGCCATCCCCACCATGGCTGAAGATGGTGGGGAGGGGTGGTGGGCGGTGAGCAAGGGGCAGCAGCGGCTACAGGCCGACAGCACAGAGCCCATGACTCCCTACGCCAGTCCTGCTGCGGCTCTGGGTCCCACTGTGGCCCCTCTGGGCTCACAGCCATGAGAACAGCGGGTGGTCGATGAAGGTGGAGCAGCAGGAATGGTGGATGGCTCCTCCAGTGCAGGCACAGAATTGGCCATGAATTCACACGAGCAAACCAGCCTGGAGAGCCAGATCTTGCGCCTGACTCTCAGCATGCTGATCCCAGGTTAAGCTTTACCAGAGAGGAGAACAAAGAGTCTAAGATTTTGCAGCCCCCACAGCACTTCAGGGAAGATGGGGGAGAGCTCAATGACTTCATCTTGGACTTGGGACCAGCAATAGATTATACCTTTCCTGCTTCGTCTCTTGATGCTTGCTTCCAGGTTTTGGACATACAGGTGGGGGGTTGTTTTAACTACTCATTGATCATTTTAAGAGGGAATGCCCTTAACAAAGGGAGGGAGAGGGGTTACCTCCACTTGTATGTAAAACGTTGGTACAAGGCTGGTCATCGCCTCCAGAGACAAAACTGGAAATGGGATTCTAACCAGTAAGTTTCAACCTTTTGCTGTTCTAGCTGTAGAGTTTGTTTTCTCTCAAGCTTTAGTAGTATGTCAGTTTGTGACTAAAAAAGCTATAGTTGGGTTTTCAACCATCTGTTTTGTCTAATTCCTCATATGCTGCCAGTGTTGTATTCCGTTTAGAATCTTCCGATTTAAAGCATGTTAATAACCACCTTTTGTTTATTAACAGCTGTCAGCATGATTTTATGTGTTACATATTTGCTCCCACACCATTTTACCTGATGACAGGTGTGGTACCAACTACTTTTACACAAGCCAAGTTATCCTGTTGCCTTATTCTGCCTGTTGTGGGGTTGCTCCTTCTCCTTTAGCAGAAGGCACTAACCCCCAAGGCTTAACTGATAACTTGATTTGGTAAACTGATGTTACCCATATCCCAGACTCTGGCAGTTTAAAATATGTTCATGTATTTATTGACACCTGTTTTCGTTTTCTAATGGCAACTGCCCACACCAGAAAGAAGGCTGGATGCTATCCAGCAGTGGCTTACCTGTTTTGCCACTCTGGGCCTTCCAGACACCATCAAAACAGACCTGCTTACCCCTCAGAGCCAGTTCATAATTTCTTGCAGCAATGGGGCGTGTATCACAATACAGGCATTCCCCACTATCCCACAAGACAAGTTGTTGTCCAGTTAAGACCATAATTATTCTGTACATTGTGCCATGCTTGTCATCCTCTCTGCAAGGGGCCCCACAGAGGGGATGGTGGACACTGCCTTTGTATTTTAAAAACAAAAAAAAGGGAGAGTTGGCGTGCCCTCATAACAGACTAGCTAAAGCCCTATATGTCCTCAATTTTTTAAATCAGGACGAGATGGAACAGACTGCATGTGAGAGAGTATTCCTTCAACACAAAGGCTCATCTAAGAGCTTCAGTAATGGTAAAGGGCTTCCTAACTGGACAATGGAAAGGACCCCTGGACTTACTAACATGGGGAAGAGGTAATGCCTGTGTCTCCACAGGCCACCATGTAGAATGAGTTCCATCATGGTTGTGTGCAACCTTTTGTGACACTGTCCTGATGTAGTTGCTGTGTTATAGGCCTATGTCACATTTGAAACGTTGGCATGGTTATTATTGTTGTCACTGTTATTAATGTTTTAGGAGTTGTTTATTAAAAAAAAAGGGGGGGATATAGGATATGGGGTTATAATTGTAAAATTGGTAAGGCTTATGTTGACCAGCAGACCCTGTGGGAAGGCTGCAGGCTGGATGGTTGGAAGTCGGTTGTGGGGTGAGAGATTGTTATGACACGTGGATGGCAGACTGCAGCTGAGCCAGCCTAACTTTACTTCTGAAAAGTTTGGGTTTTGTCTGGTTGAGATTAAAAGTATAAAAGAGGGGTGATTTCTAGAATAAAGTGATCTCCTTTGTATGCATAAGGGGGTCCATGTCTATTTTTCCCCATTGCTACAATACTGCAGCAACAAGTCTGAGTAAATTCAGATGCAACATAGCTATTTGTTGGAATGGTTGGTTTACACATAAATAGGCATTTTCTCTTGTTGCTATATTTTATATATTAGTAAAGGCCTGTATGCACAAACCAGCCTTTGAACTAAGTCATGATATTAAGGGCTAAAGTCCTTGAAACCTTCATGCAGAAGAGAGAGTAAAGCAAAACAATATCCCTGTGTGTAAGAGAAAAAATGTAAACTGTGTGTGTTAGCCAATAGTAGCTTGTTCTGCCTGCAGACCCTGTAGAACCCTATAAAAGTGTGCTAAAGATAGAAATAAACTGGCATTCACAATTACTTCTGTGAAGACTGGTGAAGAGCTGGCGGTCTCTCAATATTTGGCGCCCGAACAGGGACACCCTGCGGACAGGGGGGCTTCAGTGGATCCACACATGGTGGGACGGAGCCTTGGACCAAGGTTGGTGGAGCGGATCTGAGTGCAGATAGATGCTGCCTTGGATCGGTACCAGATAGGCGGCTTGCGAATCAACGGGGGTGAGTCGCTGGGGGAGTCCGAAGGCAGGGGCGCGGTAGAAGGCTCGCAACCTTCCCCCCTGCCGCCGAGCTGCTAGCATGGAATTTGGGGCGGCAGATAAACTGCTTCTCTGCATCCTCGTTAAACGAGGCGGAGCAGCCAGGGAAAAGGACCTGAATATGCTCATTATATGGGCTAATTGTCATGAGCATTTGCAGTGCTCACTGCTTCTTGCGGGGCAAGAACGGACTGATATATCGGCTCTGATGTGGGAAACAGCAATTACGGAAAAGAGCAAGGACACTGTGTTTCTCGGTCGAACTTGGCAGATTGTAATTAATACCTTAAAAAAAAAAAAACAGAAAAGTGAGATATGCTGAAGCTGTGAGCCCTGTAATTCTACCTGCGTCACAGCGGCAGATGCCTTTACCTCCCACTGCTGGGGAAGCACTCCAATCATGCTGCCCTTGGAGAGAGGGAGGGAGAGTTAGGGAGAAGAAAATAATGAGAAAAAAAGTTCCACAGGGAACGCTGAAACAACGAACAGAATCTGTTCAGTTATGGCAGGATGTGATACATCCAGAACTATTTGCTTCATTTTTGGAGTCACTTTTAGCACTACAATCTTATTTAAGTTCCATCTTTACCACCCTGGAAGAAAAGAAGCCAAATTTAGCTTGGTTTCCACCCGAACCAGGAGGACATGGGGGAGCAGCGAGGTGGGCACAGAGAACAAAGGCACCCTGGGGGTAGAAGCAGTGCAAGAAAAGTTCCAAGGCCACTCTGAACAATTACAGAAACAACTGAGCAGAAACAGGTGGCTCAGACAGCTTCAAAGAGAGACAAACTAGTCAAAAAATCTCAAACTATATGGTATCTAGTTCAAAATTCATCCTTGTAATTAGAAGCCGATAAACCGCAATGATCGCCGTTGTTAGCACCTGGCCATGAGAGACTTTTCGTGTAAAATCGCCTGCTTTTGCAAAATCGTGCCCTTTTTTCCTCTATCGGCGAACAACAAGAGAGATTGAGAGAAAAAACTGCATTTGTTAAAGTTAACTTTGTGAGGCTTTTTTTTTCTTTCTCTCCGTTTTTCCTCGCTGCGAGAGTATGTGGAGAATGTGAAGAAAGATAAGAGCAGAGCTGCAGCAGCGGCGGGGCGGGCGGTTGACCCCCCCGCTCCCTCTCTGGGGGGGGCACTGGGATGGTGCCTGGTTTGTTGCAGGGTCGTGATTTACTGGGTTTTCGGAGTGTTTTTGTATACGCTTTTGGAGTTAATTTTGTGTTTTAAGTAATTATGAGTTTATGCAATTGCAGTTTTTTGAGTTTTATTAGAGAAGTTATTGTGGTTCTTTGAAGGTCTGAAAAAAAAAGAAAAAAAAAAAAAAGAAAAAAAAAAAAGAAAAAAAGTGCTTAACAGAAGTTGCCTTGTAATAATTGGTTTTAGAACCCAAGGTTAAAATATGGTGTGATTTATAGCTTCTAGGAAAACCTTCTTCCAATTAATGTTATCTACAGAAGAGATTTGTGGTTTAAAAAATAATTAGTCAAGAGAATTTTACTGTATAAGACAAAGTTAAGTTAAAGTATATATTATCTATTTGCTCATTTTTTCCACAATTTTAATAAGGTAATTTTAATGTAAGTTCTTTTGCTATATAAAACACATATAACTGCATATTTACCAATTTGGATTTTGGGTTTTAGTTTAAAAATTGGACTTAATGTTTTTGAAAAGTGCTATAAAAGCTGGATGGCAACTTGCCAAATCCCATGTTGTTGTTGTGGTTTTTCTCTAGAAAAACTGCACTTTAACATCCTAACCAATTTAAGCATATATTAGGCAAATTTCTATTATGAATAAATATTTTTAGTAACATTTGCAGTTATTGTGGGTTATTCTCAAAGCTAGATGACATAGAATTGTGATGTGTTTGCTACATCTTTATAATCTTTATAGTGAATTTATGTTATTGTTATATTGTGTTTAAAAGGTATATATTAAACTTTTAGTTGCTCTTTTGTAGTAACAGAATAAGATTAAGTTATGTTTTCATTTAATATAGATTAAGTGTTAATAGAATTAAGGATAGTCAAGTTTTATAATGTTTAGGCTTGAATGCTTTTAAGTTAAGTTTTCTAACTTAGATATTCTTTTAAGGTTAAGTTTGTTATTTCCTTTTGTCATATATAATTATTGTTGGGTTTAGATATTGTTTAATTTAAATTGTTTTATGTTTTATTGGAGACACTTGTTTAAACTGCAAAGTATAGTTGTTTTCCTAGAGAGAGGAGGACGGCCACAGCTGAGACAGCTGTGATGGAACACTGGTGAACGCCTGCTTGTGAATAGAAGTGAATGCAGTCTGTGACACCCTTGACTTCATCAGGAGTTCTATTGGTTGTTGCAATCTCTGCAGTTTTGTTTGTCATAGCTTTCTTATTTTCAGTGTTTCCAGAATTTTAAGAAGATGTACCATTGTTGAGGATCAGCTGCTATGGATGAGGCTTCAGATTAAACCAACTGCTGCATGGTTTAATTGGTCTGGTACCTAAGGCTCCTGATCATTTGCTTTGTACAAATGCATTTTAACAGTTTGCTATGCTGTAAGCATCTCATAGCTGCTATTATTGAGAACCTTGTTTTAGAAATGAATTAAGAGGCATCTTTCCAGTTTAAAGCCAGGCCCTGGCCAAGCCTTGACTTTACCTGGACAGAATGTTTGCCAGCAGATCCAGATATTTTGTGTCCCAAATCAGTATTTGAGTCACTTTTTGACTCAACAATTTGACCCTATTAATATGACAGCTGGATCAATTTTGAAGTGGGCTTGGAGAATCATTTTCCGGAGGTGATGATCCAATCCTTCACTGATTTTTTTTGTTTCTGTTTGTTTGCTAACTATGGGATGCTGGTGCAGTGTTTTAGTAATTAATAGCAGTTTTATATTATATACCTTATTAATAATGTTTAAGATTTAATTGATTTTTAACTAGTATAAGTTCTTATTAATTGTGTATATGGTTTTGTGTTGCTGTTGATGTTTATAACAAAAGTACATCTCATTTTTATTTTTTTTAAAGAAAAACGGGGGAAATGGATGCCCCACAAGCATTTAATTAGTGTAATTCATTAACTTCAAGGAGAGAAGTGTCTGTGTTTTGTTGGCAGGTTCAGAAAGGTCACCTGTTCATCTGACCAGACTGTGTGCCTCTGAACACACGAGATCCAGTGAACAGAGATGTCATCACACAGCCTTGGTACTCCAGACATGGATCAGAAGTGGACCTGTCAGGACACAGTTGTGTCTGAACACTATACAGACAGTTGCCAACAGAACTTTTATGTTGTTATTATGATGTTGTGTCTCTACCAATTTTCAGGTATCCTTTGTTTTAAGATTTTGAAGGATCTGAAGAACAACTTGAACATCAAAGCTCTCAGTCACCGATCAACTGCCAGCTGACATCATGGGAGCAGTGAACGTTCCAGGACTGAATCGTGCTGGAGAAATTCTGTAGAAGATCTAAGAAGGGACTCCATTTAACTGTATATAAAGCAAACTGTAGTTATGTATTTACCCTTTTAGCAAATTGCTTTCACGCTTAGACTACATATATACCAGAGCACGTGTGTTAAAAGTAGTTAGATAATAGTTTAAGTGTTTAGCTTGTGTAGTAATTGTTATGTTAGTATAAAGTATAAGTATTCCCCCTTCAAGAGGTAGTGTAAGCATCTTTGAAAGTTCATTTAACAATTGAAGTTTTAGCTGTGAGTTTGCAAATATGGTGTCATTTACATGGTAAAATGCTTATGGTAATTGTGTTGTGTATAGTCATGACCAACTGTCTGCTAACTAACATCCAAAAGTGACAGAACATATGGGTCACTCTGGCACATTGAACTGGCCAAAGGTCAATGTGTTTGAGCCTAGCCACACCTGGAGATCCTTTCGCACCTGTCTCCCAGGAGTCCCTGAATGGGATCCTCCGGCATTTAAAGGTTTAATTAGTAATGAGACTCGACTGAATCAATTGGCAATGTTGCAAGAGTGTAGTCACACTGTTGGCTTCACATTAAGACAACTTGAAGCCTGTTGGCAAGCAAAAATTACCAAAGTTCTTAATGTTACCATAGAACCCTCAGAAGAATTAGATTTGTTAAGTTCCACCAATACCTCAGGTGGATGGATAATGTTTGAACCCCCGACAAAAAGTCATTCTAACAAAGTAATGCAGCACTGGGCTGCAGTCAACCCTATAGCTGATCTCGTTACTACCACTGTAAGTAAAGCCTTTATTCGTGGTGCAATCTCACAGGACAATTACCAAAGCGATTACCTAGTTCCATATTCCTAATCTGTGGAGATAGAGCATGGAATTAGATTCTTGCTAATCCACATGGAAGACCCTGTTATCTTGGGAAACTCACTTTGTTCCACCCAAGCTTACATCAATTGTTGAATGTAGCTAGCAAAATGAAGAATATCAAACAGTCAAGGTGAAGCCTGAATGAATTAAAGTTTAGCCACCCTAAAAAGGCTCGCTTGCTGGACTAGGAAAGAATTAAACTTAACATCCACAATGTTAAGTGAGCTTTCAGCTGATGTGAGTAGTGTATATCATGCAGTACTATGAAATCAAGTTGCAATTGACTTTTTGCTCTTAGCACAAAGGACATGGTTGTGGAGTTTGAAAGCATGTGCTGCTTGGATCTTACTGATCATTCAGCTTCCATCCATGAGCAACTACAAAAGCTACAGGATGGGTTACATGCCCTGAAAGAAGATAGTGATCCCATTGGAAGTTGGTTCGCCAGCTGGGGCATCACTAGATGGTTGAGGTCTCTTGTGCTAGAAGGGGGACGGACTTTACTTATAGTGTTAATTGGGATGACAGTTTAAATTGTATGTTATCTTATCCAAAGCCTGGTTTGTGCAAAAAGAGAAAGAGGGATTTGTTGCTATATTTTATATATTAGTAAAGGCCTGTATGCACAAACCAGCCTTTGAACTAAGTCGTGATATTAAGGGCTAAAGTCCTTGAAACCTTCATGCAGAAGAGAGAGTAAAGCAAAACAATATCCCTGTGTGTAAGAGAAAAAATGTAAACTGTGTGTGTTAGCCAATAGTAGCTTGTTCTGCCTGCAGACTCTGTAGAACCCTATAAAAGTGTGCTAAAGATAGAAATAAACTGGCATTCACAATTACTTCTGTGAAGACTGGTGAAGAGCTGGCGGTCTCTCAATATTCTCTGATGAATACCCCTAAAAATTCACCAACTACCTTAGATTTGGCATATAATTATTCACTTGAGCCTATCTTTACTGAAAGAACACAGCATCTGTTTCCAGATATATGCAGTTAATAGTCAAAACCAGACAATACTAATCAGTTTGTCGTGAATTTATAGAATCATAGAGTCACAGAGTCATAGAGTCATAGAATGGTGTGGAATTGGAAGGGGCCTTAAAGATTATCCATTTCCAAACACCATAACCTCTCTGGGTAACCTGCTCTAGTGCTTCATGACTGTAAGAAATGAAAAAATTGAAACTTCCATAGAGGCTGGAGAGTTCAATCTGCAGCCTTTTAGAAAGAGCTTCGGTTAATGTAATGATAAAGGCACACAAACATTAAGTAGAAAAATTATACACTCATGTTCCTATAATTGTAAGTAAGAATATGCCTTGAGTAGGTAAGAAATTATATTAGGTAAAATAGTGAGAAGTTTAAGCTATAATAATGTGACTTACAGGGTAGGCTAAGGATCTAGAAGCTATAATTGAGGTGTGGGGGGGTACGCGACCTGTCAGTTTATTGGCTGAAAAACAAATACAGTGTGGCAAAATTAAGCAAAGGTGATAGGTTATTAAGTAGAAACAAGTTTTGTGTTGTCTATTGGACCAAAATGTTATATATTGCTGTGTTAAGAAGAAACCCATGACTACCTTTGAGCTATGGCTGACTTGTTGCTTCTCTCCAAATCTCATGCCTTTGAGACAGATATCTTATCTGGCTTACTTGAGCAATAAATCATCTTAAATAGCATGGTGGTCCCATCCCTCATTTTTCATCTCAACACATCACCCTCACAGTAAAAACATTCTCCTTTATATCTAATCTAAACCTACCCTGCTTCAGCTCAAGGCCATTCCCCCTTGCCTTCTCAATGCTGCACAACCCTCTCCACCCTTCGTGTAATCCCCATTTGCCTACTGGAAGGTGCTCTATGGTCTCCCTGGAGCCTTCTCCAGATGTCTTCATAGGAGAGATGGTCCAGCCCCCATCAACTTTGTTTCCCTCCTCTAGACTTATTCCATTATATCCATGTCCTTCTTGTTCTGGGGCCCCACATCTGGATGCAGCACTGTAGGTGGGGTCTCACCAGAGCAGAGGGGCAGAATCCCTTCCTCACCCTGCTGGCCACACAACTTTGGATGTAGTCCAGGGTATGTTTGGATTTCTGGGCAGTGAGTTCACAGTAGAAAGCAGCACATTGAGCTTTCTTCTGCAAACATGTCCACATTTTCCTCCTAGGGCTACTCTTGATATATTCTCCTCCAATCTCTAAAAGTAGTTGATAGGAATTTAATACTTAAAAGTTAAATAACTATAAATAGCTGACAGGATTTTTTTCCATCAGCATCAGAATTTCATATTTTTTCTGGAATTTACACATTTTCAGGTTGCAGGAAATGATTTAGGGAGCATTGATGACTGTAAGAGCTGGTATCTATTCCTGTTAAAATTGCTGAAAAGTACTTATCCTTTTCTTCTCCATTATATCTAGAGGATAATAATGTGGCTGATTATTTGTTTAGCCTCTGAGTAGTTGAGAAACTCTGCTGTTGCACATGTGGAATCATGGACAGATCAGAAACACAGATGAGGGAGCCTACAGAAGCAAAGAGACAGGCAGCTGTAGCAGGAGGTGTGAATGTAGAGAGTTTCTTCACTGAGTAAGAGTGGAAACTCTTATAATTGTGTTTATATTAATAATTATATTATTAATAATTATCAATTATATTAATTATTAATTCTTAAAATAAATTTATATTAATAATTAATTATATTAATAGTTATAATAATTGTGTTTTCTGGTTCCGTTTGCAGACTCACAGGTGAGACTTCTATCTCCAGTCCTATACTAGGCAGCCCAATTCTTCTTATGGTTTTAGTCAAAATGACCCAGTCCTGCAGAGGATACAGAAGTACTTCACTTTATACCTCACTATGATATCCATATGATGAAGTACTAATATAATTTTGTGGGCTTAAATCTGTTTGTCTAAAAAGCTTCTTTGTGGTGAGAGGGATGAAACATTGCAAATGTCTCATAGAGGCTGTGAAGTCTCCATATTTAGTGATATTCAAAACCCAATTGGGCACATCCTTGGCAACCTGATCTAGCTAATCCTACTTCAGGAAGGGTATTGGTCCACATAATCTCCAAGCATCCCTGTCAACCTTATATGTTCTGTGATTTTGTATGTGATTAGCAGGGCCTGATTTAATATGAATTCAGATATACTGGTCCAAACAGCACAGGCATTGTACTCACTGCAACTAGAAGTATCTAACAAATGTCAGTGAAACCTCAGTGAGTAGTAGGCTTGAGGGATTTTCTTCCCCATTTGAAAAACTACAATCGGATTTGTACGGTGTTATCAACTTCACCACATAAGCCTTGTTAAAGAATTGCCATTATATTTCAGCACAGTGTGCTCATGAAGACCTCAGCTTGCAATTAGAAATCTACAGCTGTTGAATCAGTAATTCTCAAAGAAGCTTATTCATTGACTTCATTCCAGTGAGTAAGAATGAAACAATACATCCAACAAATGTGTTTGGATATCATTCTAAAAAGACAGCGGCAGTAAGCTGACAACTTCAGAAAAAACAAAGTAAACCTTTGAGAACCTCCTGGCATAAAACCAAACATAAGTAAACACAACAGCTGTGCAAATAAACTCAGAAGTCCTATTTTCCTAGACATCACACAGTAATCAAGAAATGTGGCAAAATGAGCAATCAGAACTGAGACATACTCATTGCTATCAAACCAGCATTTCAGAATGACTGTCAGCTCCCTTATGCCAATAAGGTCTAAAAAGGAAGATGATATAAGGACAGTTTCATGCTTTGTCATAGCAAGATGGACAATAAACACCAATACACACCTACAATATTAAGGTATAAAGTTCTAGAATTTTTGGAGAGGGAATTTGGTTTTTTTGGGGCAGTTGTTTTGTTCATTGTTCTACCTTACAAAATTATGAGCACCTGCCATCTTCAGCACAAGGAACACCTCTGTTTGTACATTTTGAGCCATGATGTTTACTTCTCCCTTAAAATTAGAATTTCTCTCCCACTCCCAAAATTTTAGAAAGTTATCAACATTTTCTTATTTCTTTTTTTTCTGCACACTGAAATTTAATCTTCTTGTCTCAACAAGAGGACTAATTGCAGAAGGAGGTGCAAGCGCCTGATGGCAGTTCAGAAGGCTCCAAGCCTTCCTACCAGTAGGTGAAGCAAAAATGTCATTAATGTAGGGACCAGCTTTGAACTAGGACTCTCTAGTCACTCACAGCAGGTGTTCCTTTTCTGTTCTGTCTTTTAATGTTCCATCCAAGGAAAATGGCCTAATGTCTCAAATTATTTTAGATCATTTTAGGAGTGAGGAAGAGATTCTGTCTGATACACTGTTCAGAGGCATTCAGAGTCACAGCAAAGTAAAAACTGGTCTTGCAGATTCCTGCCCTCCTGTTCGCTTGTCTTGTTTGAGTCTGCGGTCAGAAGGACTGGGGGCATGGTTCAGCTCAGCATGGCTGTGATGTATATTCATGGACTTCTGTTTAGCTGGCGGTTTCCTTGCTTGTAGTCTTTAGGTCAGTCTAACAGATAATCTCTTTGTCCTTTAGCTCTTCATGTGTGTTGCTTTATTTCCCAGAGTAAAGTTGCTTCATGCCACATCTGAAATAACAGTCGCTCAATGAAAATAAACTCTTTTTCCTAAGTTGTTTTTATTTAGTCAGGCAGGTATGTGCTTATTCTCATGACAAAAACATGCTACAAGATCATATATCTGTCAATTACACAGTCTCAAATGTGAAGTTACAGGGCGTGCTAAAGGGTTGATAGATTTTTCACTCAGACAGTACTCAAGAAGCTATTAGACAGAGTACCTTATAGACTAAAAGGCTTTTAAAACACCTTTCAACTTTTCAAAGCTTCTACAAGCTATGGATTAATGGAAACCAACATCCACACAGAGAAGAATACCTACAAGAAATAACGTTTAAACAGAAAAGCTCACAATGGAAAGCCTTCCTGACAGAATCATGCCTGCTGTTTCCATCATTCATAACAGAGCAGCACTTTACATTAAACCACAGCTGAGCACCAGGATGCAAGTATTCAAGATGGCCTTTGAAAAGGACCATCAGTCTTGAACAAAAATGCATTTAGAACTGTGTTATCAATCATTAGGAGCTTCTTGTCTCTAAAATCAGGTAACTCTAAACTCAAGTATATCCTGATCAACTTTGAATTTTTTTAAAACCAGCTCTTTGGAAAATTACATTATCGTAGTATTTTTTTTCAATTTTAGGTGAGTGTAGAAAATGCTAATGGGGCAAATTCACTGAATTCAATACTTTATTATTTCAGCAGCCAATATCAATTTAATCTTTCAAGATGAAAGATATTAATTCATTTTTGTTTCAATTAATTTGGTCTATTAAAATATAACTGCCTTTTTACATGGCAGTACTAGAGAATTTTAAGTAAAAGGAATGATACTGAAAGAAATTTTTTCATAATTTTAACTAAATAGTGAAAACTTAAACATACTGCTACTCATTAGAAAAGCAATAAATCTGATAAAGGGTCTGGAGCACAAATCTTAGAGCAGCTGAGGGAGCTGGAGTTGCTTAGCCTGGAGAAAGGGAGTCTCAGGGGTGACCTTATCACTCTCTACAACTGCTTGAAAGGAGTGATTTCTTTCCCCCTCTCCATGCCTTACTTATGTAAAATTATACACACAGAGAGTGCCTGAAATCAGTGTTTTACTGGCACAACAACAGCAACAAAAAAGCCCAAATGTAGAATTTTATAAGCTCTCTCCTGTCAAGCCACAGTTTAAAGGTCTGAAGCTCACATGCACAGATTTCAAAACCTGGTTCTGAAAAGGTTTGTAATAGTTTCTAGAGCTATGAAAAAAGATAGTAAAGGGCCCTGGGGCAGATGGAGATGAAATAAATTTTTAATGTCAGCATTTTGACTTGCAGGGAGGGGAATGATGCTTCCATAATTTTAATAGCAATTTCATTCTTTATTTTATTTTCCTGTTTCTATGCCTTGGAAATACATATGTCTCACCAGTCTATTGCTCCTGCTGGCTCAAAACAGCCACTGACCATAATGCAACATCACTCACCTGCATTTGACAGAGCAGTAACATTCAGCTTTTCCTGCTCCCAAGCAAGTACAAAAATTCTAGGGGATTATCAAAATACACCCTATACTCAAACTACTTAAAGCCACATCTCAAGAAGTCAACAAAGAATAAAGGAAAAATTTAAATACTGGGTAAGAACTAGAAATGCATCATTCTTGCAAACAGATCTCAATATTTCTTTGAAACTTGACTTGCTGTAACTATCTGGAAGTACATTATAGTAAATGGATTCTCTTAATAAGAGGGTTTTTTTATACTTTTCATGCTTTATAAAGAAAAATGGCCAAAACCTATCTTCAAATTCAGCCATAAGGATGTAAAATATTAATTTACCAAATAAACTTCTAATAAAAGAATATATTTTACTACAGTTAAAATCATAACATATTCTATTAATTTTTAAGGGTGGATTGATTTTATGAT
This sequence comes from Poecile atricapillus, assembly GCF_030490865.1. NCBI lineage: Eukaryota > Metazoa > Chordata > Aves > Passeriformes > Paridae > Poecile > Poecile atricapillus. The sequence goes on along the minus strand of NC_081250.1, from coordinate 79,360,263 downwards.
GATGTTAGAGAATTCAGCATTAGTCTTATTAATCCCTTTCATATGTGCCCAAAAAGACCATAATAATGCAAAGCCCTTAAAGCTCAACATCTGGGAAAGTAATTTACACCCTGAACTATAAAACAAGGAACAAGAATAGGTACTTGTGGAAGGATGTGAAGGACAAGGAAGTCAGTAGAAAAAGCCAACATTAATTTGTCAAGGGTAAATCCCATTTGACCAATGTGGTTGCTGTCTATAAAGAAATTATTTTCTAGGAACAGGACAGATGGACAAGAGATGGGTGGGTATCTGGATAAATTGTCAAGCTCAGGGGGAGGTGGTTAATGGCTCAAAGTCAAACTGGTAGCTAATCAGGTATGGGGATCCTCAGGGGATGATAAGGATCTCATACTGCCATGGGCCACAAAATGGCAGATGAGCAAGATTCTTTAAATCAGTTTTTCACACCCTTCTTGTTGGGTGGTTTATGTTTTCTCTCCCTCTTAAACACATTTTCAGCTAAAGAGCTTTTGTAGAATGAAGGTGTAACTGTGGCGAATTTGAGATTATCACAACCTAGTAGCCCTGTTTTGCTTTATTTTGGTTTTGTTTGGAAACCCCTAAAGGCATAGCAAGCTCCCAGTGTTTTTTTAAACCTTGACTAAATCCACGAGAACAGCAGAATATAGTCTTGATACAATCCTTTTATAAAGATATTTGGACATCACAATTCCTTGTTAACATCCTTTTACTGACTCAAAAACCTACTAGATCTGAATTCAGCAGGTCAGGAAATCATGCACATCTATGATTTTAAAAAGGGCGCTGTTCACATAATAAGAGTAGACCTTAGAACTATTCAGTTTTATGTCATATTTCAGGGGACTGCTATGGAACAGAAACTGATTTTTTAAAATGTCAATACACAACTATATCAACATTTTAACATTTGCACCTTCTTCCTCTCTATATGTTTGTTTTTCTTCAGGTGTAGTTTAACTTGGTGTAATCTCTCAATTCCAACACTTTAAAGGATAAAGATAAAAAAAGCCATCAGCTCTAAAAGACTGCAAAAATTTAATGCTGCATGCTTGCCTTAGCCTGTGACTGTAAGGGTGTGTGATACCTAAATGAAGTATTTGCACTATCTGCAATCAGCAGATTTCTGTCCAAGCATTCCAGCATTATGAGTCAGCATGAGGGTAAATGTTTAATTTCTAAGGTAGTTAAATGGTCTCTGACATTAATTGCTCATGGGTACTTGTACAGAAAGGTTTGAAACCCTGTTGAAGGTGATTAGATAGTTTTATTTCATTTGCACATATGACATGACCAAGTCTGACAGAAAACAGATTACTTATTCTATGTTAAAAAGCTCCTAAATTCACGAAATTGTAATTTGAATTGACTCTTAGAACTTCTGTCCATCAATATTTTCACTCCATTATAGGAATATCAATAGTTCACCAGCAGTGATTCAGAATTTCCCTTCCATTATTTGCTCTGTGGAGTTCTTTAATGGTCTGCTTCTGCTTGTCTGTGGTTAGTTAACTTTCATGTTTCTTTAAAAGGCATTTGTCATTCACAGTAAGAGGTTAGTATAACCTCTGTTGAATTTAAAAATTGGTAGCCATGGTTTCTGTAAAGAGAATTGTTTATCTTTTTATTTTTTTTTCACTGCTTCTTGCTCTTTTCCACCTTGTTCTTGAAAGGTATCGAATTATTGGGTTAAGAGTTGAACTGAACTCTTTGCTCCACTAAAAGTAATGAACATCCTCTTAATGATTTCACCATACATATATTCAGCCATGTCAGGGGTTTTTGGGAACAACTCCCCCAAACCAAATTTAAAAAAAAGAAACTCAAAACAACCCCAACAACCCAAATTGCTTAAGAGCCTAACTTGGCAAACTTCACAACCTCATATTGCTGAAGTTTTCAGAAAAACATTTCAGAAGGATAGCTTGCTATTTCTTTGAGACTGTGGCTCTCCAGTTACAGAGGGGGGAAGATATTTGAGGCAACTGAACTTCTCTGTGGTTATAAGTACCATTCTTCTGTGAGACAGGGCAACTCCTTCAACATGCAATTATAGGACCAAATGAACCAGAACATCCTAAAGTACAATAATGTAAATTAATATTTTGGCCATTGTACTGATAAGGATATTTTGTCTTTGGTTATTAAGTCAGTAGAGTATGTGAGGAGTGAAACTTATGAGTGGTATTTGTTAAGATGCTTTTTTAAATTATGAAACACCATATTACATTAAACTGATTCATGTGTTGGAAATAATTTATCTGGCCCTTATTTGTTAGCATTGGCTGTATGTCTGCCCTGGTTTAAAAGGTAAAAACAAAGTTCATCTTTCATATATTTAAAAATACAAGCCATTGTACTGTATTTTAGCACCCTAGACACTTGGAATTCTATCTATATATTGAAGCACAATATGTAGAATGAAAATTTTGTGTATTTCCTGCTGCCATTACAGTAATATTGAGCTAATTACCTCACATATAAAACATCTTACTGAAACACTTCACTAGGAGAGAGGCTATGGCATTACTGTGCTGGGGTAAAGTAGCCATGGTCAGCATTCTAACATATATGCCAGGATTTATTAACTTATCACTCAAAAATTACTTTGTTATATTCTATATTCTATTACATTTCCTTCAAATTGGAACCTAGTGGAAATGGCAGGTTGTTTTTGTAGGATCCTGACAGAAAATCAGAATGCTGATTTATAAACGAAATAACATTCATGAAAACTGTAACAGCTGTAGCTAATAATTCAGTTTATAACACAATAAGCCACTTAATCTTTCTTTTTTTCAAGTTTTCCAAAAGTTAGATGAATTTAAAACTCATTACAACATATTTGTATTTTAAAAGCCAGTATATGTTTAGAAAGCTATGAAGCAATGAATCTCAAAGGCATAAGAAACTGTTTCTTTACACAGTAAGTAGTGAAATTCTGGAAAATGTTGCTGCAGGAAGCTGTGGAGGCAGATGTTACCAGCAACTTCAAAAAGAAATTGTAAACAATGGCTCTAGGATTAGATACTAAAAGGAAGAGAAAACAGGTATCCTCTAAAATCCTTTTGTGCTCTTCCACCATGCACAATGTTGTGGTAGGGAAGGGATGATGTAAAATGGGCAGATGGTAAAAAAAATGAAACAATTCCAAGTCATGGCCAGTGAGTCAAGGTTGCTGTCTAGCACCAATACAGAAGAGGATCTTACCAAGGGACGTCTTTGCTCACCTTGTGTCTCTGTGAGATACAAAGGAGTACAGATCAGTGAGGAAGTCTGGCCATCCACACTCCTCATCTTCTCTCAGTTACTCTTGCCCATCATTTCTTCCTCAAAGGAGTGCAAAGGCTCCACTCTCTTCTACACAGTGTTTTGCTGGAGAGACTCCACAAAACTATGGTCATGTTGTTCCATGTTGAAAAAATGGGTCTGGAGATTTTTTTTAAATTGCATTTATTCTTTTAGTTTTATACAAACAATTACTTTAATAGGTGATTATTTAAGTGGGGATAGTCAGTGCATTTTCTTTTGATGCTGTTTTTCCATTAAAAGGAACAGAGGTTTCAGCATCCCTGGTGAGTGATTCATCTAATTTCCAAATTTGAACTCTGGCAATAACATGCACAATACGAGTCAAGCCTTTTCTACAGTGGCAGATGTAATGTGCAGGTCCAGAACTTTTTTTCTTCACAAGATTTTCTCCACACTATCACTATAGGCTGGCTTTAGCCCCTTGCTGCTCCCTCACAGAAAGGCTGGCAGATGAAGTCCAAGATGACACAAAGTCAGCTGAGTGGAACAATGCCACCCAAGAGCTCTGGGAAGCCCTCCACTCACACAGCTGGTGCTAGCAATGTGCACAGCTGCACTCAGGACAGACTCAGTCTGGATATTGTCACTGCATGGGTCCAATTCCTGGAAAACTGATATTCATTTTAGTGGTTAAGAGAACTTCTGTGATATGGAAAAAACCCATATATTCTGTATTGTGTGTATGTGTGTTCACATACACCTCATTTTACTCATGGTATTCCTCTCTCAGTGTGCTACCTGTCCAGTCCAACTGTCTGAAGCACTGTGGGAAAAAGATGGTGTGTGAGTGGGAGGAAGGATTATTTACAGTCATTTGGCTTGTTATATCTTTGGAAAAAACATTTCTTGCGTTTCGTTCTTCCTTGGCTGCTTATAAGCAGCAACACATGCTGCCAAGAGTGTTTCACTCTGTGTTACCCACTGGCATTCTTCCTTACACTTTTAACCACTTACTCCCTTAGTGGTGAATTTTTTTGTTGTTCAATTTGGTTTTTGTTGGTTTGGTTTGTTAATTTTATTTTGTTAGCTATTCCTCATAGTAATTTTTCACCCTCATTCTTTTCAGGAAGAGATTTTTGATTCTCTCAGAAGAGGTGGATCAATTTAGCTCTAGCAAAACCACACACTAAACGATAAGCAGATCACATAAGTCCCTCCAATATTAAAACCTTTCTATAATAGAATAGCTTTTGTGTAACTAGCATACAGCTAGTAATGTCCAGCTATTACTGTGTAAATTAAGTGTCAGATTCATAGACATGGCATCAACAGGGACAGCCCTCTAATATATATGATACATTTTATTGCTTAAAATTTGCTTCAGTATAGTCTATTCGATTGCCTTAAAATTTGAACCCCTTAGAAAGAAAAAAACCTATTTCTGATTCACCTCAGCATTTGACATCCAGTGGCCCTTCCACTTTACTTTCTTTTAAGAAAGTTTGAATCACACAAGTGTCAGTAGAAATTAGGGTTTTTTTTCAGTAGAAAATTTTTTAACCATAACATTTTCTCATTTTCCTTTGTCTGCCTCAGTTTAATTTCTGCATCCTTCCACTGGTGTTCAGGTTTCTTCTATAGCTTTTCCATATAGATATTTATTTAGCCATACTATGGCCCTAATCCTGTCTGTCCAATCCATTTGTGTTTCTAGACAGGTTTCCAGTGCCACAAATTTGAAATATCTTACTCAGGCTAAAAGCTAATACTGAACTCTAGAATGTCAAGATGTTATTTCTATGAATTACTATTGTCAATTAATTCAGAAAATAAAAAAATAGTTTAGTTCTGTGTACTGGCTCAAACATATGCACTCAATATGATCATCTACATGACCAAATAGTCTACAACATTGCAAAGAAAACAAACATTTGCAAGAAAAAAGCACTAATTTGCTAAGTAAATTATTTAAAACTAAGTATCCATGGAGTATTTTACCTCATTTTTTCAGTATTGCCTTGTGTTTCTGGTAGGCCTGCTGGCAGCAGGTAAGTAGTGCTGATCCTGAGTACCAAGTCCCAGGAAAAAATAAAGTTGAGTCATTAATTAAAACTTGTATTTCAGCCTATTTATTCCTATACCCAAGAATTATGTGTAATCCAATTTCTGGAAGAAAACTAATCTTTTCAAGATTTATTATTTGGCATGACACCATTAGACAATTAAGCAGAAGGGACTGGAATATTATAGTATTTGTATTATTGCAATAAGTACACATGCTTAAAGGACTTAACTATAAATACCTCCTAGGCCCCCTTATTTGGAAGGGCTGAAAGCAACCCTCCCCACCCCAGGAAACATACTGCTCTGTTACTCAATTTCAATTGGTTCTTTTATTTTTTTTTAAGCAAATATTTTTGGAGGTGTCAACTTTTTAAAAATGAGAGCAAACATGCCTACAAGGTATTTCTCCATCATGCAGAGAAGAATGTCACTTCTGGGTTAGATTTATTGCTATTTAGTAAAACATACATCACCATCAACAAAAAAATTACCCAAAACAAACAAAAAACACCAACAAACAACCCCCCCCCAAAAAAAATCCCCAAACCCAGAAGCAACCAAGAACACAAAAACAAAAAAACCCCACACAACACCACCAAAAAACAACAATATGATGAAAAAAGTGCATGAGAGCTAAAAATTATTTGGACAGCGATGCCAAACTGAGAACTTCCTTACTTACTTACTTACTGAGAACTTCCATGTAGAATTTTTTTATACTACTTGCATGCAAATATATACATCCACTGAAACTGACCCTAGTAAAAGATTAGGTAAGAAATATGAGGCAGGCAAATAAATCCCTATGTAGTCGAGTGAGACAATATAGAACAGAGCCCATCACCATCCTTTACAGTTAATCTAAATGAAAACCATTTTCGTACTCCCAGTCAGGTGGATCTGGAAATTCTAAAGGGAGTGCAGATATAGTTTCAAGCTCTTGAAGAATCCATTGAGACAGGTCATTGCTAGTTGACCTGTTTGAACCAGTTATAAACTACTTGTAGGGTAAGCAAGCATAGATAGATCGATGGAGTATATTACGCAGTTTCTATAAATAAACAGGCTAGACTTAATGCTTAATAGTTCTCAAGGCAGCCATCCTTACACTCAGCAGAGAATTCCAAGAAATGACTGCTCATCAAAGGGTAGAGAAATGCAGATATTTCTTATCAAATGAAGGACAACTTTGGAAACTTTAGCAATACCATTGTCATAGCTCCAGGGTAACAGACAAGTGTTCCCAAGAGCCCTTCAAAACAACATGCATGATCTGGCTTCATCAACCGTATTATCCTCCCCTGATATAAAGGAGAAAGTTTTTATATAAGCATATTAAAATAGCCTTAGTGATATGAGAATATCTTTTTTATCTTTTTTTGAAGGACATCAGCTGATAGAGGACTTAAGAGCAGTTAAGACTGCTTTATAAGTGACAAGATTCCTGAATGGGAGATCATTTTCAAGATACAGCAACTTCAAAGGCATCTCTTTCAAGAGGAAAAAGTGAGGGAGTATTCCCAATTAACAACATTACAAGAGAAGTCCTCATCAAAGCAATTCTTTAAAACATCAGCTTTGAAGTTATGGCAGTGATCTCTTGGAGACAGTCTGATCAAATCATCATATAACCTTAATCCTCTTCCCAGATCTACAGAAACTTCAATTTTGTGAGTTCTGGGATTACCAGTGACTTTTTTCTATGGATGCATGCTTAAGTTTGACCATTCAACTGTTTTTCTCGTAATAAATTATTTCTCCTACCTCCCTGGATGCAACTGTCAATGAAACTTGAGTTTTGACAGTTAAGAGACACATGAAGAAACTTCTTTCTCTAGGGAAACAGCTAAGAGTTCAGGAGAGACATAAAGCTATTCAATATTGTACAGAAGATAATTTAACAATTCCTTACAGAAAAGTGCTCTTGGTAATAACCTATTCCACATATTTGATTATTTATGGTTAGTATCTTATATGATCAGAAAGTGTGACACCTGTTCACCAGTGACTGACTGTCCTTTTCTAGATTACTTTTATTCTGTTGAATTTGTCAGAATCTTGGAAGCACCAGGATGGTTCAAAGAATAATATATTCATAAAATATATTCATAAAATATATTCATAAAATATATTCATAAAATATATTCATTTAATCCAGGAAACTCATACATCTGGGGCTACATTTGGTGCCACTAAATAAGCCAAAAATCTGTAGAAGCAGATACAAGTTGTTTCTACTTTGAGAATTGTGACACCCACCAGTTCGTGAAGAGTGATTCCACCTTCTTGGGAAATAATCTGGAAGGACAGATGTAAATTCTCCTGAGAAACTGTCCTGGTGCAATCTATTATATTCTAAATTTAAGGGGAAAGAGACTCAAGAACACTGAGGATTAAGGTATTATAGTTGTATATCTGAAGGATATCTTAATCTTAACTCCCAGTAAAGACCCTTACTAAGAGGAAAAATAGAGGTATGGACACAGTAAAAATACTAAGTCCCTACTTCATACAGCTAAATGGACATGAGCAAAGGCTCTGTAAATTTAGAGGGCTGAGAATACAAGGTAATAAGAATGGAAAGACTTGTATTAAACCTGTAATAAGAAGATTAATTTAATATCCTTTCCCCGTTTCTTACTATCTGTCACAAGAAAGGATTAATATTGAGCCACTTTCTCTTCACATTAGAATATTTGTCAAGAAAATGAAATATTGCAATTTTAAATGACTCATTTATTAAAAAGTCCTGAATTATTCCACTTTGGCTCTTTATGTTCTGTATTTAATTGGCCAGCAATTCCACCTCTTCTTTTTTTTTTTGCAGCTCTACTAAACTACCAAGAGAGTTTAGAATTTTTCAAAACAGAGCATTGTCAGGTCAAAGAGGAAAATTAATTACAATTTTATGCTAATCTTGTAAATGTAATACGGCTATAATAAGCATGTTTATAATAAAATACAGTCTGTTATACTTACAAAAGCATTTCTTTGGAATGAAATTGCAAAAATCTACAGGAAATTAGAAGAAACATGGATCTAAAAAATGTATCAACATCCAGAAGTATTCAGGGCAATAATGAGTTTTTCAAACAACACAGAAATTTATGTCAGTATGTGTACAAGTGCCTTATATGGGGAGTTAAAAACATTCACCATATGGGAAATGATATGAACATATGAAGTCCTGTATAATGTTCTTTTATCTTAGAATGGATAAACAAAAAATAGAGAAACTAATTTAACCTAAAATGTTGTAGTACATAAAATTATGGGGAACAAAGTGCACAAGTCAAAGCAAATTAGATAAATTTTTCTGATTAAATGAATGCTCAGATTGCTTTCTCTAAATTTATTCATCACTTAGGAAGTATCAGAATTAAGATTAGGTTATCTTGGCATTCTTTCCAAACCCCATCTGTTACAATGTTCTGCGGGAACTGAATTTGCTGGGATGGATGATGCCTTGGACCAGGTTCCTGATAAAGAAGGAATTAACCTGAAGCCTTGGGAGGCGGGGTGTTTGGGGGATGCTGATGGAGTCATTCCATGACAGGTCATGTCCCTGGTCTGTGTTTGTGATTGGACCCCTGCCCTCAGATACCCCTTTACACTGTGAAATTTGCCAGGCCCCTGGGTCTTTGGAAGCAGCCCCTCGGACCATGTGGTCCCAGTGAACATTAAAATCTATCTTTGGGCGCTCCATCGTGACTGTCTCGATCTGTTCTGCCATGCTCAACACAGCCAAAGCAGTCTCAGAGTCACAGCAAGCCGACGGTGTTAATGTTTTGCTTCCCACTGTACTTACACATAACTAGTCTTAGAAGTCAGCAATCATTTCATTCCAGTATTTAATTTTCCATTGTTTATTGTAGGATATATAGCTTTGTATAATATATATTAATTCCAATTTAATAAATTGCCTTGCTTATCAGTATTTCCATACAGTAAATATGTATATGTATATATGTATACCCTCCAAAAAACCAAAAATAACCAAACTAAAACAACAACAACCAAAAAAAAAAAAAAACAAAAAAAAAAACAAAAAACAAAAAAAACCCCCAAAAACCCAAAACAAACCACAAAAAATTATCCAAACAAACACAAGAAAAACCCCATCCAACCAAACATTAAATTGTGTCATTGGGACAGCAAAAGCAAATATAGTCCATTTTGGATGCCCAAACTGAGACTAGTAAGCTTTCTAGTACCAGAATAGTGAATGACTGTTACCAAAGTGGACATTTCCTTGACAACGTTTCTGTTGTCTTCATTTGCAGCTGCATTGCTTATGTTGCTGCCAGAGATTTCATGAACTGAGGGATACAGCAACATCCTTCAAAAATATCTACATCAGGGACTTTACAAAAGGAAGGGCAGAATCCAAATCTCTGTAGCAGACTTTTTAAAAAAACACAGAGAATAAATTATTTAGAACAGCAGAAATTTATTTTACAATTCTACAGATACTGTGCATCTACTTACCAGAGTAACCTTGCACAATTTGTTTTTTACATGACTTCAAGAAAGTGAATGTTTTCACTCAGACCTTTCCTAAAAATGATCAATAAGCAATGTCTTCAGTGGCTGTATCTATACTAGTCTGAAAGATTAACCCAACTAACTGACATATAATGACCTTTATCAGGTAATTTAATTTACAAAGAGGCTGCCTGACAGAATAACTCTCACCAGAATTCTGGTGATAACTGGATAATTAAGTTACAAACATAAAGTATTAAAGATGTCTCTCCCTTCCCCCTCTTCTTTTTATGAATTGTTCAAGATATTGCCTTGCGTGAAAATGGGGATGCAGTACTATGCAACTTAATTTTCAAAAAAGTTATCAAACAAGACTTTAATCATACTGTTACAACAGGTGCAGAACAAAGGAAGTGAAATTTTCGTTCAGTAACTAAGATTTTTTTTCTAAAGTGCCTCAGTGGGCAGTCTTCCCAGAGAAAGCCTGATAATGCCCATTTTAAACTCCTTCAGAAGAAGACTGTCTTTTAATGCCTGCTGGAACTGAGCACTTACCAACTTTTCAGTTTTTGTATGACAGTGTTTTCTGTACTACCTGATTGGCTAAGCTTTTTTAGTTCTCTTAGAAGCTCTCCAATATGCAAAATTCCATTACTCAAAGACACTTTTGTACAAGTTGTTTCATAACTCTGTGTTAACTGGCTTCACAGCTGTCCAAGACAGTCAGAAGCTAGAAAGAAAACCAAAGCAGTTCCTCAATTATAACATTGAAAACCTAGCTTCCAATAGCAACAAGCAACTGGGGACAGCAACAACTTCAATAAGATTTGCTGACAGCCATCATTCATACAATTGTACTTTGATGTCATTTTATCTTTTTTTACCTCCCTCAGAAATCCTTTGAAGTCCTGCTCAAGTCTGCTTTTACTCGTGTATGCAATATATCACATTTTTATTCAAGCAAAGCCTTAGGTAGTTGGCTGCAATCAAGGCTAGTAGTGAAAGAAATGTGTTTGAGTTAGAACACTCAGAATACCAAGACAATGTCTCATGTCATAAGGCATGACTACTACTTTTAAAGGGATGTTTGAAGCATTATGTGGAATCAGATTTTTACTGTAGATCTGCCAATTGAATAAACAAGATAAATCCAGAAAGTTTTGTTTGTCTGTGTGCTTTGTTAGGGTTTTTTGGTTTGTTTGTTGTTTTTTATAGGTACCTCAAAGAAAGCTGATAAAGGTATAACTTAGGTTTGTAATTTGTATGGATGTCCCTGCTTTTCTTATAAATGCACAGACTTAGAATCTCTGTCTCAAACCTAAAAGTACAAACCTGCTCCCAGCAGTCTCCAGGAAAACTAAAATCTTGAAGTAGAAGGTCACCACAAACAGCTTGAAATATATCAGAGGAAGGTGTCTAAAGGTAAAATACTTCTGCCTTCTTTTTCTTTCCCATAGTAGAAGTATTATGAACTGTAGATAAGCTCAGAAAATGACAGCATCTACATAGCTTTTCTTTCTCAGTGAAAGCAGGTTGTCGCCCTGAGAATCAGGCCTTCAATATTGTTTTTCTACATGTTCTAGCCACTTTCCCAGGAAAGTAACTATAAACATAGGTGTTTATACATTCCATTAAAGATATGCCTTTTGATGGATATCTCTCACTGCCAGTGCGGTTTGGGAAGGTGTTAACCTGACTATCCAACCCCTGGTCGTGGTCAAAAACCCATAACTACTGAAAGAAAAAATAAAGTTGGCTCTTTCTTTCACCACACCTTGAACTGCGTCCGTGTGACTCATTTCATGTCCGACAGCGACACAGGCTGAGTACAACTGAAAATGAGTGCCACTAATTCAATATCTGTGCAATATCTTGAAATATAGAGAAGCACCAAAATTTAACTGGATGACAAAGAACTTTCTTTCTCCCTGGAATGTGTCAGTCTCTGAATCACAGATGACATTTACAAAGAACTGCAAGGCTTTCAGTCGGATAAATTGCCAGAGGAGCAGTAAATGGTAGCATATCAAAGTGACCAGAGCTGCTTTGAGCAAGTTTATTCAAAGCAAACACTAACAAGGTTTTATGTAACAGAGCAGCACACAATCATGTAGTGAGCTGTGAATGAGACAAAAGAAGGATAAATCATTTTAGGCTCATGCTCATGAAATTGCTAGTTAAACACTTTTGAGTTTAGTATAAAGTTAATATTTTAAAAATAAAATACACTTGCATCTGTTTAATTCTTTCCTTTCTTAGACTATATATATATCCCAACAGTTTCCCAAAAAATGCAAGTTTGTTAATATTAATTTATTTAAACTGAGAGAAATACTAAAAACAAAACTGAAACAAGAATCACTACCAAAGAAAAGGTTTATGCCTGTATTTCTGTCTATCACCCAGTTAAAATATGTAATACCGTAAATATGACTTTGACCTGGTGGAAAGCACACTGCAGAAAAGGACTTGGGGTTCTTGGTGAACAACAAGCTTTCCTTAAGCTTGCACTGTACCCTTGTGGCCCAGAAGGCCAACAGTATCATGGGGGCCATTGGGAAGAGTGTGGCCAACAGTCCAAAGGAGGTGATCCTGCCCCTCTACTCAGCTCTGGTGAGGTCACATCTGAGGTGCTGTGTCCAGTTCTGGTTTCCTCAGTACAAGAGAGACATGAAGCTCCTGTAATGAGTCCAGTGGAGGGCAACAAAGATGATGAGGGCACAGAAGCATCTCTCTTACAAGGAGAAGCTGGGACAACTGAGTCTGTTCAGTATTAAGGGGAGATGACTGAGAGGGGACCTCATCAGTGTCTATAAGTATCTGAAGGAACAGTGGCAAGAGTCTCTTCTTAGTGGTGGCAACCCAAAGAGCAAGAGACAGTGGGCAGAAACAGATACACAGGAAGTTCAACCTGAATCTGAGGAAGAAATTCTTCAAGGTGTTGATAACCGAGCACTGGAACAGATTGTCCAGAAGGGCTGTGGAATCTGCCTCAATGGCAGATATCAAAGAATCATCTGGATGCAATCCTGTTCCATATGCTCTAGGATGACCCTGCTCAAGTAGAGAGCTTGGTCCAAATGACCCACTGTGGTCCCATCCAACTTGAATCAATCTGTGATAATGCAAGAATTATAAACAATTGTATGCCATAAAACCCCTTTAGGTACAACCCTAAAATTATCAGCAAACCACCTTCAGTAATTTTGTTCTCTATTGGACACAGAAGGGAACTTAGTAACTACAGATGAGAGAAGGCAGAAGTTTTGAATGTCTTCTTTGCCTCAGTCTTTAGTGGGAAGACGCCTTTTCCTCAGGACAACTGTCCTGCTGGGTTGGTAGATGATGCCAGGGAGCAGAATGGTTCCCCTGATATCCAGGAGGAGGAAGTCAGACAACTGTTGAGCCACTTAGATGTTTGTAAATCTATGGATCCAGAGGGGATCCAACCCAGGGTGATGAGGGAGCTGGCAGACGAGCTTGCAAAGCCATTCTCCATCATTTACCAGCAGTCCTGGCTCACTGGTGAGGTTCCAGATGACTGGAGGCTGGCCAATGTGACTCCCATTCACAAAAAGGGTGGGAAGGAGGATGCTGTTAATTATAGACAGTCAGCCCGACCTCAGTACCTGGTAAGGTAACGGAGCAGTTTATACTGAGTGTCATCACACTGCACTTACAGGATGCCTGTCGCCCTGAAAACTCAGCTTCTGAGCTTGCTGACATGGTTTTCTAAGGACTTTCCCAGGACAGTAACTATAAACACAGATATGTGTACATTCTTTCTGTTATACGTCTTGTGATGGGCATCTCTCATGGCCAGTGCAGTGAGAAAGTGTTATCCTGACCATCCAATCCCTGGCCGTGGTAAGAAGCCTATAAATCCTGGGAGGAAAAATAAACTTTCTCTTTCTTTCACCACACCTCGACCTTTGTCCGTGTGATCTATTCATCTTCAGCGGCAACATCTGGTGAACCCCTACGTGTCTTGCACATGTGTTACAGGGTACTGTCTAGCCTGTGGCTATGGATGGTTTTGGGCTTTCTCCTACGGAGGGCCTGGTTTTAGAAATATGGCGTGCAGTGCTTGATCAGAGAGGGACTGATGTTTCGTATGCTGACTTTCGGCAATTGTGTGAGTATGGGAGAATTGAGGGGTTTTTCCCTGTGGTTGAAGCGATTTTTTCGCAGTCAGCTTGGGACGCTTTAGGCGATTCCCTGATCAAGGCTCTGCTGGTCGATTACGAGCCCCGGCTGCTCCGGCTGCTCGGGATCTGGCGAAGATGCAGCGGTGTTCTGAGGTCGGGTCCCGAGGTCGGCTCCCCCGGGATCGCCGGGGCCCCCGGCGGGTTGAACGGGGCCGCCGCGGGCCCGGTGGGTGTGACCCCGCCTCAGCCCGCGCCACGGCGGTGTAGGCCTGAGCCTTGCCAAAGGGCCGTCAGGGGTGCCGCGGACTCGGGGGGTGTAACCCTGCCTCGGCCCGTGCCCCAACGGTGGAAGCCCGGGGCGGGGTCACCGCCTCCGTGTGCCCTCCCGGCACAGACCGATGGGGGGGTGCCTGAACGGGGGGCGGCGCCGGCCCTGGGGGATGCCTCAGGGTCTGTCCCATGTTTGTGCTGCGGCGGGGCCGTGCCCTGCCCCGCGGTGGGGGATGGGCCGGGCCCGGGCCCAGGCCCCGTGCCGGATTCGTGGGGCATTGGGATGGGTGCTGCGGACGCCGGGCCGGGTTCTGCTGGCCCCATACTGCCGGATTCCCGTCCTGCGAGCCCGGGTTGCTCCCAAGCAGCAGAGCAGGACGGTGCCGCGGCTTCCCCGGCTGTGCCTCTACCAGCGCCCCGGTTCCCCCCCGCGCCGGGAGCGGGCGCTGCCAAGCTGCCTTCAACCCCCCCCGCCTCAGGTTCCCAGGCATCGCCCGAGCCTGCGGCTGGAGCCGGCCCTCCCCCGTTGCCTCCTGTGGCTGTGGCAGACCAAGGTCTTGAGCTGTTTACCACTAGCTCCGGTGCTGCCGCCGCGGGGGAGAAGGCGGTGGCCTTGACAGGCCAGGGGTCCCAGGCTGCTGGAGCCTTTTCGGCTGGCCTGTGGACCTTGTCCTCCTGTAAAATGACTGTGCAGCTGAGCATATCAGGCATTCCATGTGCTTCCGAATGCTTTGGTCCAGCGGGTGAGGCCGTGAGTGCTCTTCTTGTGGCATGGTTGAATTCCACTGCTCAGGGCATCATTGTTCACCTAGGGGGCGTTGATTCAGATTTCCTGGGGTGCATTTCTGCCATGGGTTTCACACTCACCCCTCCTGTTCCTATCCCTGTGGGACCCAGATTTGCTCACCTTGTGCCTTTTGAGTTTTATGTTTGCAGCACTGAGAACCAGCTGCGGGGAGACGGTGGCTTTGGGTTCCCTGGACCTCCCTGGGTCACTGGACTGCTGTTCTGACAGCCAGGGATCATCCTGAACGGGTCTGCATCCTGTCCATCCTTGGTGACATGCTGTCAGAGATTAGCTTCCATGGGTTCTAGACACTGGCATGGACATCACGATTGTCTGGTTTGCTGATGGACCCTTGGACCCGATGCTGACACATTCTATGCACAGAAGAACTTGAGACTGACTCTTTGTTCATCATTTTGTTGTCTTCTCTCATGATAGACTAGTCACCCTCCGTGACTGATGCAAGAACAGTTGGATCACAGTGATCTGGAGTTTCAACCAGTCCCTGGGACATTCCTGTTTTCTGAATCAAGAAGTCTGGGAAATGGAGGTTGCTACAACACCTCCAGAAAGTTCATGCTATGATGGAAAGCATGGGGATGTTGCAGGCTAGCATGCCTTCACCTGCCATGTTTCCTGTTGATTGGCTAGTCCGCATTGTGGATCTGAAGGATTGTTTTTTACAATTCCTTTGCATCCCGATGACAGACCGAAATTTGTCTTTCTGGTGCCAGCTATCATTAATGCTGAGCCCACACAGAGATATCAATGGAGATTTGCCATAAGGCATGCAAAATTTGCCGGCATTTGCCAATGATATGGGGCTCTAGCCCTCTCTGGAGTTTGCAAGCAGTTTCCTGCTGCTCATCTCTACAACCTCTCTGAAATTATTTGAGGGTCAAAAATAATTTTTGGGACAAACAGTCCCGCGTTTGGAGGTGCAATTATTTTTTTTGCATTCAGTGCAGACACTGCATGAATGATGTCCAAATATTAATGGACTTTTACATGGTTGTGTCCCTATATGGGACTGACCACAACAGAACTGTCTCCCTTGTTTGGTCTATTAAAGGGGGACTCTGATTTTAAAGTCACCTCTGGCACTGACCCCACAGGCACAGTAGATGCTGGAGGAGGTTCTGCGAGCAGTTTCTGCTCCTCAAGTTTATTACATTAATCTTTCCATTGATGTCGCTGTTTTGTTTTTAGGTTTTTTTTTTAGAGAGTCATGAGGCTGGATCAGCCCAATTGATGGAATTACAGGTTGCTGTCATAGCATTTCATAGGTTTTCCCAGGCACCTTTCAATATGGCCATGGATTCTACCTCTGTGACCAAATTGAGAGCCCTCCACAAGCAGGTGTTGATGTTGGACATTTGTTTCATTTATTGTTTTTTTGAGTTTTGTTGTTTTTCTGTTTAAAAAAAAAAAAAAAAAAGTTTTTTTTGTAATAATGAAAGGGTGAGATATCACCCTGAAATTACAGCCTTCTGATTGTATGGAGTATTGTATTTTTCTATTATTTATTTTTTTATTGTTTATAATGTTGCTAGTTTCTTTGTTCATTTTTCTTTTTTCTTTTCTTTTTGTTGAACCAAAAAGGGTGAGATGTTGCCCTGAAAACTCAGCTTCTGAGCTTGCTGACATGGTTTTCTAAGGACTTTCCCAGGACAGTAACTGTAAACATAGATATGTGTACATTCTTTCTGTTACACGTCTTGTGATGGGCATCTCTCATGGCCAGTGCAGTGAGAAAGTGTTATCCTGACCATCCAATCCCTGGCCGTGGTCAGAAGCCTATAAATCCTGGGAGGAAAAATAAACTCTTCCTTTCACCACACCTCGACCTGTGTCCGTGTGATCTATTCATCTTCAGTGGCAACAGATGCCCAGGGTATCAGACCTGGCCAGCATGGGTTTAGGAGGGGTAAGTCATGTTTGACCAACCTGCACTCCTTTTATGACCACATGACCCACCTGGTGGATGTGGGAAGGGCTGTGGATGTTGTCTGTTTGGACTTCAACAAGACCTTTGACACTGTATCCCACAGCACACTCCTGAACAGCTGGCAGCCCTCAGCTTGGACAGGAGCACTCTTTGCTGGGTTAAGAACAGGCTGGATGGCCAGGCCCAGAGAGTGGTGGTGAATAGTGCTGCATCCAGCTGGCAGCCTGTCACCAGTGGTGTCCCTCAGGGGTCTGTGCTGGGGCCTGTTCTGTTCAATATTTTTATTGATGACATGGATGAGGGAATTGAATCCTTCATTAGTAAATTTGCAGACAACAGTAAGCTGGGAGCATGTGTTGATCTGTTGGAAGGTAGGAGGGCCTTGCAGAGAAACCTGGAATGGTTGGATGCATGGGCAGAGTCAAACAAGATGAAGTTTAATAAGTCCAAGTGCCAGGTCCTGCATTTTGGCCACAATAACCCCCTGCAACATCATAGGCTGGGATGGTGTGGCTGGACAGTGCCCAGGCAGAAAGGGACCTGGGGGTACTGGTCCACAGCCGGCTGAACATGAGCCAGCAGTGTGCCCTGGTGCTCCAGAAGGCCACTGGCATCCTGGCCTGGATCAGGAATAGTGTGGCCAGCAGGAGCAGGGAGGTCATTCTCCCCCTGTACTGGGCACTGGTGAGGCCACACCTGGAGTGCTGTATCCAGTTCTGTGCCCTCAGTTTGGGAAGGATGTTGAGACACTTGAGCACGTCCAGAGGAGGCAACAAGTCTGGTGAGGGGCTTGGAACCCAAACCCTGTGAGGAATGACTGAGGGAGCTGGGGTTGTTTAGCCTGAAGAAAAGGAGACTCAGGGGTGATCTTATCACTCTCTACAACTCCCTGAAAGGTGGGTGTAGTCAGGTGGGGGTTTGTCTCTTTCACCAGATAGCAACTGACAGCATGAGAGGACACAGTCTCAAGCTCTGCCAAGGGAAATATAGGTTGGATATTAGGAAAAAGTTTTTACAGAAAGGGTGATAAAGTATTGGAATGGTCTGCCTGGGGAGGTGGTGGAGTCACCATTCCTGGATGTGTTTAAAAAAAGACTGGATGTGGCACTCAGTGCCATGGTCTAATTTTTGGTGTTAGGGCATGGGTTGGACTCAACGATTTTGAGGCTTCTTCCAACCTCATCTTTCAGTGATTCTGTGATTTTGGTAGTTTGGAAATGTTCTTCAATTTTCAGAATCAGCAAGAAGACAAACCACCCCACCCCCCCACCCCCCATCCCCGCAAAAAAAATACCCAAAACACCCAAAACCAAAAGACCAGCAAAACAAAACAAACCTAAACAAAATAAAGAAAAAAAAAAAAACAACAAAAAAAACAAGCCCAAAAAAACCCACCAGCCCACCAGTCTTGCTTAGACCTTAAGGTAGGAACTATAATCAGTATTTACACTTGGCAACATGTTCAGAAACCACGAATTCCATTGAATTCAATTTTCACTGCACTATTTGTATGTATTAAATGGCTAAACTGTTTAAACAGCTCATGTTACTTTGGATTATGAAAAACACAGATAAGCATTTCATACTAATGAAGCCAGGAATGAAGTAACGGTAATTAGTGGAGCTTGGGGCTTTTTGACTTTCAGGAACCTTCTTCCTCTACTGGTCCTTGATTAAGGAGCCCTGATAAACCTGCCACCACTAATTTCAGGGAGCAAGATAAAAATAACTCTCTGAATCACTTTTGAAGATGTACTAAGGAAAACCATAAAAATCTTATGGATTTCAATTTATATACTCAACATCTTAAATTACTTAGTTCACAGAGTAACCCAAAATGTTAAAAATAACTAGAGGAAATACTACAACTAAATTATATTTTAAAAATAGGTGAATTGCTCCAGTAGAGATATATGCTTCTCCATGTCAACAAGACAAAGTCTCACATCATCACTCCTGTTATATTTATGTTTAGATCCTCTGATGTGGCTCCTGGAACCATGACAGGATATGTTTGAAGGATTGTCACCTGCTCCATTGAAATGACTAACATTTTGTCAGACAAGTACTTCACAGACCACTGTGTTTTTCTTCTGCTTGTGTCACAAATATATTTTTGGCTTGTTCTAATGGAAAATATGAAATATAATTGTGTGTGTGTGTGTGTGTGTGCGTGCACATGCTGTACAGTAGGAAGCTAGGGGAGAATGCTTCCAAGAGCTGGAAATTTTCTAGGAAAATGCTAAAGGTCATTCAGTTATTATTAACAAACAGTTACTTGTACTTCTATTCCATAGGATGATTATGAGGTTTTCTGGGGTTTTTTTATATGTTTAGAACACATATAGGAATAGGAATCCAGGGAAAAATTTGAATACTCCATTTTTTTGACAGGAGAATCTGGAAAAGTGATTTCTAAATTTTTATTCTTACATTTTCTGTCTTTCCTTTGTACAGAAAACATAATGCTTAAGTAGCCATAAGACGTTTCAGGATTATGACAAATGAACTGGAACTAATACTTCTCAGTAAAAATATTGTTTTTACAATATTTTTTTGTATTTTGCTCTAAATTCTGAATTTTAAAAAAATGTATTTTTTGCACATTCATAATACTTCTAAAATACAGATTACAAACAGAGCAGCTTTATGCTACTTGATCATGTCAGAATTACTTGCTCTACTCTTCTTAAATCTTGACCTTGTCACACACTATTTTCTTTGCCCTGGCAATGGTCAGAGTCATTTCACAACTAGTGAAATGATTCTGACCATTGTCACAGTCCTGACCCTACAAGTATATTCATGCCTTTTTGGCTTTAAGATTTAAAATCCATGTATCAAAAATGTCCTGTAATGTGCTAATGCGGTACACAAGACTTCAGGCAAGAAACTTAACCTTTTTCTAGAATATGTGTGCATTTATCTTTAGGTGTATGTATGTGTTTGGAAGTCAACAGCACAACAAAGTGAACTACAGTTGATTTAAGAGTTGTGCCAATTTACTTTGGCCTAAGTTATGGGACCCACTTATTATAGAAAGTATTCAAAGGACCTGGTTCCCTTCAAGTACTGGCTATTCATCCAGGTATGGATTCAAGGGAGAAAACCATTTATTCTTGAAACAGATTCATGTTTGCATTCTATATATTTCACTGCTGGAATATATAGTCACCAAAATCTAACAATGAGACAAGTCTCATAAAATTTATTCACAAAGTAGAAGAAACAACTGGTAAGATAAGGATAGCAATGCAAGAACATTCAAAAAAAATACAGAAAATAAAAAATCAGGAGCAAGTTATGGTTGTTAGAATGAACAGTTAAAATAACTAATTAAAGCCACAAAGTGTTTAAAAATATTTTTGCATATATGCCAGTAAACAAGTTCTGTAGTGTTATTAAACTCTGTATAGGGATCTTAGATTGTGAAACAGATTACTTAGGTAACAACTATTGTTTTGACATTTGAAAAGCAGTACATATGTTAAAATAGCTCTTTTTTCTTAAATAGGTTCCTAAATTGGTGTACTTTAATAAACGAGTATCCAAACACTTCCAAGGAAATCAGCAATTTCTGGAAAAGTTCATACAAGGTTAATGAAAATAGGTTTTTACACTTATTCACCAGATTACAGAGATGGAACTGAGCCAAACTGACGAGTCAAAGATCAAAAATAAGTCATAGCATAAGTTCATATCAAACATCTGTACAGGGAAGAAAGCAAACATCTGGAGCAACAAATCTTTTTATCCTTTCATCCAATTTCCTGAAATCAAAGCCTGGCAATTGCACTTAGTCTTCTATGGAATGGAAACAGAATTAAATGTTTGACAAGAAGGATGAAAGTGGTACCCAGAAATCTTCTTACAATTACAGAGCAGTAAGTATGTCTTCTCTCAGTTGTAAAATTAGAAATCATTCTGACAGTCAATTGACTTGCCATGTATACATGATTTTCTTTTAAGATGCAAAGGAAACTGTCTAGAACAGCAGAATTTCAAGCACTGTAAGGATCTGGCTGAATCAAATAGACTAAAGACATCCTGGAACATAAAAACTGTATTATATTGAAATTTTTCATAAAGAAATAAAAATTATGAGCTGAGGATATTTAAACTCAGTCTTAGAAATATTGTTTGGGGTCTGTGACTCCCCTGCATTTATTATTTTATTTGGGAAATAGGACCTTTCTGCAAAATCCAAGCTATAAATGACTAAAAAGGAGAACACAGCAGTGATAGCTTTCAAAATATATTACATATTAAAAATATTAGAGGTCAATATCAGAAGATTGGTGAAACACTTCAGAATATTTCAGCCTTTTCCCACACTATAGAAATTCAGTTTTACCCAAAAATTAGTAGACAGTCTGTGGATTAAATTCTCTCTAATTTTTCACCTTTCGTCTAAGGAGGCAGTTACTTCATTTTTAGCAAAGTACTTATTTAAGAAAAAAATGTTACTAATATCTTAGGCAACTGAATACCAATCGTGCAGTACTATCCTATGGCAGACTTTAGTGGCACTGAGGGTTCACAGGGTGTTCCACCTAGGATTATTGCATATTCTTTTTATTGCGCACGTAGGACTTTGTGCTGGCTACAGCTCTTTCTTATTTTCAATCCTTAAATTATTTTTAAAGCACATCCTAAAGCACATCCTGGAACATATCCTACTTAACTGTAACATGAAAGAGTATGTCAAGTTCTAACGAAGATTATGGGACAAATAAGCTAGTGAGCATAATTCAGAATATATGTTCTTCTCCTTCTAAAGGAAAACAGTTTCTAAGAGTACTAAAATGCAAATTTACAAACAAAAATCATTTAATGTGCAGCCTATGATTTCATGGATGAGGATTTGTCATTAAAAGAAAACAGTTATAGAAGCAGCAAAATTTGATCTCGTATATATATATATAATCTGTAGCAAAATTTAGGGGCATAGTAGTTTGCTTCATAATATATTCTGTGCTTTGCACTTCTCCAGTTTATGAAAGGAAGAGTCCCACCTGTCAGTTTCTGCAGACCGTTCTGTGTTGCAGGTCATGATATTTGATTCAATTACCTTCTGTATTGTCAAGTTGTACCCCCCTCCCCACCCTTGTTAATAGTTTAGTCCCAGCTGTCCCTTCCTACCCCAGTTGCCAATTCACCCTGATACCTGTCCCTTGTTCCTGAATGTTCCCTGTTCCCCCTCCCATTAAGTTGTCAATCATCCCTTGTCCCAACCCCTTCCTGGACTGTCCCTTTGGAATTCCCCTATTCCTCCAAGCCCCATTGGCCCATGTGTCCCACTCTCCTCCCTTTGTGTTCCCCATTGGTTTCTGTGTTATGCAACCCCGCCTTGTGCTCCTCCCCTAAGTCTTCCCTATTGGTTTATTGTTTGTACACTCCCCTTGCTCCTCCCCCATATATGAGTTGCTGTACCCGCCTCTATATTTTGTCTTTCATCCCTGGAACCTTCTAGTGAGTAAATCCCTTTTGGAAGCCACATGGAAGATCTCTCCCTTGTCCTTGCTCCTGCCCTCGATGCTGGACAGCCAGTGCCATAGAGCATAAGCCCTAAGCTGCTCTGCTTTCCAGGAGCAGCCCACTCTTGGCTCAGTGCCAGGAGCTGGGAAAATCTGGCACTGCGTCAGTCCTGTGTCTGGAGACAAGCGTGTCGTGCTGTCTTTCACTCTCACGATGGGAGTACAAGATAGTGGCTAACTGATTCGAAGTAAAACGTCCTTTGTTCTCCTTTCCAAGAATTGAAAGTATTATTAACCATGGCTTCCAGCACTCACTTTCACCACACAAAGCAGATCCAATGGTTGGCCATAAATTAATCTTAAGCAGTGTTATTCACTGATCAAATGTTACACTACAGATAAATTCCCATTTTTATTTGATGTAAAATTGGAGGAAAGACCAGTTTCGTTAACTGGCTTGATCTGGCTAGGATGACTATGATTCTCTGAAAAACAAGCGAGGCAGGTTGTTTTGGATTTGTTGGGTTGGTTTTTTTTTGTTAAAACAGACATTTCAGACATTCTCTACACCGTGAATGCGCACAAATAATTTTAGTTTTCCTTACAGAGTAACAAAATTGTTTCTTTCAGAAACTGACTGAGATGTATCTATAGAAGTCATTAATCCCTTACACAGGATCTAGTTAGGTGAGAGACTGTACTGGAATTAAGTACTTCTGACCTTTCACGTAGCCAGACAAGAAAGACATCTTAAACTCTTAACAGAAATTATGTAGAATGATTTTGTTTAACTCATTGCATGCTGAAATGCCTACTGATACACTTCTAAAGTGTGATTTTTGCATCTAAAAGGCATGTTCCAGATATATCAACTTCAGAAGAATGCTTTAAGAATAAATAGTTGGATTTGAAAAGCCTGAAAAGCAAACTTGCTTGGTTCATAATTACTAAGAGGATTTCACAACTTCTAAAGTTCTATTACTTCAACACTGGCATTCTAGAAAGAGGCATTGTTACAGATTTGTTTTACAGGAAAATTATCACTGTTGCATTTCTCTCCACCTTCTACCCATAATTTATCATTAGCAAATGGGATAAAAAAAGATATTTAAGAACTATCCATATTTCAAAATAAATGGAAAGAATTTTCCTTTAATATTTATTACTTTTTTCTTAAACCAAGTTTAAAAACCTCTTACCTTAACTGATAAATTAAGCCATAAAAATTTCCAATGCTGAGGAATATCACTAGGAGCATCACAGTCCTCCTCACAGTACTGATGCCTGATGATAGCCCTCCCTACCCCAGACTGCTTCAACTAGAACTTAGAAGATTTAAGTTTTACCCTACATGAAAACTACAATTAAACAGACATATTATTCTTTCATAATATAATTATTCTGATGCAGCACCAAACCTGGACACTGTTCTGGATGGAGTCTATTTTGAGTGCCAAGTAGAGGGGAATAATTGTTTTCCCCACTTAGTAGCTGGTTCCTTTTAATGCAGTCCAGCATATCTTTGACCACTGATGCTTCCAGGGCTCACTGCTGGTTCATTTTCATCCTCTCTCTGCCAAGGCAACGAGACAACAATTCTATTTCAAATCGAATTCCTCTACAGCCATTCAGTTCTCAGCCTATACTGTTGCAGAGAGCAATTCTTCCCACCAGGCTGCATTTTGCATTTTCTGTGTTGAAATTCATGAGGCTCTTAAAACTTATTTTTGCTATGAACAGATATGGTCATTTGCACTCTCTTCCATAGGACAGCCTAAAGTAATTCCAGTCCTGAAGGCAGGCTTCTTCCTCCTACCTTCAAGATAAACAAGGCATTTTGGATATTTACTGCTGTTGTTAGCAGTTACCTTTTCAAAACCAGTGATCTCTCAAATACTGCTCTAAGACATAAATTGAAGTTATGAAGTCTTTTAAGCAAGGTATACAACAGGTAAACAGGGATTTACTTTTGTCAATGTGTGTCAAACATTTGACTAGTTAATTCAGAAGCTTGACAGAGGATTTGCAAATTGCTTCAAACAGTGCTTGCTAGCTACCCTTAACATTTCAAAATTAACCTGTGCATATAAGGAGTTACTGCTACACTCATCTTTCAACAAGCCACGCAATTCCACTCTGTCCTTAAAAACAGCCAGCTGTGTGGGGCAGCACTTCAGTGGAGAGCTTTTGAATTCACAGAAATTAGTATCAAACAATAAAAAGTGCCATGATTAAAAAAAAAAAAATTTATCTATTGCTAGGACATCAATCAAGTCTTGAAACTTGGTAAGGGCAGAAGTGAAAATAAGAACTTGGGCTGGTGGCTCAGTACCTGCATTCCACCTGGCTTTGCTTCCCCAACAGCCACAAGATTACTTCTTTGTTCCAGGTTGAGTGGACTCAAAGATAGAAAATACTTGCCAATGAGATCAAGAACACTATTATTCTATATCTCTAGCAGCTAAGCTGAACTTTTTCAACATTGTTGCCAAACTAATTCTGCAAAACCTATTTCAAAGGAATAGATACATGAACATCTGCATTTGTCACAATGTGTTTACTTCAGGTGATTTGTTTTTGAAAGGGAAAAGATTGCTTCAAAAGAAACTAAATGTTTGAATAGAAACAAACTTCCTGACTACTGGAAGCTTCTTTATCATGGTAATTTCTTTGAGGACACGGAGATATTGATGAAGTATCTGTAGGAAAAAGAAGCAGTTCTAAAATGACAAAAGGTCAATTCTTATCAGGATTATATAATAATCATATGCCACCATATAAGGTATTTGGGAGTTGAAAATTGATATATTGGTTTGAAAACAGGTAATCCTAAACATTTTTATTCACAGAGAGAAGGTTAAAATAGAGAACATAAAGAAAAAAAAAATTGTTGCAATAAATTGTACCTATCACCAAAATACACTGTGACAATATCTTGCAACTGGCAAGTCTAAGTACCATCTTAATAGCTCCCTTCAATGTACACCACAAAACACCTCTTGTAAACTCAGTTATGCCAGGACACAGCAATAGTAGTACTTCACAATTCATTTGTTTCATTATTTGGGGTCTTGATGCCATGCAACAATTCACAAGTTCGCTTTCTTTCTAAAGTTTGTTTGAATTTGAGTAGAGAAAAATTCTATTAAATAAAACTAAACTGGTCATTGTCACACTGGTAAATTCTGAGAAAAGTGAGGTAATTAAGCACTATAAATATATGAATATACTATGATCAAGCTCTACATTCACAGATAATTCAAGATACTTACCCAGGGAGTTAATCATTAATCAGACTACATATACATACAAAGACTACCATTTCTAAGCTTCACTGTTCCTAGCATATCTTTAACTGTGTTAGCTTGTAGTGGTACACTGAAAAGCAGGTCTGATGGCACTCTAACCTCTTCTGTAATTTCAGGATGTGTCAATTGGGTGAGATCATGGAAGCCTAGATGCTCTGGCTAAGCTTAACAATTGAATTTTGGCCCCCTTTTTAGTCTTGGATTTTGAGATTCCTGAGCCATACAGCACATCTTGCCAATCCATGGCCTGAAGGCAGCTTTATTCCTCTGTTAGGATCAAATCAGCTCCAGAAGCCTGAGTTGTGCTGTCTATAAGGCTTATAATTACAAAATTCACCTGCTCCTATCTTAACTTAATAAGTTGCTAAAACTAACCTTATATAAAACCTGCCTGTCCCCCAACCCTCATCCTCTCCAGGCAAGAAACTTTCTGGTCAATGACCTACTTTTAGGCTCTTTCCATTTTAAGATGAAGAAAAGGATATGATCTTGAGAATTTATGAAATGAAGAACATGTAAAAAAAGGGAGTCGTGTTGCACATAAGGTTTTTTAGATTTTTTTTTGAAACTTGATATATAAACCATTCTTTTTCCTTTCAAAGATACAATAAACATTCCCAGAAACTCTAATAATACAAAAATGTGCATTTCAACTGCACAACCTTTTTAACCTTTGCAATGTTGACTCTTAGAAAGCTATCCTCCTGCAGGAGAATTAGCTATTATTCTTCTTACTAATATACTGGCAAAGCCTTACATTAACTTTTTAAAAATATACAACTGACAGTAACAAGCTAGCAAGGGAATCTGTTTTTAACCCTTCTTGTTCCAGAAAATATTTTATTGTGGTTTACATCCAGAATATTTTTTCTCAAATAATATTTTCTGGCTAACTGTTACTCTGTTTAGCTAAGTTGTATGTGCATAAAATTATATTATCACACATGCACATGCATGTAGAGAGGTACACATTACACAGAAGTATGGACTGGAATCTAATATATATAATTTGAAGCTCTTCAATAACATATTTAACTAATGGAAAAGCAAGATTTAAAATAATGGGGGTTTTCAAACAGTTTAAAGGGAAAAATGTTGAAATAGGTGTACTTAGATTTGTAATTTTTGACAAAATACACTGGTTGTCTTCAAAACTGCATTGATTTGCAGGTCTTGCTGAAGTAATTTTGAGGGATGTATGTAATAAGAAATAAAAAAAAATTACAATTTAAACACTTATACACACTAATCAGAGGTTAACTCCAGCAATTAAAAAAGTAGAAATAGTCATATAGTAATAGTTGTATACATTATAATCACTAAAAGAAACAAAATACATCATATATTCATTATCCCAAGTTCTAATAATAGCAATAACAATTTGTTTTGCTAGAAAGTCTGAGTTCAGTGAAATTCATGCCTGAGAAAAACAAGAATTTCTGTTTTTTGACATATTCCTGCTCGATGTAATTAAATTTGATTTCTTTTTATCACATGACATGACTTAAATCCTTCTATAAGGCCATTAATCAAATTTTTTCCCTCTTTTTCAGTCTCAATAAAACAAGGATTTATTTAGAAGTCTCTCTAAATCAGATACCATGTCCTACCAGATACCATGCTATATTTTTCTAAGTTTTTTCTCTTTCCCTGTTACACATTTCATAACTGACAGTTTTACCAAGTAATTTAGAAAATTCTTTCCTGAAGAAAACAAACTAACAATACTAGGGAGTCCTTCCTCAGGTCTGTCATGTCTTGTATTCACCTGACATTAACCTCATACTTGTGTATGCTTCTTAGCAAGTGTTCATGGGATTTCATTGTCACCATCTTCTATTGTAAAAGTATCATTTACAAAATTTAAATTACAAGAGTGATAAAACTTTCTTTCTGAGAAACTTAGTCTTTCATCCAGCCACACTGAAGGTTCAATTTAATCATCAACAAACTGATTATTTGGGTCTGAACCTAAACTAAAATGTTACAGAATGACCATTAGTTTACAAAGTTGTTAAAAATTAAATGCCTATACACACACATAAAATCATAACTTTGAACCTCTCAACATTTCTGCATTGCTTTAAAACAAATGTTTAGATGTTAAGAAGACATAGAAAATTACTATTTTTCGAACACAGATGTCATAAAAATTAATTGCAGAATAGTTTCAAGTTAAATGAGTAAAATCCTAAAGAACTGAAAACACATATGGACTAAAGTAATTTTAAAAAAAATTACAGCCATAGTAGCTGATTTCTGAATATATTAAAAATCACCATTCCATTAAAGTGACTTCTATTTCCTGTATCATTAAACTTAAAAGTACAATTTTAAAAAATCTGAACTCTAGAGACAGGAGTAAAATTATTGGTATTAATAAAACTCTGCAGCTGTGACTTTAACAATTTTGACCCCAGTATTAGATAGTATCTTCAAAATCCACTGAATATTGATCTTACTTTCAACAGTAGAAATCAGATACCCTTCAGTTTCCACCATTATGTACTTGTGACTGTTTCACACCTTCTGCAGAAATTTTAGCATCTTGTTGGAATGGAAAACAACCTAGACATAAAAAATTACTCCTACGTACCTGTTAGCTCATTCATATCTGAATATACATAATTGACCTCTGAGGTCTAAAGAATATAGTTCACCATTTTGTGTTTGGACTAATTTCCTTTATTATCCTTTATTTTTTATTATTCCTTTATTATCCTTTTTATTTCCTTTATTGCAGCTGAGTCTCTGACTAAAGCATCTGATTTTGCTATAAATACTTTTTTATTAATAATAAAGGTTTAAATTTTAGCTGCTTCTCTATTTAATGAAGGATTTAACTTCCTTTTCTGAGAGGCAGTTGTGATTTACTGACAATACAATGTAAATGAGAAAGCTGAAGAAGCAGGCGGTGGTCACAGCAGCAACATTAATCACATGTCATAGAAATCTCCCTGTTATCCATAACTTGACACATTGTCTTTTCCAGAAAGATGTCAGGGTTGCCCTAACCACAACCTATTTTGACCTATTGTCATCCTGTTGTGTTCCTCCCCTCCATTACATCAAAGTTTTAAAAAAAGAAAAGTAATCATCACAATGCTACCCTACTATGTAAGTTCTTAAAGTTTTAAAAAATAAACTGACATTGGACAGGAAATTAAAACCCATTTTGCAAAGGCAGGTCCTTGAGAAAGCCCTCTATTTACTGCAATGCTTGTTACTGTCAAATTTTTCATAAAAAATTACCTGAAGTTTTAGAATATGTCAAACAGTAAAAAAAACCACCATAACAGAACACCGTTATTAGAAGGTGTTACTCTTTATCTGGAGAATCACAGAATACTCTGAGTTTGAAGGGACCCACAAGGATCTTCCAGGTGAAAATACTTGAGAACATCAAGTGATTCAATAGAATAAACTCCATGCCCCCATATCGAAGCATCATCTTCTAAAAGAAAAGCAAAAGGAGAAAAAGCCCCTCTAGGTAAATTCAAAATACCCTTACAAAGTCTGTGTGATCAACTCTATTTTAGCTATTACAGCATCTTTCTCTCGTTTCCAGCATCAAAACAGAATACACATAAAAAGCACACTCAAATTGTATCAATCTTGATCCCCAACACCATGTGTCAGAAGAACCCAAAACTTCTCCTGCCTAAGCTATACGTATGCCCTCTAAAACCTGATGTGTCTGTGAGGTTCAAAGTTTTTAAGACACATGCCTAACCTTTCATATCTAACCATGCACAGCTCCTTCCCCAGCTGAAGTCTGATTGCCCCCACTGCCATCCAGGGAGTGTATTCTGAGTGCTACAGAACATTTTCCTATCAGGATCACCTCAATCTTAATGAATTAGACTACAATTACCATTAATTAGAGTTAGTTCAAAATCCATTTTATGCGATTGACTCGTTTTTACTTGGATATTTTTGGCATTCTCTTTACTTAAAATTCTAACAGTGCTGTTCAGAATGTTTACTGGTATTGAGGATTCCTGATTGTCTAGGCTTGAAATATGCCTTTTACATAGCTCTAAATTAACTGTAGTCCAGAAGAGGTTAAGAGACTTCCCAGGCAGTAGTCTACATTTAAAAAGAAAAAAAATTACATTTCACTCTTACATCCTGTAGTAAAAAAATCATGCTTCATATTTGCTGTTAGCACTTATGCATATTTGTTTTATTGTTCTGGCCTAAATCCAGACAGATGACAGGTATGATTGCCAGAGCTATTTACAGCAGCTCTGTCAGCACACACTTCCCAGTGAGGCTGACTTGAAAAACAAAAGTATTTCAGGGACAGTGCTGGCATTAATACTCAGGACTCAGTTTCATGAGCTCTGAGAGCAAGCCTTCAAAAGCTTAAAAGACTTCCAGCAGGAAGTCAACTAATAGCAAAAACAGTAGGAGATCCAACTATTACTTTCTGTTCTGGCCCAAAGGCTTTGATGAGGTTCCCAATTCATTGCTCCAGAGCAGGAAAAAAAAAAAAAAAGAAGACAAGGAAGAACAAACTGGGAACTACTTCCTTCAATGCTTCTCATCTCACAGAAATAGAAAATACATGAAAAGTAAAATTAAATTAAACATCTTTCGCATGTGACAGCCACAGCACGATAAACTGAGCAGAGAACACATGAACAAAAACGCTGATGTAAACATTAAAAATGGAATGAATGAAATACAGCCTGTTTCTTTTTTTTTCATAAATATGTTGTTTCAGAACTATGTATACAAATGTGTACACATCTACAATGCACACTATTGCATATAGAGATGAAAGGTATATAGCTGATTTAGACAGTATTTCTTGCATTTTTTTCTTGGGATATATTGAAAATGTGTACTTTATTTTAATAAATTTGGCTTCTTTACTGAGCAGTAGAAGACTACATATTGCTGGATTGTATTCTTAAAATTGATCAAAGTTATACTGGTCCTTGGGTTATTAAGTTATTAAAATTTGGCCTTTATTCAGTTGCTAACTAACCAAAAGAAAAGACATACTGTTTTCTGAAAACATGCCTATTAGTAAAATGATCTTACTGACAAGCTTGAACCAACAGTAATCATGTGGTGGATAATTTCTGAACAGTTTCCATCAAATTTTGTCTATTTTTTGTTCATTACACACTTTTAATTGTAAGTCACATAAGACTGCTTCTTTTCCCTGAGGAGAAAATTTTAAATCTGAGATCAAAGACTAACAAATGCACAGTAGGAAAAAAACATACACTGAAGATTTCTTATCTCTCTATTCTACTTATATTTTCACATCATGCAAATTCACTTTAAAGCATGAGGTTTATTTGCAGTAACCATTCAGTATTTTTACTATTCTATTTTTTTTTGGTAAACATAAACCCCCAAATATGTATGGTGCTTGCTATTTTTAAACATACCTGACCATTTTCCCAGTGAACCCTCAGGTTCTTAGCTTCCAGGTTATTTTCTTTCTCACCAGTACTGTTATTTTCTGCAAGCAGTTGAAATTATATGGAATGGGACACCTTCAACTTTGCATCACAATTTTGGAAATCTTGAGTGGCATGGAGCTGTCATTGAGCTACAGGACCAACTTTTTTTTCACAGTGATAAGGGACAGATTGCAAATGCATTCAAACAGCTAAGCTTGAAAATAGGATTCCTTGTGAGATTTTTCAAATGCATCTAAGCTTAAAACTTTTGAAAGTAACTTAGAAAACTCAATTTTTGCTTATTCCTGTTTTCATGCATAGCTTGAGCACATCATTGTGCGTCTCACGTTCCCTTGGTCTAAAGTGGATAAAATATATCTAAATATATTGGCCTTGTCTTACATGGTAACATCATGACAAAATCCTTCATTATGAAGTCGCCAGAGGTTACTTCACTGGGGATGACTTCATCAGGCAAATCTGTGCTTGTGGAACAAGGGACTCTGAGGAACATACACAGAACAATAATTTCACCTTATAATTGCTTAAAGTGCTAATGGGAAATCTAGAAAACTGTAGAGATGTGGTCACAGAACATCTCTATGTCCTTGTCTTGTATGAGTGGTACATTTCTATGAATTCCTTTCTGAGGATGTTTCAGGAAGTAAAATGTACAGTAGATTTACACCTTTTAAAGTACTAACTTTGTTCTTATTTCAGAAGACATAGTTGCATGTAAAGAGCAAACTACACTTAATTTGTCTTAGCACAGCTGATCTAGCCCAAGGACAAATTTGTTCTTTTTCCTTTAAACCACAACAGCTCTTTCTTTCTGTTATAAATTTCAGAAAATTTTAACCATGAACATACTGTATCTAGGGGAGAAATGTACAACAGTTAAATTATTTTCATACTATTGAGGCATGCATCAGAAGCAAATCTATAATAAACAACAATAATTTTCACTTCTGCAGAAGTAAGTGCATCTGTGATCACAGGTGTGTACTATTTTATAAGTACAGTGAAGATCTTCAGTTACTCATGCATATAAAAATATACGTGGGTGAGAGAAGTGGCATTGCAGTGATGTATTTGGACTTTGTCCACTTATTGTGGACTTTTCTGAAGGATTCACTTGCATAATCTCCCTAAGAAAAATTTGTTTCATACTTGCATGACCTAATGGGAATGAACTGCATGAGCTAAGTATGGTTTCTGTGAAGGATTTGTGAGAAAGGTTGTCACCCCCAGGCCGCAGAGCCACCAGTGTGGTGGGATGACACAGCTGTGGGTGATCCTGGACCCCAGGTTCAGAAGGGCACATCTAAGACTATGAGCAGAAGTACTTGAAATACTCTGAGAAATGTCTGCTTGAAATTTTTCTTCTTTAGAATCCTAATTATTTCACTGGTTTCTACTGTCCCTTTATCTCCAACAGTATACACATTTTAGAAAATCAGAGTAGAAATGAGAGATCCTGAGCAGAAAAAAATGCAAGTCCAGCAGTGAAGCTGTAGTCCTGTATATGACCACAGACTCATATCCATTTGAATCCTGAGCTGTGCTTCCAAATTATTTAATCATGTCACCATAAGGCTAGTTCCTAAATGCTTTTGTCCTGACTCATACTCTGAGCATGTTCAGATAGCAAATATTTTAAAAAACAGCCTGATTCTCGTTGCATAGTAAATTCTTTTTCCTATAACCATTATTTTAGAAATAAACTCGTCAAACAAAATACATGAGTATAAATTAAATCATGTCTCCAGTTTCATCCTGAAGCTACTAACAAATAAAAATTAAGAATATTACTGAATTGTATTGGACTAACTGGAAAATCACAACATATAATTGATATGTTGATACAGCTGTCTGAGTTCTGTCAAGCCAGCCTACATTTTAGACATTTGCATCTTGTTCAGAGAAAGATGAAAGATGCTGATTGCATTTAAGATTACATTCAAACTGTGTTATTTTCTCAGACTAACAGTCCTGTTAGGCTCTTCTTTTGAAAGCTGTATTATTTTCAAACAAAATACTGTGGGCTAAGGAAGTTGTTAAACAGAGAAAGGTAATTGGAAGCTTGCCTTACCCTGTCACTGTATACCCCTGTTTACAGAGAAACACTTAGAATATTAATATAAATTATATATATATATATTTATAATATAAATATAAACCCATATATTTTTAGTTAAAATTAAGAAGGTAACTATTCTAGCTAAATAATTAAAATAGAATTTGTGCATTATCATACACATTTTTTCATGCTGAAAAGAGTAACTTTTTGTTAAACTGGAACTTCATTTCAAGAAACTATTCTTAATAGCATCTCTCCACTAGAAAGAGCAATCAGTGAGTATTTAATCTCATTTAACTTTGAGAAAAAATATATAGAATCTTATATTGATTATATTGTAACATTACAATAATTCAGTGTTGGTTAGATAAAGAACTGGTAACAATAATTCACATTATCTTTTTAAGATATTGGTTTGTTTGAAAATTGAGGCAAATGTCAGACTAATAATATTGAGAGATGGAGAGAATTCAAATTATTTCTTTACTGAGATGTTGCTTTCAGAGAGGAAAATACTAGAGAACAGGAATTTCCCCATTTTTCTCTTCTAATACAAGAAATAGACACTAGTTTCTGGGCTCAGCTTTGCAAAGCTGGAAGTTTTTTACACCATTCATCAGAGAGCATCATTGTGGTAGCATGGACATCTACCATTTGCTGGTACATAACCTGACCAGAATATCAGCCTGGGAGCACCCAGAATGATGGATCCATGGACTGTAGGGCCTGTCTGCCCCAAAGAATCACAGGTTCCCTGATGCTGTTCGTGGCTTCTCTGTTACCACCACACATCTGCTGTGGAAATACTGCGGGACTGACCATGCTGTCAGCCTCAGTGCTGGATTCAACATGGCTTTTCTAGCATTCTGAAGCAATACTGGGCTTACAAGGAGAAAATTAAACAACACCAGGTGGATTAATGTGGCTGAATGGACTAAAATTTAGAGAGAGCTCCTTGCCAGTGATTAGGATGACACTTCAAGCATTTCTTATTCCATAAATGGTAGTTATCCAATACGTTGCCTTAGAGTCTTCTTTAAGCTCCTCACAGAGATCAAATAAAGTTTGTTTTCAAATCCCGATGTACAAACCCCTGCTTCTATATTAGACCTAAAAGCAAGACTGTGCTAAGCTCTGAAAATCCTGTTAGAAAGCTTAACCCCTAAATCTTCTCCTCTGTCTCTAGCGTCAAGCAGCAGTTTTTGCTATTCTCTTTGTGCCATTACTTTCAAGCACTGACTTGAATATTTTAAATTTGCCTGCTAAATATTTTGTTATGTGTCTGTTTAATCTGAAAATTCCCCCTTTCCAAACTATCCCATCCTTAATGAAAATTCATAAATACTTGTATATATTAGTATGGCTGTATTAATTTATATATGATGTGGAAATTCACCTGTATTTTATTTATGAGGAGCATGTTCTGTATCAAAATCTGAATCTACAATTTATCTCACTATGCAATATTTCTTAGACACACTTACATAAGGCTATATTTATATACTCATATATAACTATACACTTCTGTGAGT
Source organism: Poecile atricapillus (assembly GCF_030490865.1). NCBI lineage: Eukaryota > Metazoa > Chordata > Aves > Passeriformes > Paridae > Poecile > Poecile atricapillus. The sequence continues at coordinate 79,325,468 of NC_081250.1, read as the reverse complement.
ATATACTTATATGTAGTTATGTGTATGTATTTATGCCTATACCTATATATTTCTTGTATATTCTACTTTCCCATTTCATATATATCTGTGCTACACTTTTTTTGAGATTTCAGCATAGAATGGCCATACAAATACAAACTGAACTACAAATACACAGCTGGACACAGTGAAACTGTGAAGTAAAAAGGCAAATATCTGGTTGTTAAAGCAGCAATGACTGATCTTCTGTTGTGCAGATCTAAATTAACTTGTGTCAGAACTAGTCAAGTTTTTGCTAACCTTCCTGTACACTGTTTCAATAACAAGTCAGACTGGCTCACAGGTGGAATTTCTAGGTACAGTAAAATATATTGACTGAAGTAGAATTATCTGAGCAGTATGCTTCTGCAGCAAGTGGATTTTCTACTACTCTGCATTCTCTGCTAAAAATTCTAACCAGCATACTCTACAATGTGAGAAAAGAACCAAGAAATCTACTAGGAAAAACAATCTGCAGAAAAAAAATTGTTTCAATAAAAAACTCTAGTAAGGTTTGTGAGGAGAAACTGTATTGTGAACTTTTATATCCTTATAGTGCTACAACACTATTGCTACTTTAAACTGTATCATTTTTCAAACTGCTATAAGAAAGGAAAGGTATAAGAAGTGCAGAATAAGATTTTTTTTTTCCTTGTGGCAGAACCAGTGCTGTTGTGGTCACATAGTAATGTCACTTGTAGGAATGATAGAAGCATAATAATCTAAAAAGTTTAATGGGTCAGTTCAGTACAGCAGTTCACTATGGACATAGCTGTCAACCAGTGGCAATTTTCTCCCTACATTTCCTCAGAAAATGGAGGTTGTTCTTAAAGTTATTGATTTGAAAGCAACATAAATGTGATTTTGCTCATAAATAAATGCTGAATCCAAGTGAAAATAAAGGTTGCATTGCTCTAATATAATAATAGCTTGACTAATGTTTTAAAACCTCATAAATTCCAAAAGATTAAAAAGATTACAAGAGATGCTTTTGTTTAAATAGCATTCTCATGCTTTAAGTGGATTGGTTTGAAATAGTTCTGTGTCAGCTTAAAGATATTATTCAGTCTTAATTCAGTTTAGCATACAAACAGTTTAAATCTTGACCAGGAATCCTCCAGATTACGGTTTGAGAATTTCAGCCCTGTGGGTTTTGCCAGTGTTTATAATTTGTCAACAGCCATTCTTAAGTTCTAGGGCAGTTTACAAATTGTGAACTCTGTTTTCTTCAGAGTTCCTAGTTCCTCTGTTGTTATTTATCACCATTAAAAATGCTTTGACAGAATCTAAATTACATTATACAGCGGCACAGTGGTGTCCAATTGATCATAAACTTTGCATTGCACTGTTTACAAGGCATAGTAATTATAAACTAAGATGGTGTCCATAATTAAAACTTTTCTTCATTCATTCATTTTTTTTTATTTCAATAGGCAGCTATTGCTAAGTCTCAGTGATTGAACTAATGTTCCATTTAAAATAAATTCAAAGGAGAAATAAAGAAAGAAACCTCACTGAATTACAGAGTAAAGATAAAGTAACAATCTCAATTCTTTCTACATTATGACTTCCAAGTTACAAGATTTAAAACCTGCTTTTCAAAGGGTTTGAAACAATGGTTTTGTAGTAAGAAGAAAAAAAAAAAAAAGGAAAAAAGTTGTGGTTTTAAATAGTGCTTGGATTAAGCAGCATAATATGAAACAAAATAATAGAAGTACTGTGAGAATTTGCTTAGACCCTAGACTAATACTGTCATTATAAATCCTGTAGACTTGAAGCTTAGGCCAGTTTTTCTGGATATAAAATCCAATATTTTCAGAAACTACTGAGTTTTGAATTTTTTATCTGAATTCTCATCTGGGGTCATAATATCTAAATAAATCTGGTGATCCTTTCCTGAAAAACATCCCTTTAAGCCTGACAGAAAAAGTGACACTATCATTAGTCACTTCTGAGCATTAGGAAATACTGAAACTTTCTAAGAACCAGAGTTTTCTTAGTAATGCAGTTCTATTCCTATTGATAACTCTTGACTGTTGATGGACAAAACATGATTAAAAATTATGTGGCTTCAAAAAGTCAAAAAAACCTCACAGAATTACTATGAAAGGTCTCTTGTAATATAATTGTTTAGGTAAGTATCTAAAAATCCTGTATTTAGAAATTACTGAAAAATGTGACTATCAGCCAACTAGTCCATATACATGTATTATTCACATAAAATAGTTTCCAGAATTTTTCAAACTTCCAAACTAATAATTCTGTACCAGTGAACTATGGGTAGTGATATGAATTCTCATGGAAGACAATTCAGTCCTGTAGTTGTTCACAACAGTCATAGTAATAAAAATAACATAAACCAGAATAAAAGCCAGGGTGTATTTATTGGCTAATGTAAACCCATCAAAAAGTTTGCAACTGAAGCCACTGTCTCTTGCAAAACTCTGTGCCAAAGTGAATCATGGAAGGTCCTAGTTTCCAATACATTCAAAAAAAATTTTTTTTGTTTTATTTTCTCAATGAGTTTATACCAAATGATATTTTCTAAAATACATACATTTGAGCTCAGTAATATCTTGAAGGGTGCATATGCTTATAATATGTAGGTATTGGTGGTCCTGTGAAGCATGAGATAATACTACAAGAATAATTAGATCCTGCTTCCTAGTAGGAGAAGAAACAAAATTCTTAGTACAAAATTTCAATATGTACTGAATAGAATAATGATGGGGAGTTCTAATATAAAGAAATAGATCATTAGTTAAAGCTGATAGAAAGTGAAAGAGAGATCTGAGTATGTTTTTTAGTTAAAGAATCATTATAAGCAGCAACTTAGAAAAAAGTTAATGCTAATATCTGTCAGAAAAAACAACTCCAGTATAGGAAGGGATAACATCATAACTACAAAAAACACAGAGAACACCTTAATTAGTATATTCTGTATGATTCTGAATATCTATATTCAAAACCTGCTTGATTTGAAACAAGAATAGTAATTGGATGCTAGGTGATCAGAGAAGGAGCCCCTATATTAAAAACAAATTAAAATCACAGCATCATAGAATGGTTTGGGATGGAAGAGACCTTTAAAATCATATAGTTCCAGTCCCCTGCCATGGGCAGGAACACCTTCCACTAGACAGGCTGCCCAGAGGCCCTGTTCTTAAACATACTATCTATTTATCTATCTATTTATCTATTTATCTATTTATTTATTTATTTATCTATTTATCTATTTATCTATCACTTGAACACCTTATCTATTTCAGCACAAAAATGACTGAGAATGATATTGAGTCTCTTCAGGTGTGTTTGCGAGAAATAAAAGGAATGGGTCACAGGAATTGTATACCTAACGAAATGTGATAGGATGCACTTGAAGGCTCTAGTGGAAATGATTAAAAACAGGTCTTCAGGACTTCAGTACTCACTCTCTATGTTCTTTTGGATATTCCACTCATGAAAAGTACATTTAATATCAAATTTACTTATTTAAGATTATCTGATATTACATGGGGTTTTGATTGAGCAGAAAGATACAGTGATATACTTTAATCACAACATGAGCCCAAATCACACTTAGCAGACTAAAACCGTGTGTAACAGGTAGCAGGTAGGTAACAGGTTTTCAACAGAAAATAAGAACAAATTTTTTTAAACTGAGTTCTAGAACAATCATCTGAATGAAATAGGAGCATAAGTTTTTCAAGATACTGTTTGCCTATTCAGGAAGGGATTTAATAACAGGATCGGAATCATCTCAAGGGTGGAATATTAAGTCTGGGACAAGAGTATTTAGGGGGCCAATTTACTGTAATCTAAGAAGTGTAGCAGGAAGATCTTTTACTCTTTCCTGTTGCTTATCTTCATTGTAGTTTTACTGCAATCACTTCATGCTTTAGGATTGTGACTGCAGAAGACAAGGGCTCCCTCACCAGCACATAACCCAGGAGTTTGTTTTCTGTTATCTTCTGCTTACCTGTGTGATTTGTAACTGCAGTTCTGGAGTATGTAACAGTCAGACCTGGAGTTTGCTACTCGTGTTAGTGTGTCCTGCTGTCTTAGGTGAAGTCAGTGCACACAAATTAACTATTCCACAGGCTGTTGGGATTACAGGTATAGCTCCCTGCAGACCCTGCCTAAAAGACCAATGGAATAATAGAACAATACCCCAAAATAATTGAAAGTCTCTTGTTTATTGAATTACTAAATTTTATGTAGAAAAAGTATTTCTAGGCTTGTTTATATTATCTTAGATAATGCTTACAAAAATAGAAATTTCCCCTCTTGGTATACTGGAAAGAAATTTAGATGTCTTTTGTTTACCTTAGTAATTGGATTTGCACTAAAGATTTTGTCTCACAAAGATAATAAAAGCTATTGAAAAAGATAATTCTGTGTGTTTAGGTGGGAGGAAAGGAGAAAATTTTCCCACCAAATATTTGCATGTGGCTTATGACAAAGAGTCACAGGAGAGGTATATAGGAGAGAGCCCAGGTCAGCCTATTCTACTATCTTTAGAGTCCTGTTCCACTTAGTCATGGTTTGTGATCTATATCCATGGGCTTTTCAGAGACCTAGCAGTGACATATCAGAATGAAGGGTCTTAAACTTGTTTCAGGATGAAACATCAGTCTTCCTGTAAGCACCTGGCAGAGTTTCAGTGATACTGCAGGCCCTGTGATTCCTGTTGAGAGGATAATTCTCAACTCATCTTGCACAATGGACAAGATATTTTAGCAAAGCTCTTCTCAGATTGTAAACAAAATCAGTCCCAAGAATACCTTTTAAAGGTATTGCTAGTCTATGTTTTTCTGAATTCTAATAGAACTTTTAGAACTGCTTTTATTTCCTTCTTTTTCTCTGCTGCCTAGTCTATAATTTCTCACCATTTATTCTATTTGCTTTTCTGAAGGTAACAGGGCAGACATATTCTGCATCTCAGTAAGAACCTAAAAATAACTTTTGTTCTGTATATTATTAAGATTTCTTTCTGGTAGCCAGGACTTAAATGTTTAAGTGTTTGTGTGTCAGGTGGGGTAGGTAGACAATGGCTTGCTGAATATTTTGTGCTTCATCCATCTTAAGGTGCTGGGATTGCATATCACTTACTCCAGGTATACTCCATCACTCTGTGCAATGAAATACACTGAGAATAAATCTAAATTAAAGAATTCAAGACCTTGAATTTTTGTTGCCCAAAAAATCTTGAGAATTTCCCATTCTTTCAAAGTACCCTGAGTTCTGATTCAGAAAGAAAATAAACTATAACAAAGAGTTATATAGAAAACATCAGTGTCATTTTTGACATTCAGTTCATAGTATTATGTTTAGTATTTATGGCACACCATGTTAGAGGGCAGAAATTGAGGGATGGTTTTATAAGAAGGATTTCTGAAAATGATGAGACATTCATCAGATACATTCAAGAGCTAAAACAGTACTGTAGGAACACAGTTCCAAGTAAAATCTAACATAGTAAAGTAAAACTTAACAATGTCATATAAAATATTTGCACATAACACATATGCTTTTAACCAAAAGAGATGATATTAAGCTGAAAATACATAAAAGAAACATGACAACAAAATCTTGCACCATAAAAACTAGATCAGATTAGTATTATCAGCTTAACTTTATTTGTTAAAAAAAGGAAAAGGGTTGTTTTCTATAGTAATAGTTTTCCAAGACATTCAAATATATGTTTTTTGGGATATCAGTGACAACACTGAGATTCAACATAGAGATATGTGACATATTGTAAGCCTCTTACATATTTGGAGACAAATACTTTGAAATATTACTATGTGGTAAATTTGAAGTAAAATATAATAATCAACTGACAAATATATCTTATCTAGATAAAAGATTTGTTTCCAATTCCCACTCAAACTAACTTAACCCAGGTTTCTCTCAAGCCCTTATGTGGCTTCTTTGGGAATTTCAAAACCAGATGTTGTTCCACATTTATTTTGTGATTAGGATGTCAGGACAAAATTTTATATACTTACCCATACAATTCTAGTGGGATAAGCCGTGCATTCTTCTTTCCACCATGACATCAGAACCAATAATAGTTAAAAGAGGAGCAGAATTGTGATAATGTGGTTAAAAGAACTGTAGACATTGTGTTGAAAACTCAGTTATCTTCACAAATACTTTTTGCATGTTAAAAAAGTGGGTATCTTCTTGCAAAACCATTAACTGACAAAACTGAAACTCTTCAGGTATTTAGGCACTGTTATTTGGAGTTGCCCTTAATTATAACAGGGAAGTGATTCAGCCATGAAAGAGATCTGAATAACTTCATTGGACTTTTTCTTTAGTTTTGTCACCAGCTGGAAACTCTGCTGGAGTGTTTTTACACTGGAATCCAATTATGATTCCTGTGCCATCCTTAAAGCTTCTCAGATAACCATTACCATGAGAAAGCTTAATGGCAGTTAAAATAAATGAGTGGAATATCCAAACCTGAACATTAAAATTTCCTAGAATATGGAGCTTTATGAAAATAAGTTTAGAAGGTGAACTGTCTTCACTCTGCTGGATCAGAAGGCAAAGTACAAATATGAAAGTACAAAGGTTATCAGAGAATCACAAAATCATTTAAGTGGGAAAAGACCTCTGAGATCATCTAGTCCAACCTGTGACCAAACAGCACCATGTAAAATCGACCATGGCAATAAGTGCCACATCCAGTCTTGCCTCATGAAAGTATATAGAGATGTATATATATATATACATACATATATACATATATGTATGTATATATACATATATGTATATATATGTATATATGTCTATAGCATGTCTACATATACATATATATGTCTATATATACATATATACATATATACATATATACATATATACATAAATATACCTATACATGCTAATTTTTTTTTTTTCCTTTTGACTCTGACCCTTATAAGTACCTCTCTAGTCACTTGGTCTCTTCCCACTGAAGGAGAAAACTTGTGAGTTGAGACAGTCTAAAAAGTGAAGAAAAGGTGTGTGGGCAAGAAAGCAAAATAAACAATTTACTACTTCCCACCAGGAGGCAGATAAAAATATTCATCCTTCCTCTTCCATTCCGTTTCAGCTTGTATTACTGAGAACAACATTGTATGGTATTGAATATTCCTTTGACCATCTCTGGTCAGCCATTCCCTCCCAACTTTTTATGCTTCATCATCCTGTTTTCTTGGGGAGGCAGAGTGGGTAGTAGAAAAAGCCTTGGTTTTGTACAGACTCTGCTCAGAAATAGACAAAACACTACTTTGTTATCAAAACTGTTTTTGTTGCAAATCCAAAAACATGGCACAATTCAGAGTGCTATGATGAGAATTAACTTTATTCCAGCCAGACTCATTGTGATACATATATAGACTGAAAGTGACACTGGTAGAGAAGTAAATGCCAACATAATAAATTTTTGCCAGGTTTTTCTTGTGTCTTGCTGTTGGGCATTCTGATTCTAAATATTAATAATTTTTAAATAGCTACCATTCAAAAAAAATAATCCTGTAAACAAAAGTGCTTTTTCTTTTTCTACACTTGGGGAATGATATTTTATGCTCTTGTGAAATATTTTTCTGTATATTATAACACACTTAGTTGATATAAACCTCTTAATATACAAATACAATTCAGAGATTAAATTATCCAACAGCTTCCCAGATGTATTACTTTTTTTACTTTTTTTACATTAAAGAGCTTTTCCCTCAGCATTCAGCTTTAGAATAAACTTGAAAAAATCAATAAATATTTTCTTCAATAATTTAATCCAATATATCAAGACTTAGAATTTTTATAAAAATATTGATTTAAGTATGAGGAAGATGTTAACAGGACAACAATTATTTCAGAAAATATCAATAATTTTTCATCTTTAGCACTGCTCATACAAGCTTTTATGTGTTTAACTATTTTGAAGTGCAAAAGGGAATAACAGGTGTTTATCAGTTCTTAAAGACTCACAAGGAATATGAAAGTTAAGATCATCAGGTCTACAGTGAGAAATTCTCTTCTGGACACCTCTCTTAAACCTCTCATTTAACTCATTCCAGGTATTAGTGATGTGAATTAGGATAGCTTCATTAACCATGGAGTTGAAAAATCATTAGTGATATGTGGGATATTTATATAAAACTACCAAAGTCCCTTTGAAATTATAAAGAACTGATTTTCTCAACCTTCCCAAAATCTTACTGTTAATCTGTAACTGTTCTAAGGGATTTAAAATGTGCTGAAAGTGGCTAATGAGCAATGTTTAGATTCAAGCATAATCAAATAAGTCAGAATTCTTTAGAGACAAGTTTTTTTTTTTTCTTCTACTAATGCTATCTGGCAAAAGCTGGCTGTTAATATTTATGTAATAAAATATTATCCTGTGCTAGCAAAAAAACATTCAAAAAACTTATTCACTAAGAATATAAGTGAATTCTTATTCACTAAGAATAAAATATTTTTTGTAGCATAAATTTTCAAATATCACTCAGCAAACTGTAGAGAACAATGAAAGTTTGTCATCAGGATCCCTCATGGAGAAACAACGGTGATCTTAGATGCTTTATTTTGTTGAGTATGACGCTATCTACTCTTCAGACCACCAACAGTTTAGTGTGGCATTAGAAGGTGGCTGCCAACCATGCTTCCCTTTTTCCTGTTCTTGGAATACCTTGTCATAAGGTCAGTATTTCTAACAACAAAATAGGTTTCAAAGATCTGTGATGTCATTCTCCAACCACTTAGAACTTCTTAAAATTAATTTCTACTCCATCTTTAAACTGCCTAAGTCATGCAGAGACTCATAATCACACTAATTTGTGTGCTGTCATTGAATCAAAAGAATCAGTGTAATAAACAGCTTCTTAACAGATCAAAGACCTCCAATCTAGTTATATTCCTCGCCAGTAGTAGATGTTTGAATTATCAAAATATGAGACGAAATGGAAAGATAGTGCTTGATGTGTTGAAGTTTTTCAGTGAGACCTTTTCAGTTTTTCAGCTTTTACCCAGTTCATGGTTATAGTATAACATTCCCCTTGACCCTCAAAACACTTGCATTCACACTGCCAGCCTGAACCTAGTATAGCTTTGCAAGTGTAATTGTAGCATGCAGTTTAATTGAAAAATTAAATCAGAAGAATGGTTCAAACTACTTGAAATTTTCATGTACATTTCCTATTATAGTGGGACTGTGTAGTGGGGCACTATGATATACTTGTTTGGTGTCTCAGCTCACCGGGATGTACTGTACTTCACTCCTGTGAATTTCTGTCAGAAAAACGTTTTTTATTTCAGTCCTCTCATCAATCAGATGCACTGTCTTTCTTGCCTTCAAGTAAGATCTAAACAAAACTAGTCAAAAAAGAAATGGAGGGATGTTCACAGGTCATCTGTGTCCCTCTGCTCAAACCAGGGCTTCAACAGCATATCTCATTCCTCAGGATGTTCTTCAGGCAAGTTTTAAGACCTTGCAGCAATGGAATTTTCACAGTTTTCGAAGGCAATGTTTTCTAACAGTCTTGTGCTCCTTTCATGTAATATTATTGGCTTACATTCACTTTGAAATCTCTCTGTTGCAGCTTTTGATTGTCACCTGTTATTAAAATACATGCTGGAGAAGAGTCCAGTTCTGCCTTCCTTTTAGCTTCGCTTAGGTAGAAGAGGATTGCAATCAGTTCTTTCCCCAGCTTTCTCTTCTACAGCTTAAATAAATTCAGTTCCCTCAGTTTCTTCTAGTATGTCACATGTTCAAGTTACTTCCCCATTCATTGCCTTCCTCTGAACTCTGCAGTTTGTTAATAATCCTGAAAGTAGGGGCCAAAAGTGGTTATTTTGACCCATCTGTAGGCACAAAGGGACTGAGAAACTTTGTCTAAGGCTGATAGTAAGTTGCTCATGATGCTACCTGATTTTGTCTTGCTAGTCCTATTAGCTTCTTGCCTCTGTTTTTTGCTACATATCTCCTAGGGAACATGTATCCAGGTGTCAGAAACTTTCCAGTGAAGCACTGCTCTTTGGATTGTAATTATAGTGGCATCAGCAAAACAAAATCTCTGAAATACTGCTGGCTGAATCTTTGCAATAGTAGTATGACAGCTGTGTACCATGTTTATACTAAAGATTTCCTCATAAATAAAAATCACTGCTGAAATATTTATGTGTGAATAATACTGTCTGACTATGGAAAAATCATAATAATGGTAATGCAAAATCCTAGTGTAGTAACTGAAAGGTGCAATATGCATTTGCATGGATAGCTGGAACTTGAAATATCAGTAGTGAAGTTGTTGTTTTTCTTTTGTGTAATTCTTCTCATCGGGAAATTTGTTACTTTTCTCAAATAACCTCTCATGCAGATTGTTTATTGTATGTCAGGACTTCTTAAATATAATGTTAATATTTAAATATATTTAAAGAACTTGACAGAAATCTCATTCTTGTAAATTCCTTTAGAGCTTACCTTCTTTCCCCTCACCGTCTATTTGATCAAGAAAGTTTTGACACATTTGGCTTCAAAAGGCTGAAAGTTTAAGGTGAGATACTGTATGTATAATTATGCTAATCATCTTTAATTTCTCATCCCTATGAGTCTTTGAGCTCAATACCAAATCAAAACAACCCAATGCAAAGCAAAACAAAACAAGAAAACAAATGAGAAAAGAAGCAAACACACTTTATTTTCATATGCAAATTAAATTAATAATTTTTTATATGAACCCTTAAACTGTTTATTTTGAAGAACCTCATACTGGCCTGTCTACCAATCAGGGAATTTCATTTCAAATCGCTAAACTTCTTGGAAGAGGTATGAACAGCTTCTGGAAAATCTCTTGTGAAGCAATATTATGGATGGCTCACACAATTACATAGTGTTAATAGAATGAGCTTGCTTAGAGTTCGTAGGGTTAGCAGAAAAACTATGATTGCATTCATGACAACATCTCACACCAGTTCTAATATAAAGATTTTTTTGCATTTAAAATTACACTTATTGCACTTGGGCACGGTCTGTATTTCTTGTCTTTTCATCTGGTTAAAATGTGTCCCTTTCATTTCTCCCTATTTATACATTAATTACTTTCATCTTTTGAACTGTAAAAGTTGTCAAAATATTTACAGAGATGAAGATTTTAGAAATGTCAATATCAGCTGCTCTGTATTCTCTGATGATTTGACTTCTAAATAACTATTTAAAATGAGGAGAAACAATTATTCAACAATAAACCCTTTTGGTTTTTTGCTTTGTTGCTCCAGTGTCTTTTGAGAGTAGGGCACCAGATATATGACTCTGCTACAAGGTACAATTACAAATATGTGCTCTCTACTTTTTGTAATCATTGTTCTAAAGGAAAAAAGACTAATGAGTTTTTTCTGAAACTCCTTAAAGCTTCAGGAGCTCTAAGTATGGTTAATGATTTATAGGTTTACATTAGTACACAACCTTCAATAATTTTACCAAAATTTTGCTAAATTACTAAATTGTTAAAATTACTAAATTTTAGAAAAATTCTATAAGTTGGACATAGCTCCACATTTGTACAGACACTGCTTGTAATGGCTATAAAGGTTTCTTTTTCCCCAGACTTTACAGGCACAAATTGCATCTATGAAAGAAATCTGTTAAGCACTATTTATGACACAAAAAAAAAATGTACTGAAGCCCAGAACAATGGTACATTCCAAGATCTTTATTTCACTTGATGTCTAGTGGCAGACAGTGCCCTATAACTTAATACACTCTACATTAATCAAAGTCTTAGTGCTCAGAGATTTTCATGATCTTATTTTCTCAGCAGCAATAAAGCTGCTTGATAGAGCTTCACTCGTGTGAATATGTGTGTGTATGTGTGTGCACTTGTGCATTAGCACACACGTTTGTGCTGGGCAGGTTTGCAGAATGGGACAAGAAGTAAAACAAATTTTCAAGCAAGAGCAAGGGTATAGTTTAGCTTGCTTGTGAGAAAAAACAAAAGAATTTATTGGTTCCAAGTCTATGGGCCATTCAAAAGGCACTGAAGAAATACATGTTTGTATGCAAAGATGAAATGGTTCTTTAGGGATTTTGCTGACATATTCATCCCCTTTAAACAAGACTTAGGAAATATTGAGAATAAAGATATGTTTCAAATTTCTTACAGTTCTCTTTTTCCCCCTTCTTTTCTTCTACCTACATGGTTTAGTTCACAAGGGCTGTGTAGGGCCAGCTAAGAATCATTCGATGTATCTGGTTTTTCAGAGTTGCTTCTAATATTCCTGGGATTTTAAAGGATTCGTTGGATACATCAGCATGCACAAGTTGTTCAGGACAGACAGAATGTGTAAGTGCTTGATCATAGTTTTTCATCATTCCATTACCAGTAGATACTTAATAAATAAAATAATATTATACAGGAACCTATGAAGATGAAAATAGTACCTAGACATGTTCTATACACATACATCTCTAGCCATGAAAGTGATGTAGTGAAGTTCAACATCTCATGCTTAATACCATGTAATCTGGAATCTAAATTTACCTTTCTATATATGAAAGTATACAAATGAGGATAAAAACCCTCAACCCTGAGCATGACAGTAATGCCAGAAAAGTTAAACATAATGGGGCTCAAAGTAATGTCTTTTATCCATTGAGAGATCTCCATGAGAGATTTTCACAATCCGCAATGTGGGATTTGTGATGTGGTTCTTTTAGTCGGTCTTGGAGAACAAAAGATTATCAGCAAACCAAGGACATAAACAGCAAAACACACTTTCTTGAGTGCTCATCAGCACTAATATGCGATAGAGAGAAAAGAGGAGAAAGCAAAGCATAAGGAAAAGAGAGTAAGGGGATTATAGCTACCAATGTCGAAGTCTGCTTAGCCATCCATCAACACAGAGTCTTCTGTCTGTTGGGGAGATCTCACAGGAAGGTAAGTTTGGGGTATAATTTTATAGTCTTTTGCAAAACGAGGGGCACAGGGCCAAAACCAGAGGAGACTGATGATCACTGTGATGAATTCCATTACACAGGGGACAGGTGTAGGGTACAGAGCGATCCATGTCTTGTAAGTCTTTGCTCACCAGCAGGAACAAGGGCAATGTGTCGTGGAAACCCATTGCGCAGGGTACCATGCACAAGCCTCTGCTCACCAGCAGGAACGAGAGCAGTGTACCATGCAACCACCTGCAAACAATCACTTAGCAAACATCCACCTCAGCTAGGCCCAAATCCTCAAACCAAGTCCCTTGTGATATTCAGGGTCTCAGTCTCTGTCCCTGAGACGGTTGTGAGACAGGTGGGAGAATCTTCGGACCATCTCTTACAGAGATGAAAAGTTCTATATAAGTAACTATTTCAGACACTAATTTACAGTCCCTCAATGCTTTCCAAAATCTTACTGTAAAGAAAAACAATGTCTAATTTAAGGTAGAGATAACCTTTCCCAAAGGAAGGATTTTCTTGTTTGTTTGCCTAGATAGGTAAATTGTTGTCAGAGAACAAGCCAAAACTGAAAATCATGAAGAAGCTATTTGTAATCATTTCATAAAAAAAAAAAAAAAAGTTTTCTGGAGGCTTACAGTTAATATAGATTTTGTGTGCTGCTACATATCTAAATATATCTTTGTATTGCAAAGCTTTGACATGCTGTTCATAGCATTATAGGCAAAACCTGACACTTTTTTTTTGTAAACAAACAGAAATCTCAGTAGTCTTTTTTTTTGCTCACTCGCTAGTAAATTTAACTTTCATGCAGCAATACAGCTGTTTTCAATCGATGTTGGAAGGAGAGGCTTGATAACTTGCAAAGCTGCCTGAAGATTTACTGACATGTTGAATTATGCAGACTTTACGGATTGAGCCAAGAGAACTGAGAGAGGGAAAGTCTCAGTCTTACTGTCAGACAATAGAAATAAGCTGAACAACACAGCTTAGCTGCTTGGTAAATACATCTGTGTTTGCTTAGTTTAGGCTGGGTTAGGTTTTTGTTTGGAGGAAACTGAACAGGGCTTTGAAGTGTTAAAAGCTACTGAGACACCTCAAAATTTCACACATGCCAGACGGCTTATGAAAGCTGGTCACAGGAGGTTTGTTTTCATATTACCTGCATTTCCATTCAAAATGAAAATCTAGCAATAGGAGTTTTCAGGTGGGATATTAAATGCATGGGGGGGGGTGTCTTGGTTTGGTTGACTAGTTGGTTTTCCTTTCTTCCTTATCTCCTCTTCCTACTACTGTTAAAAATGCTTATACCCTTTGAATGTGCCCAAGTATAACCCCTACCTTCTCAGAATGTAAGGAGTACCTGATAGTGATCACCTAAATATTTAAATTAACAGTTCACTTATTATTTCTTTGTATGAGGAAAAGTTTCTTCTATCCACTATGTATGGCTTATCTCTTTTTTAAAGCTTAAATTAATTTTCTTATGTCAACCTGAAAGTATTTACATCTATATAGATATATGCTTTGTATAAATCTAGGTTGCTATAGTGTACACTGTTTATGTTTAACTCTGGTTAAGAGATGTACTAATATGAAAGCATTTTACCATGGCAGAATATTTGAAGTGTGTGATTTTAACTTGGCATTAGAAGAGTGTTACAAGACTGTTATTAACAATGTATGTTAGTATCTTGAGCTACAGCCAAGATTTTTTTATCAGAATTTGCTGCAGGCATCATTATCACTGGGTTTGGTAATTTTTCTTTTTCATCCAAACTGAAAGAGTTTTAAGATTTTACTTTTTTTAATTACCTCGCCCTTGGAATTACTTGAACCAAATGTGTTGTTGGAGTCAGTGAGTCTAGTTCCCTGCTATTGTCAAGCATCATGTCACAATCTTGGCAAATATGTTTTGAGATAAGCTACAATACTGCTGGTCTCCAAGAAATCTGTCTTCTGGAAGTATCATCAGTAATAAATGTTAAAGCATTAGATGAACAGATGTGGGGGAAAAAAGTAACTTGGGATAAACAAGCAAAAAACACTTCAGTCACGAAGCATCATGTGGCACAATCATTTTCTTAAGTGTAACCATTTTTGTTGTTTTGTCTTCTATTCTCTACCTGTCCTTGAACAGAAGGCAAGTCCTAACACTTGCTTGCTTACTCTGATTCCACACTGTTTTCACAGACTTAAAGATTTACTTATCTGTATCTAGCACTCTTACCTACTCTGTGAAATCAAGAAGTGTATCAGGTAATCTAACATTACATTAAGAAAAAAAAATCTTTAACAGTGGCACTTCTAAAATTCAGACACCTCTCTGGCTAAGATGTTTAAGCACACACTGACAGAGTTTCCCAGTAAAGACAGGGGATGTAGTACTCACTGAAATTTTTATGATACATTACTATTTGTTTTTCCTATTGCTTCAAGTCTCTGCTTCTCAATTAGTCCTCTATTAAAAGAGAAAAATAAGAAGTTGAACTTTGAAAAATCACATTCATAATGCTTCAAACCTTAACTCAACCTTAACTTCAAACCTTAACCTTTAATGCTTTAAACCTAAACTCTGCTTACCAAACTAGCAAAGTAATCAATAGTTCTAAACTGTAACAGTGCTGTTAACTAGTTGCACTAAAACTTCAGAAACTTTTCCTTTAAATATACTTGTTTTACTGCTTCATGTTTCAGTAACACTAATTTAAGACAAAAATATATTTCTGTTTCCTTTAAGTCTATGGAGAAATATTGAATAAAACTTCCTTTTGTATAAGAATCACAGCTGCTAGGAGCTGATTGCAGTAAAATTAAGTATTCTAGTTGAAATCTGGTGACTGGGAGTCTCTTGATAGCATTTTCCAGAAGCTAGGGCTTGTCCTCTCATGCATTATGAATGAAGAAATGTTACTCCAGCCTTCAAATAGCTGTTGTGTTGAAAGACAGAAGTATTTCACACAGCACTGAGGTGTCTCTTCCTAAAGCTCCATTAAAATACCTGGGATTACACTGACTCCAGATGCTGCCATGGATAGGTTATCTGGAAGTGTGAAGGACACTGGGCTTAAATCCATTTTATACTGAATGAGTATAAGTAATTAAAACAAAACAAAACAAAACAAAAAAACCACAACTCAAAACAATCTACAACAACAACAAAACCAGTTGGGATCGTAAATCACTTGAAAAGCCTTTCGAATATTTTCAGTTTTGAATTTGATAGCTCATTCTATGAAGCAGAGAAAACATGCTTGCTATGACAAGTTCTATGTAGATCTAATTAATTCTTCAGAGTGAACTGCTATTTGTTGTAAAAAAAATTATAATCATTTCACTAAAGAAAGCATGTGTTGTGCTTCTGGGTATTCATAAGTCTTTGACACATAGATAAATGCTTTCTGCCTCAACCAAATTTGTGATGGAAAAGACAGTATGAGAAATTCATTTGTTTAGTATGCAAAAAAGTAAAACTTTTCTGTCCCTTGAGTTACTGAGGCTTCGTATGCATAATTTTAGGGTTCATGTGCTCAGATTTCAACATGTTCCTAGAAGGGATAAAGCCTGCAGTACACTTACTTAATGTTGAAGGAAAAAGATAAACACGGGATTCTGAGACTATACTTTGTGATGTTTTTATGCTCAAAGTTCTTCCTGAGAAATGGTCAAGCCTTGTATAATTTCTCAGAAACCTTTGAATTATAATAGCAAAAGACTTCCTGGAAAAGCTGAGTTTGATATGTAAGTAATGCAATACAGATTTCAAATTTGTCAGATCAGTACAGTTAAAGATGCAAAAATAAGGGTTTTTAGTTGTTATTTGCTTGGGTTTTGCTTTCATTTGTTTGCCTTGAGGTTTTTCTTTTCTTCTCCACATCAATCTATAGAATATCTGAGAGATTAAAGAGGTTGCAAAATAAGTCTTCAAATTAAGCTTAGCTATCAAATGATATCTGGTAATGTTATAATGCTTTATTACACTGGGAAATTATTTAAGTAACTATGGAAGTATGACTCTGCCAGAGAAACTGTTGATGTTTTTGGAAGTTTCTGAAGTCTCTTGGTGTTTGTGAACTGTATATGTAAAACATATGTGAGCAAACATATGTAGGCTGCCAGCATAGATATATTAAAATTTCTTAATCCTATGTCTCACACTCATGGCTGCTGACATGGCTAGATATGCCCAATCTGTCAGGGGTATTCTGGAGATCAGACAGGATAGCACCAGTACCACTCATAAATTATTAAAATGAACTTTTTTTCAAAAGCAATTCTTTAAAATTCAATCAATTGCAACTGGGGTTGATTCTTGACCAAGGGGTTCACTCAGAAGTTTTTCTACCAGGCCCAGAGATATTTTAATAATCTTGCAGTTTTTAAAATTATTTTTCTGCTATGGGAAGCCCAGGAACAGGTACATTTTTGGGGTCTTTGAGTATGTCAGGTTTAGGAACAAATTTTACTTGGCTGTATTCCTCCTCTGTCAAGTCTGGGGATCCCCATGTAAATTTTCAAGTTTTGTTGAAGTTGTTTGCCACTATGATGATTTTACTTTTCTTTATGAAAGTTTTAAACCCTATTTGTAAGAAGAAAACAGCATTTTCTCACTCTACATGATGTAGCTATGCATTTTCATATATATTCTGGGTGAATACACGCATTGGAATATATACCCATCTGCATAGATACATGGTATATATACGTTGTATATGTACAGTGACCTGAATGTCAGTAAGATGGGCCAGAAGAAAAAGCAAAGGCAGCTGTGCCTGGAGGGTTTGAAAAGGTGGGGGGTGTGTATTTATATATGCGTGTGTGTGCATATATGCACATACATATGTATATTAAAAAAGGGGCAGGACAAAAGTACCCAGTTTCAAAGCATTTCTAAGTATATCCATAATTCCTTAGTCATAGAGATCTTGATTGAATATAATTTAAGAATCTCTAAAATAATTAGTTTAGGATAAGAATATTTCCTACATACAATGAAAGATATGGTTATTTCTATCTATCCCTCACCCCCATATTCTTCAATCTATTCAAGTAATGTATGCTTTTTAAAAGTGAGGCTTTCTTACAGCACACGTTGTTTCGTCAGTTTGGTGCCAGTGGTAGGTGTCCAGCTCTTCACAAAGCACTGAATCTGTAATACAACTGTGTTATTCACACAATTGCTTTTCATGAGCTGGCTTTGAGCCCATGGGTATAAGTGTCTCTGTTTGTGCTAGCTCAGTGGTGCACACGATGACATAATTGTTTCTTGACTAATAAGCTATAATGTGAACCACATGGACTGTGGAAATTTAATTTACAAGGTAAGTGGTCATTTGACCATGAATTGAATTTGCTGCCACATGGAAACAGAGGATCTGAACTACACAGTAGTGAGAGGCTGCTCTCTGCTACGAGCAAAAATTCTGTAATGCTAGCAAATGAAAGGGCTTCTGGGAGACCATTACAGGAAAGAAGATAGGATTAACAGTGTTTGTCTCCTTAGTGCAGAAACAATGTATCAGCGACTGTGGCAAGGTAAACTCAGATTTTACGACTGTTTTCATTCTGTCCTGGACAGATGAATAAGTTTAACCAAATAGAGAAACTAAATGTATAAAAATGGGAAACAATTATCCTTTCAGTGATACTAGTAAGTAAAAGCGATTTAAACCTACTAAATTATTGGAGACTCTTGGATTACATGAGGTTTTTCCCCCTTCATGAATAATATAAAAGTGAAGATGCAGTTGGATATTTAAGATGTACAAATTTTTTTGCACACTTTGAGCTTTCATTTTACTTAATACTACAGAACTACCTTTCCTTGCATCTCCCTTTAAAAGATGGCTAAGCGTGTAAGAGCACATCTTTCCAGGGTCCTCCAGGCAAAATGGGAAGTATAACTCAACTAGTTTTTACACATTGAATGTCATCAGTGCTCAAGTTAATAAAAAATTAATTATTTTATTTTTTTAGTAAGCAAAATGTAAAATGGTGTTTTACAAAGGCTTAGTACTGACTATTTAAATAGATATGCTTATTTGCATCCTGTTGCAAGTTTGTTAAGCTCTGAAGAAATATTAAGTATGTTTAATTAAAATACTGACAATGCTATTTTTTAAAAACTTTTGTTTCCTGGTAGATCTTTTGCTTGGAAAACAGAAAAAAAAATAATAATAAGTAAAAAAATCCAGTTTCCTACATGTTGTGAAGTCCAAGCTGAAAAAAAAGAGCACAGTGGAGATTACATGACTTTCTGGACCAAGTAAGACTCTGAACCATTGAGTATGTTTCCTGACAGCCTACACAGAATCTTCCTGAAACTTCTGATAAGGAAATAGGGGAGAAAGAATGGCCCATTTCATTACCCAGTTTCAGGCCAAATTAACTATTATTGCAGGGAGAGTGATACAGATTGGCATATTCTGCAGAGAAATTACTGACCAGGCTGCACACAAAGCAGAAGCCTTTATTTGAATGGGTCTCTTCAGAGATGTGTGATACAATCTGAGTTTCCTATCAGAAGAGAAATTCAGTAAGTCTTTATTTCTATTTCTAAATGAAAAATTGTTTGTTTGTTTTGTTTGTTTTGTTTTGTTTTGTTTTGAAGGTAACAGCCTTGTGCATGCTCTTCAAGTAGAATGTCATCAGTGGCTGGGGTCCTCACAATACTCTGCTGCTTCTCCTTTAGTAGAAGACCTTTGATGGTGATATCATTAAATAGGATTTTTCTACACATGGGGAAATGAAAACCTAAGGAACCATAATAATTTTCCCATTTTTAACATATCTTGGTAGGAAAATTTCTTTATCAACATTGACTCATTTCTGTTATGTATATCTGTATCTATACCTATCCAGCTATACTACATGTATATACACACACTATATGTATATACATATATATACTATGTACACATATTATATATATATATTTAATTATAAATTCTTTGTTTTATTCTGGAAGCTGCTATAAGTATCCCAGCACTACTAAGAGCCATGTTACCTGTGGATTCAACACTGTAAAGTTCCTTACCTGAAATGACCTAACTGCTTCTTGCTAGTTTCTTGCAGATTTGATATGACAGATTTATGTTTTAAACTCCTAATCTTCATCAGATCATTCTGCTACTATAGCAATTTTTCTGCTATAAGAGCTATTAAACCAGAATAAATATTTAATTGCAAACACGCACAGCATGAGTTCTTAATATAGTTCCATAAAGAAGTCACGGTATGACAGAAGAGAGTTTCATGCTTTAGCTAAAATACACATTTATGTGTAAGTGAAGAATGTACTTGACAACAGGAATTACAGAAATATTCTGAGGAATAATGTAAAAAAAACCAAAAAACAAAAAACCCTAAAAAACAAGGAAAAAATGTCTGCTTTTTACAACGTAGCTTGTGGGAACATATACTGTTATATGCTTAATGTTATATACTTATATGCTGAAAGAACTCAGGTTCTTTATTGAGGAGTCCAAACAGGCAGGTATTGATCTGGGTTTAGTTTCTGTTTTTCAATTGAGATCCTTCATTGCTTTGATTCATCTGAAAAAAGATGATGATGTTGATGACGATGACGATGATGATGATAATGATGGTGATATGATGGTGATGACGATGATGATGGTGATATGATGGTGATGATGATGATGATGATAAAGAATAAGAGCAACAGCTTTGCTCACAGCAGAAGCCATAGGTGAGTTCTTCAGTTTTCACATCAGGCAGCTCAGAGAAAAGAATTATTTAGTTTTGCAGGGACAATTGGAAGTCATTTGATAAAAAATCCTACTAAGAATGACTCAATGAAGGCTGGCCAAGACTATGGCCAGGCAGATTTTTAATCTCATTGTCTGCTCATCCAGTCCATCAGCTTCTCTGCATAGGAAATCTTCATCTACCAAGCCAGTAATAGAGTCATGGAAGTTTATCAAGTTAGTCATCATTTTCTCTAGGTACTTGGATTTCTGAAGGCTGGTTCTGCTACTAAAAACTGAGGTGAGGAAGATTTTTGGTATCTCAGCTTTTCCTGTGTCTGGAGTCAACAGGGTTCCTGACCCATTTAGCAGGTAGTTCCTGCTTTCCCTACCTAGTCTTCTTTTTGTTACTTTGTATATAGAATTCTTTCTTGCTGCCTTTGCGATCTTCCACCAGATTCTACTCCAGGTCAGTGTTGGCTTTCCTAACTCTGTCTCTCCATGTTCAAACAGTATCTCTATAGTCTATACTTTTTACTGCTTCTATCTTCTGTATTATTCCTTGCTATGTTTTGCTAGGAGCTCCTTGCTTATTCAGGCAGATTTACTTTTGTTCATTAGAGTGGACTGCTCACAAACCTGTAGGAGTTGATCCTTGAATTTTACCCAGTTTCCTTGCGCCATTCTTCCTTCCAGGGCTTTATGTCACATGACACTTTCCAGTGCATCCTTAAAGAGGTCAAAATCTGGTCTCTTGAAGTCCAGTGATGCGATCTTTCTTTTTGCTGTCCCCTCTCTTATCAGGATTCTGAAATCTACTAACTCAAGGTCAGTGCAGTTGAGGCTGCTTTCAACATTCACCTCCCCGAACAGATCTTCTTTGCTTATAAGCTGAAATGTTTAAAAATAGAGATCTACTCCAGAAAGGTCAACATCTCCTCTGGCTGGCAAATCAGAATATTCAGGTTTTGCTCTTTTGTCCTCTAAACTGTATGTATTGTGAATGTCTATAACTATGCATATATTTTTAGCTCTGCCCATATTTCACTTCTATCCTTCATAAAAGCTGTTTTGTTACCTGTCAGACTCAGAGATTTACTTCTCACTGTGGATTTGGGGGTTTTGCTGTGTGAATTTTACAGAGTGCTTACGTTGCATTGTCACTTGTATGTTTCCATCTAGTGTAGAAGTTTACTCCCACAAGCAGTGACTATGTGGGATTACTTAGACAGCTTGTAAACAAAATATATCTACTGTTTCTCTGATATGCAAACTTAGATGTGGGCATTCATATGTGGGGGAATGGAGTGGATCTACAGGAGTTCATTGGACTAATATATTATTTTTGTTTTGTTAGAAATTACTAATATTGACAAAGTATTATTGAGATCTTTTGCTAAAAAAAAGTTTTTCAAAATTCTAGAGATACTTTACTTGATACTGAGTTTTCCACTCAGCAGTAAAAAATGTGATTCTTGTTATAATCACCTTACTAGTTATTAATAAGTAACATACTTGTAAATTGGCCCTTCAAAGGCAAATTTTTCTCCAACAGATCATTGATTAATTTTCTCATGACAAATGAAGACTTTTATTAGACTATGTATAAAGAAAAACCTTCAAATATCTAAATTTTAACTGATGAAATCCAGTCTTAATATATGTTTATACTTGATTTCTATCATCCTGCAACATGCTCTATTTTCTCAATAGAGTTTAAGTGACCAGCATGACAGATGCCCTTAGAAGATGGTTCTCTTTGTTTTCAATAAAAAAGGAGTTACAAGCATGCAAGTCCTTGTAAAGGAAAACTACTTCAAGTTTCATGCTAAATGCTTTAAATAATACATTACTTCCTGAAGAACCTGATAGGATAAATTGGTCTCTAAAAAGTCTCTAAAGGGACCATTTACAGAAACTATGAAAGCACCAATTCTCACAAGGCTGAGAGAAATGCTGCTGTTGGAATTTTTTCAATGTTAATGTTACCATTAACATAGTTGGACATGACTCTGAGAGGCCAACAGTTCAACATGATGTCTTTTCCAAGTCATAGAAGAGGAGATTTTAGTTTAAAGATCATTAAATGCCTCAGTTGTCTTAAACCTGTGTTCTAATTTTACACTTAATTAGTTTGCAGTAATGTGAAACATTGATTTTATTTTCTTCAAAAATCAAGGGCAGAAACATCTGCTAAACAGAAGTTTCTTCTTTTTAATGCCGTAACTGATGGAACACTGCTATCCATCTTGGAAATATTAGAAATAAACTTTCAAGTACTTTCCCCTCAGGGCTTTTTAAAAGACTGGTCTTGTGCATCTGTTAGCCTCACCGCTCTTTCTTAGTATCTGCTTCTTGTTTTTGCTGTATTCTTCTGTTGCCATGGGAGCTTTTTTTCTCTCTCCCTCTTTCTCTATTCACTGCTTTCCAGAAACTTCTCCCAGATGTATTTGCTTGATGCTTCATATATAAATTGCTGTCCCTGCCCTGCAGAGAAATCTGTATGATCCAAAAAATCAAAATAGACAGCTCTTTTCTCTATTGGCTAGCCATACACTTTTAACAAAACAGAACATATAATAGATGTACCATAAGTGAAAACAGACAAACAAACTTGCATCAGCATTAATATCTAACAAGGATGCCTTTAAGATGTAAGAGAATGCCTAATGAGAAAAAGCTTGCATGCTAGAAAGAAGGCCACTCAGCTTTGTTAGCTAGAACTTGCAAGTGCTAGCATAAAAGCCTGTTTATACATGATTTAAAAAAAAAAAAAGAAGTCTCTAAATTCTACTTTTAGCCCATATCTCTGGGTTCAATGTGTGATTATCAAGATTTGGTTGGGTGGTTCCTTCAGGATTTGAGCCCATGTGTTTATAGTTGTAATTGAAGGAAAATGCTGGTACACATTTCTTCCAAGATAAGCATCCTGAGAGATCTCCCATCATCTAAGTTTGGCAGCTGCCAAATTTCAAATTATGGGAAGCACAGCTGAAACAATTTCTATTCTTACATCCTTTGCATCAACAGTTACTATCATAGCTATGCTTCATGTTGAGAAATGAAAGAGAAAAAACGTAACTATAAAACATTACATTTTTTTTAATCTGGCCTCACTAGTACCACAGAAAGGGAGAAAAGTTATTTTCACACTCTGCCATGGCACAGAGTTCCCATGTACAAGTGCTGCCCAATGAAATCCAAAGATTAAGGGATTTGATGCAGATAACAATTAACATTACATCATATTTGTGCTAAGATGAAACCAGGAAGAAATGCATATTCTACTTCAGCATTTCTCATTCTCAAATCCATTGATTTTTTTCTGTCCCTCAGAAAAACTTTGAGGTACTCTGAAAGACTCCTCTCATGGAAAATCATCCTTAGGCAGTGTTCAGGCTCATTCTTCACCTCTGATGACAGCTGTATCTCTCCTGCCTCCAATTATTTAATAACAATAGATTTGTAAAGCAGTTGATTTGCCTTTAGGACTCACAAGGTCCACATAGACATTATTGACAGCAAGGATAAATACATTCATAAGGCCTCTTCAGCCTTAGTTTCTAGCATTGATATTCAAATTTTGAGTGAATATTAAAGAAAGAAGTTTTTGTATAAATCACCAAGCTCTCACACTTCACTTTTCTGTGTAGCTGTATCTTTAATTCTGGACTAAAAGTATATTTGTAATGCATTATACTCCAGAATAAGGATCTTGATATGTATGCTGTCATTTAGAGTTCAGGGGCAGATCCACTAAAAAAAAAAAAAAAAAGAGAAACTCAATGTGTAAGAATGGGCTTAATAGTCTAAGTAAAAAGAGTTCTACAATATCTATGCTTAGATCTCAGCATAACATAAATTAATCCTAAAAGCAATTTTATTACACTGTGTTCAATTTTTTTATAACTTACTCTCCCCATTGATTATTCAGGAAGTCTTTGCAGGGTGAAGAACTGCTTATAAAAGTGCAACTCATGAGTACAATTCCACTACCTGGGTCAGCATCACAGGCTCTCAGTAGGAATGCAAATCACTTTCTAGGGCTTGAAATTCTTTTGTTGTTTTCAACTGAAACTTGTTTAACACTCCAGGGGATGTACTGTGATGCTACTTGTAGTAGTCAGAGGTTCTTTTTAATGTTTTTATGGTAGAGATTCTATCTAGGTTTGAATGTCTAGCCTATTCTGTGAAACTGAACTTAGCTATGCTGACTTGACCTTTCTGAGATTTTTGCTGTTACTCACAAGGTCATGCAATTGTAAAGAACAGAGGTGGTTGTCCAAATCACAGAATGTTGAAAAGGTCAAAGTAGCAATGTAGTCTTCACTGTTTCTCCAGGTATATGTTGGAATGGTAGCCACATAATACTTATGACTAGACTTGAAATAAGCCTGGAAGAAGATCTATGCAAACTCTTGGGTTTGATGGTGAGATTGATGACAATGCTAAATCATAAAAATGCTCTTATTCTGAAAAGGTTCTTAAGATTCTGTTAAATATTTTCGAATCCTGCCATGTCAAATTTAAGTTATAAGCAATTTTTCACTATAGATATGTTGGCCTTTTATGTAGTTTTCCGACAGCTAAATCAAGTGTCCCGTTAAGGACTTTTGGGTTAGGTTCTTTTTCCCTTTGAACTGAAGATTGACGAGAGGGAGGCTGTTTTCTCTTGTTCTGTCTCAGTTGTTTATTCTTTTCTTATCAGCATTACAAGGTACAAGGAGCTATGTGCACTATTATAGAAAGGGGTAAAATGGCTAACAAAGATCCTCTTCAAGGTCTTTTATGTGTCCATTTACCCAATGAACAGATGCCAACTAAATTATTTTTCTTAGTGACCCAATGACCCAACACCTGTGTGCTGCACTGCGACATTTTTTATCCAATCACTTACTACCACCCAAAAACCCCTAGAACATGAAGAAGAAAGAAGGACAAGAGACAACACCCTAAATCCTCCATCTTGTCCTCTGCTCTCTAAACTAGCTTAAACTCTAAACTTCAACCCATTCACCCAGTGACTCAAGAAACCTAATTCACACACTTACATTTCCAGTCTTTTCTGCTTAACTCTAACATTTGTCTCCATGGTGCTTTCTTGGGTGTCAGAGTTAGGTGTTACAGATAAATGTATATATCTTGCATCTCTGACCCCAACATCAAGCATTACATGTTTCCCAGATGATGGTTATATTTTGCAGTCTGTATTGTGCATGACCTGTGAAAGAATCTTATTCTTCTTTAATTTATGATGCTACCATAAAATTAGAATGCATGATTTTGGGTTTTAATTTTTTTTCATCCTCCACATTACAACAAGCTTTTCCATCCTTAGAAAGCTTTAGTAAAATAATTCAGTAGTCCTGCAGCCTAATGTATTACTATTGACTAGTATACAGCAAGTAGAGCAAATATTTTACATATTTGGTATTCCATGATCTTGTATATAATGGTATATGACCCTCACTTGCCAGATGAATAATATCAGATGAGCTGCATGATATTTTTAGTGTTTCATTTGCACATGAATAGATTCTTTTTATTTCTACAAAATTTTCCCAAAATCCTGAAAGGGGCAAGGAAATACCACACCTTGTAAATCAAACCAAAAATCTGCTCTTAGCTCAATTAAAATTTCAACAGCCTTATCATAAAACAACAGTTGATTCAAATCTCAGTACAATAGTGTGAACACAGTCCAAATTTGTACAGAAAAGGCTCGCAAATATAAATATACAATTGGTTTAGGTACAGTTTTTATTATCTACCTCTTTTCCCCAGTTTTGTAACTGCCTTTCCATGGTCCCTCTGGGTCCTAAGTTTGACAACATTTGTCTTTCCCAAGAAGAATAGGGGTGATGCCAGGGTTACAATAAGTCATCATTGTCCCAAGTCCTCTACCTCAAGATATGTGATGTTCATAATGAGACTTCCCTCCTCTTCAGTTTTGCATTTGTTTGTATTTATTTATTATGTAATCTAACGTATTCTGCTTCCTTCTCTTTAACTTCCAGCTAAAGTTCAAAACTTCTGTGTAATAGTGTGCCCTGACTAATACGACTTCTCACCCTTTGCTATGCAACCTAAAGCAGACCTTGCCACATGAGGTCTGCCACAGACTGAAGCTGAAGCAGGCAAGATGAAAGTCCCTTGATTGTTACCACCATTAAAGCACCTTAAAACTGGCTCTGGATGACACGAATCTCATCAAGTCCTGCAACTTTGCACCTTCAGTTCAGTACAAAGCCTCTTAGTAAGGATGATAGGATGGTAAAAGTTGTATCTGTGGATTTTAGTGAACATGCACAGGGTTATTTTAAGCTTTTATGTAAGAAACAAAATATGAAGTATTCCATCTGAGCTTTCACTAGAAGGAAAGGACTTACCTGTTGTGCAGTTAGACTTTATAAATAGGAAGATAGCCCCCCTTTCAATTCCCAGGATGTTGGAGTCTGAAATACAGACTGTGTGCCCTTGCTTTTAATGTTTAGTTCTGGGATTCAAGAGAACAGTGAATTTCATGTTATATGAAATTCATGAGCATGTTTTCATGTATCACTATGAAAACAAATGCTAAAGTTAGATAAGAAAGGTAGGTGTGTAGATTAGAAAATTTCTTAAATCACTGGGTGAAAAAGTAGTTTAGAGAACAGGAGACAATATGGAGGATTTAGGGTGTTGTCTCTTGTCCTTCTTCTTTCTTCTTCATGTTCTTTTCCTAGAGGTTTTTGGGTAATAGTTAGTGATTGGATAGAAAATGCCGCAGTGCATCACAGAGGTGATGGGTCATTGGGTCATTAAGAAAAATAATATACGTGTCTATTGTTAATTGGATAAAAATAAGTATAAAGATAAAAGAACTGCGTAGTTCGGGGCCATTTTGTGTATCAGACATGAAGTGTGCCACAAGGCCTTGTTTGTACCATCAGAAGAAAGAAATGTGCCAAATTGCAAAGATTAACCTTGTAACCAGCCTAGAGAAACCTGTTAAGTTTTATAAGGATCCTTCAATAAACACGAGAAACAAGATTCTAACGAGCTCGAGAGTTTACTTCAAATAATGAGAACTGAGATAAGTGGAACTCCCCACGAGGGAGGATCCCAGAAGAATTCAGCCCAGAGAAGGCTGGGAAACTAGAGAAAAGCTGTATTCACAGAGAATTCAGCCCAGAGGAGGCTGGGGGACTATAGAAAGCTGTATTCACAGAGAATTCAGCCCAGAGGAGGCTGAGGGACTATAGAAAGCTATATCTACAGAAAATTCAGCCCAGAGGAGGCTGGGAGACTATAGAAAGTTATATCCACAGAGAACAGAGCCCAAAGGAGGCAAAGAAAAGAGAGACAGAGGTAACACCAGGATAGTTAAACTTTCAACCCCACTCTTTACACAATGTATGTGAGTGGCTATGATGTGGATGTCCTCCAATATTATAATTCAGTGACAAGAGACTCATAGTTTATTAGAAAACTGGGTGATACATTTTCTATGTTTGGTGGAGGGGTAGAATCAACTCTCTCAAAACTTCTATTAAGAGTATTATTGCAAAGTCTTTTCTACAGAAGGTCAGATGTAGATTCACAAAATGAATGACAGCACCCACCACTTTTCCCAGCAACCAGGCTTTTAAGGAACTCTCTCAGTGTAAAACTCAAAAGTTCTTTTTTTCCCACTTTTCTTTTTTTTTGTTGTGTTATTTTTAGTTGTACAGTAGGTACCAATTGTCATTCATTCAATCAAGACTGTTTCAATATATTGATAGCGTTCTACTCCTTTTGCTGGAGAAGTTTAGTGAATCTGTCAAGACCAGCATCAACATTGTGATGGTTTTGAGAATTTTTAAATTTTTCTGTTTTATGCAATTGGTAGTTTCTCAACATTCACAGTCTAAATTCAGTTATTACAAGCTGAAGAAATTTGAGGAAAGTAAATAGAGCAAAAGTAGTATAGATAAGATAAAAAAAACCTTTCTCAATATAGAAAGAGTTGGATACTTCATAGAGTAATTTTAATAATATATGAATTAAAAAATTATAGAAAGGTTTCATGTTCTTATGAACGAAAAATGAGAAGGAACTTATTCAAGGGATATATAATTCACTTCTGTGCAAATGAAAGCTGAATAGCTAAAGTTTCCATTAAAATACTTTGGGCACTTTGACTTTTAAAGTCTAATTGTTTTAAAGTTAAAATATCTGGCAAAATGAACAGAAGAAGAGGAAAAAAAGAAAGACTATTGTTGCATTTTGACCAAATAAAAGTGCTAACTAGTTAGTAATAGACATATGACATATACATATGTTATATGACATATATTATATGACATATATATATATGACATTTGTGCCCCAACACACAACTACACAAGATATTATGTAAAATAGTATTTTGAAAATGAGCACAGTTTTCAACATTAAAAGTTAGCATTAGTTCATGCTAGAAAAGGAATACTCAGAAAACTGCAATTATGGGAATATCATTGGCATGAGGGAAAAAAAACCGAAAGATGACAAACTTTAGTCTCAATTATTTTTATGGAATGCATATTTGGATACATTTTTCTCTTTCTCTTTGGACTTTCCTCAAAGCTCTGTCATGGTATGACTTGCTTCAAGCATATTTCATCTCAGCTGCCATCTTGGTCTTAGTATTTACACACATCTAAAAGAGTTATGATATTGGTACCATGAGTCCCACAGCAAGAGTACTGGGATGGAGAGGTAGGCAGGGCAGTTAAGTTAGAGGTGTCACGAGGGAGAAGGTGTATGTAAGGGAGAAGTTTGATTGCAGAGCTCTTACAGTTAGCACTGAAGTGGTTGAGAGCCTCTGGGTAAGTATTAAGGGGATGGAGAGAAAAGGAGATGTAGGGGATGTTTAATGCCAACCACACAGACAGAATGTAAGCACTGATTTTATAGGCAGTTAGGAGTAATTTTGGCATCAGTAGCTCTTGTCCTCACATGAAGTTTTCCAGACACAACTGGAAATATCACATTGCTGTGGCAAATAGGTCTTGGAAATATTTCAAGGTTGTAGGAGATAATTTCTTGTCTCAGGTAATTAAGTACCAACTAGAAAAGATGCCCTCCTAGACTGGCTGCCTGTGAATAAAAATAGGTATATGATGGCATATATATGTCTGTCTTGGCCAGAGTTGTCATTAAATGCTTGAGTCTAAAATTTTCAATGTAATGAGAAAAAGGACAAGAAGAGTTGCTGTCCTGGACTTCGTGAGAGCAAATCTTAAGCTATTCAGAGAACTATGTAGCAGAGTACTCTGGGAATATGCATTTGAGGGCTTAGGAGTCCACAAATGTTGGTCAATATTGCAGAACAACCTTTGAGAAGCACACGAACCAGCAATTCCCCTGTGTCCTAAGGAAGCAGAAAAGAAGACCAGCTAGGCTGAATGTGGAGATGAAGAGTAAAAAACACTGTATGATCTCTTGAAGTGAGGTCAGCCTTTGCAGGAAGAGCAAAGAAATACTTTGCAGGAAGAGTGCTTCATATATGCAGACAGAAGACAAAAAAAAGGCCAAAGTTCAATTACAGTCAAAACTGGCTAATTTTTTTTCAGAAAACAGGAAGGGCTTTTTAAAATACATTAATACTTTCTTTAAAAAACAAACAAACAAAAACAGCAACAAAAAAAACCACCCAAAAACACACCCTCAGAAAAATCATTTTAGCTGGTTCAGTTTCCCAGGGGTATGCTTATGTTTATTAATGTCTATGTTAGCTGAATATACATGGGATGTGTTCTTTTTAACAGTCAGTATTATTCACAGAATTTTAAAGAAAGGAAAATGTATTGTTAATTTAAGTTCTTGATCTTCTTTCCTCTTAGCAACAACATGGAGGAGGGATGGATAAACATATTCTTGTCTTCTCTTATAATGGTGTAATTACCTTAAATCTTATAACTGTTGCCTTCTGATGCAAAATTAAACATGCTTATATGTGCTGTAATGAAGCTATTTTCAAATTACACTAATAAAAAATATCTGGGGGGAGATTCCAGTACTCAGTGTTCAGACAGTGTAGTGTTGAGCTTATCAAATAAAAAAAATTGTTGTCTTACTGTAATATTCAGATGTTTTTCATGAAAGATCCATGCTCACTTTAGTAGAAAGGATAGCTCTCCTTAGAAAATGAAGTGTAATTTATAAGAAACTATTTTCATTCACTTTGCACCATTTGTTGCAAAAATCACTAGTGAAGGAATCAATCCATGTCCCATGTCCCACTCTATCTGATTACAATTTTTTCCTGTAGTGAATGATGGATTCCTTAAGGGAACTACTTTCTGTATGTCTCTAAAATCTGTGTTTGTATTTCTGTTTTTATTCAGAGATATGTATTGCCTCTGTTTGTGTTGGGTTTTGTTATTTTTTATTTTTTTTTTGAACAAGGAAAGTTTTGTGAGAAGTTAGGTTCAAAATTTGCGGAGTCTTACAAAACTTTTGGAAGATAAGTGTTTTTGAAGTTTCTGCTAAGAACAGGTGACTCACACTGAGAGGGAAAAGGAAATGGCTGAGTAATGAATATTCTGCATTAGGAAAGGGTGATGACTTCCTGTATTTAAGAAATGCTGGAATATTAACATGCATGAAACGTGGGTAACAAATCAGCAAAAGTACTTCTGCCTACAACCTTTTATTTTCTCTACTACAGTTCAGATCTTTACAGTACTACAAGGTTCTCCTAGTTTTTCATTTTATGTGGAGGCAGGTCAGTCTGACAAGGCTTTCCCTTGGAGGAATGTGCCCTGAGGCAACTGTGATAAGTTTACCTCAATCCTCTCCTGGAGAGATACCCCTTACATGGGACCATCCTCTCTTGTCATGGTGAGCTATCCCACCATGCTTTGGTGACTATGCCGATCCTTTGTAACCCATTGGTTTTACCCCCGGTACCACTCTGGGTTTCCCCCATAAAAACCCCAGCTTCTGCCCAGTTCAGGAGGGAGCCACTGTCCCTGGCTACCCTTCACAGAGCTGCTGGACAATAAGGCTGTCTCTGTGGAATTGCTACACGATGCTCCTGTCTCTCTATCTCTGAATCAGCCTGGGATAACCTCGCAAGTTGAGCTGAAATCACTGAGCTGAAATCACTTGCAGTTACAGGCTGCCCCCCTTGCTGAGGCTACCCGATGGCCAGGAATTGCCAGAGACCCCCTGAAGGCTGTCTCTTGCAGGACTGCTCCCTCCAGGAAGGTAGTGGCATCCCAGGTCAAACCAATGGACCCAGCCTGGCATGCCACAATTTTAGATAGAAACACTTAATTTTCTGTACTTCTTGTCCTGGATTTTGTTTGTGTCACAGAAATTCCAAACTAGTAAGTCCTTTGCACTTTACCTCTGAGTCTGCTTCACATCTCCTCTAATTAATAATAAGAAAAAAAACCTCAGCCAACTTAATTATCTATTTTTGTTTCCTTAAATAATATAATTAAAATTATGTTATGAAAGACTTGGTGAAGTGTAAAATGAAGAAGACTCTGGTACAATCCAAGGACATAAACAAACAAAAGTTTTGAAGAAATTGCTGGGCAGATCAGCATTTTTGTGGTGACAATTTTTCGTGGTGGAATGAAAAAGTTATTACTTGAAATAGAAACAATTAACTTCATAGTATGCCATTGAGACTGTCAGAGTAGTATTCACTGGTATTTATGAGACAAAATTGGGAAAGAAAACCAAATAGAGAAATAAGACTGAATGGGACTTTTTTTTTCCTTCAGGTTAGTTCAGCATAATGATTTTGCTGGACTTATAATTATCAGCATTTTTTTTTACCTGAGAAAACTTTTTCAGTCAACTACAGAACTAAATAGGTAATTATTACCAAGTAAAGCCTTGCTCTACTGAAAATCATCCTTCTCTTTTAATCCCTCTTGGAAATACTTCATTGGAAATATATTTTGTTTCTTCTGTTGTAATGTCTCCTGATTCTCTCAGGTGTTGCTTTATCAGTATTTTATTTGTCTTCTGTACCTGAACTCTTTTAGGTACAGAATATGTCTCTAGTAGTTGTAAAACATTGTATGAATCTATCAATGATTAATAGCAATAATACAGCTGAGTAAATAGAGATGACTTTTTTGAGATTGGAAAATGCTGCCGCTTTATTAGAGAACAAAATTAAAAATAAACATTCTGGTGTAACTGCACTGACTTTGGAGACAGTTTGTATGAAGGTCACTAGTGTTTGTCTGTCTTGCCATTTTGAAGTACACTGCACTTCCCATCATTCTCTTTATGCTTGTTTCAACATGGTCATCTGTTCTGTTGTCCTCTTTCCAAGCTTTGTATAAATAGGATTTTAGTTCCTGACAGGCTATTATAAACTCTGACTTTAAAGCAAAGTAAGGAGAAATATGAGCAAAAGAGAAGGGGGAAAACTGTTGGAAACAAGGTTCGAGTGAAGTCTCTGTATAATAGTAGATATTACCAAGTCACAACAATTTTTCCTCTTTTACAAGATTCCCCATTTTTGTAAGGGTGCAACACTCCAGCTTAATAGTTTCTGCCTATTTAAGCCTCTGTGATGATGAATGCAGAGGGAATTGACCCAGCACTGCCAAGCCTACCACTAAACCCTACTCTTCTCTACAACTACCTGAAAGAAGGCTGCAGTCAGGTGGGTGTCAGCCTCTTCTCCCAAGTAACATGACAGGAGAAGAAGACAAAGCATCAAATTGCACCAAAGGAGGTTTAGATTAGATATTAGGAAAAAATTTCTTAATCAAAAGGGTTGTCGAGCATTGAAACAGACTACCCAAAGAGAAGTGGTGGAGTCACCATCCATGGAATTATAGAAAAAAATTGTGGGCATGACAGTTGAGGATATAGTTTAACAGTGAATATAGAGGTCATACTAGGTTGATGGTTAGGCTTGATCTTGCCGTAGATTAAGTAGATTAAGTAGATTAAGTAGATTAAAGCTGTTTCCAACCTTACCAATTCTATGATATATAGATGAATCTCCCCAGACCATATTTTTCAGATTTCCCTGTCAAGGCAATTATTCTTTCAGAGGGAAAATCTTGGCACAGCTACAGAAAAGTAGTTTAGAGCAGAGAACAGGATCAAACGTATTTAAAGTAAAAGGAGGTCATCCTAGGCAGTGCACAGGAACTTTGGCTGGGAGATGTAATGTTCAACATATTAAATATTATTAGGAAAGGGAGAGACTACTGATGTGTTTTGATAAAAGCATTATGCTAATTAAGGTGGTGAAAAAAGGCTTAATAATTAAGCATTGCAAAAGGTCATTAAGAGCCTGTGTGATTGGACAGTAAAATGAAAAGTGATATTAAGATATGCAAATGAGGGGGTAACATTCCTTATTCATTTATAAAATTATTTTCTCTGAGTTGATCATTCTTACTCAAAAGTGAGATCTAGGCCTACGACAGAGAGGCCTGTTATATAAGGATAATTATTAGCAGCAATTAAAAACCCCAAATTTATGTTTGAACATAGAACAAACCTAAAGGATATTGTTACACTACTGTACAAATTCAAATTTTGAATGCACCTTAATTACAGTGGATAATTTTGTTTCTCTGAGTCAAAACAGGTCTAGAAGGCTGGAGAGAATATGGAGATTTAACAGCTTTGAATCTACAGTACCTTGGAGCTCATGCTGTGTAGTTCAGCCTTGATGGCTGTGGTCTTTGATCAGGTTTGAGGGGAAAGTGAAGCAGAGTCAGCCTCATCTTTCTTCCTCATCCTTTTTCATTTATTGTTGACTTTTCTATAGTCCTGTCCCTTTTCACAACAATAAGGGTGTGATCTCATCAGGGCCCCATAGAGGCTACCTTCAGTTTAAGACAAAGGCTTTTTTGTGCCCATCATACATCTCTCCAACTGCTTCTAGAGGATGACTTCTATTTCTCAAGGCATGTCTCACGTCTGTTCTATGTCCTTTGCTCATATCTTGCAAATTTTGCTACACTCACATGTTTTTCTGTACCTTGTTTGTGAAATTGTACTGCAAACCTCTATTTAACCCTTTGCTGTTGGAGTCTGTCAGGACAAGGGGTTGGTAAGGGACTTTGCCCCAGGCCCTGAGAAGAAGTATCTCCTATAGTTGGGGTGAGCAAAAGCTCACCCACAATGCCTCCTGAAAAGTTATATGTAAATAATACTAGAAAGTTCTATGGTTTCTCTGTTATTATTTGGTTAGAATTTGGTGCATTATTTTACATGTTCCTAATCCCTGTTTTCTATTGGTCTCTTACCCTCAGACTCTGATTTTAACTTACCTTATATAAGTGCTTTCCTACCCTGGACCCTGGTCTTTTTAGTGAACCCTATACTGTTTGGCTTCTATGTTTGTTGTTTTGGATATTAAAGTATTATTTTTTGGGTCACTGAATCATGCCTGTCCCTGTTTTATTTGTCAACCTTTTAAGGATCTCTCACTGAGGATCTGAAGGTAACACCCAGCCAGACCATCTAGGCCCAGTGTGTTACATTTTGCTATTATTTATTGTGTATAAACTTCTGCTTAACTTTGTTAGAAAATGTTACACATTCTTAGGGATGCTAACTGTGAAGCAGGGAGCACGGTGCCTGTGGAATAGCAGGCCACATAACTTTCTCAGTCTTGCCTGAGAAAGTGGCCTGGGAAATCTTAAGGAGGAATTAAAACAATCCTCAGAGATAGAAGACAACCTTGCAGGTGCTGTTTGACAGTTTCTTGTTTTCTTGCAAGAGAAGGTCGAGGGGTGGTGTACCCCACTGACCAATGATGGTGATGTGTTAGTTTACTAACCAATAAGAGTTTTACTTTTCTGTACTTTTACGTATAGGTCTATAAAAAAGATCTGAGGTGATAAACCGAGAGAAATTCTCCAGTTCGACTCCACAAGAGAGTCTGTGTCGTTCTTCTCGCCGTTCCCAATAGAGCAACACATTCTCACTGTTTAACTATTTGAATATGCTGTTCTAGGTCTTCAAAAAAAAAGAAAATATTGGGTACATCCTACTTAGAACACTTTTTATTTATGGCTTTAACAAACCTCTATATCAGCTGAACAAGTAACTCCTGAATTCCTGAACTAGCACATTGTCCTGGATAAGAAATGAAGCTGGTAAATCTTGTGACTTAGTAACTCATGCAAGGCGGAAAGCTAATCCACATGTAAGACAGAAGAAACCCCAAAGGAAGAGAACAAAGAGTAGATTAAATCCTTACCATCTGTGACAGCTCAGGATATTCAGCAGTGAGATGCCCAAGAACAATATTTTTCTCTTTTATCTGTCATACTTCTGGGTTGAAACTACAGCTTCTGGTGAAAAAGTAAGCTGCAATTATTTTATTATTTGATTGTGCAAAAGGCTTGATAAGGGTTGAGAGAATTATCTCATAGCAATTGTGAGTGCAAGGCCCTATTCCATCATCTTTTGTTCACTTTGTTTATGGTTTGAAAGGCTGAAGGAATTGAATGTTTTTCCTGCACAGAATCCTGCATTACATCTCAGTTTGGGCAATCCTTGTATTCTCAGCAAATGTTTTATCATGTCTAATGTGACAAAGTAATGGGAGGAGAAATTCAATCTATTTGTAAATGCTTGTCTACAAGCTGAACCTACTTCCCAAGACTTTTGCTAAACATAAAATAGATACCTATCTCAAAAGAAGTAAACTGTTTCTATTGATAGAGGAATTCTTAGAAGATGAAACCATGTTTCTTACAAAGTTACATAATAGCAAGTTTTGATTTTTCTCAGTTGCCAGGTATGATTAGCAGATGGCTTATTGATTAATTTTTATTCATCAGTCAAAAAATCAGTTCTGCTTATTTTGATAGTTATGTACTCAGGATTATTATAAAACAGTTAAAGCTTTACATTATATTTCACAATAAGCTGCCATTTTGTGCAACACTTAATAATTGCACGCGTAGGAGTTCACGGGGGCTGGCTCTACACCCTAGCCCCGAATGTATTTCAGGTTGAGAGTTGCAAACTGGGGTTAAATGTGTGATAACATATCAGGCTGATGGTTCTATCATCATCTTTAATCACCATTTATAATTTCTTTAGGTGTCTCACTAACTCTGGGGTCCAGAGACAGAGCTCCCTCTATAATTCTTTAGGGGATGGACCAGGGGAAACTGGACCAATGATATTGAGTATTTTCCAAATCATGGTTGTAACAAACAGGAGAAGACGAGAAGCTCAATTTTTTTCAGTGAGTCATTCACCTCTTCTGAAATTTAGCATCAGAAATCTGGAGATGCTTCATTTCCTTACCTCCTAAGCAGGAAAATTTTTGTGCACCTAATTGGATCATGACAGAGGCACTAGGATATCATTCCTCAGTATATCTACCTGTGCCCTGAGTCAGAAGTGTAAGTTGTCTGAGTACAATAGAACTCTTGGTTGACCAAAAAGAACTTAAAATGTTCCACTGAAGATGATTCCATTGAATAATTTATGGACTACCTTGCTGGGTAAGATCACTTACTAGAAAACAGGGATTGTTTGGGTGTGTTATTTCTCCATTTATCTCAGATGAATTAGAAATCACTGTTTCCTCTTTTTTAAAATTGTAGGTAAATGGCAAATTTTATCTTAGGAAGTACTAGAAAGAAAGAATGAAATGGAGAGAACTATCACACTATTGTTGACTTCACACTTAGAATGACATGCAGTCTGGTTGAACCTTAAATCAAATTCAATCAAAGGTTGTCAGAAGGTCAGCAAGACTGATTAAATGTATGAAGTTGTTTACTATATGAAGAAATACCTAAATAAACTTGATTTTAATTTAGCTTAAAAGTCATTAAAAGGAGATAAATGGGACTTAGTGAAAAAGAAAAGGTGTTAGCTATTCACTCTCCATTCCAAAAAAATAAATAGGTAAAATCAAATGAATCTATCAAGTGACACATGCAAAGCAAGTAAAATAAGTTGACCTGTAATTAAGCAGTTGAATTACTTGTCTCTGCTGTTGTAGATATCACATTTATTTACATGGACCTGAATGACTGGACAAAGAAATTGATGGAAAAGAAATCCACAGAGACACTTTTACCTAGAAATTCATGGTGACAAATACTTCAGATTGAATTGCAGGTTGTTGAAGACAGTAAATGTGTTTTACAGACAATATTGTGTGCTTCCTTTGTTCTTTTACCCTTTCACAAGTACCTGCTTTTGGTACAGTTTAAAATGGGATGCAGGTCATGCTGACCTCTGATTTAAATCAATGTGACATTTCTTAGGTTCAGAAGATAGATTTGGATTATAATAGCAAGTTGTCATGGGGTTACTTTACCTTTAAGAAAGTTAAAGTTGCTGGGGACTGCCGGGAGTCTTTTCTCATGACCAATTATCGGTCATTGCTGAGAACTGACAGCAGTTTTAGCCATTGAAAAGTGAGATCAACTTGTGAACCCCACCTTAAAGTGTACAACCAGAAGTCTGTGGCTCTCTTTGTTTTCTGGCTGTGAAAGGTTGCAGAGCTTTGGCCTCTCGGGCTCTGCCTGGCCATGCGGCCGGGCGGGGGCCGGGCTGGGCCTGCCGTTCTCCCGGTCGGGAGATGGGGCCTGGGGGGGCTTGCCCCGAGCCAAGCTAGGCCAGGCCGGTTCCTGGCTTGGCTGCAGGTTTTGCCGTGATGGAATTCACCAGAAACTGCCGAGTGAAGAAGGAGAAGAGCTCTAAGCCTGCTGCAAGCAGAGACGGTGACTGTGCTCTCCAGAGCAGCTATGAGGAACTTTTCATCACAGACAGCTCCAGCTCCTGTTCAGCAGAGATCACCGAACCATCTACAAAAGCTTGGGCAGGATTTTAACTCTTTCTTATCCAGATGAGACTTGTGGATTAATCTTTTTATCCAGAGAGAGAAAAGGAGATTGATCAACATGAAAAGAGACTTTATAAACTACTAGTGGCAAGAAAGAAAAGAAACTTCAAGAAAGGTAGAGAATTAAGAAGATGCTTTAATTAAGCTGAAATATCTTTCTGTTAAAACTATGGGGATGGACAATAAAGTCCTGAAAAGAACTCCTTTAATTCATGATAGAGTATGGGGAGGAATAGAGTGTTCAAAGTGTAAATTTGAGAAAAAGTAGAGTAATTATGGTATAGTGAAGTGCTGGGAGATTTGAAGCCTTGAGAGGCAATGAGAAAACTGTTTTCTAGTGAAGCTCACAGAAACAGATGAAGAATACTTTTTGCCTTTGACTAACTTATCCTTAAAAATACTATCCCCAAACTAATGACCTATAACACATTTCAGAGTGATGTGGAATAGGAGGGGTGGGCTCTGATAACAGCAGCTCTGAGCAGCTGATATCAGAGAAACAGGAAACTATAACAAAAATAGTTTTCTTGTGAGAAACTCCATAAATTAACAGAAAGGAACTTCTGTTTCTCTACAGAGACTGATAAAAGACTATAGAAGGAATTAAGAATTGTTTAAACCATCAAAAATTCTAAAGTTCTTGTCTCTATTGTCATGTGAACAAAAGAATGGTAAGCAGTGAGAAATGAAAAGGTTTTTTCTAAAGGTTTATTCTGGTGTTCTTATTCTTGTAGTTTGTCAATAAACTTTCTTTATTCCTTTTAAGTGTTATGCCTGGTTTGCTCTTGTTTTAATCCATATCTCACAGCAAGAAATAAATAATTCTTTTTTCCCCTTTTTGTTAATTACTGGTTCAAAACCACGACACAAGTTCTTTTTCAGACCTTAAGCAATGTATTCCATAGCAAGTATTCTTTTTATTAAGACCATAAGCAATTATTATTTTCCAATACAGAAGCATATTTGAAGAACAGACTTTCTGCTAACTTTTACTGTTGTAGAACATTCTTGAGTGAAGGGGAATGAAAAAGAGATTGAATGGGGGACCTTCAGGAAAAAAATGTTTAGCCAAAAAATAGAGAAACCGAGGAGAGTGCTCATATCTGGTTTTAAGGTTCTGGAAATTCTAGATGTTTATGCAATGCTCAAGAGGACATGGTTACAGCATATGCCTATTAATAATTACTGAATCAGCTTCAACGATGAACCTCCTGCTACCTTAATATTTACTATCTGATTGAATTATGGAAGCATACACCATGAGAATATGCCTTAGATTAAAATCTAATGCATCTTGAAAATAGAAGGGTTAAAATTGTGGTTACAATCCTTTTTTTTTTTTTGTGAGAATCTTATACATAAATATTGAAATTGACCTTCTGAAATGCATTGCAAGCATGTATCAGCTAAATTATTTTATAAGTAATTAAGAACCTTTTTTTTTTTGTTTTCCTGAAGAATAAACTAGATCAATCTCTATAGACAGTTCTCTCTTTAAAGAAAATTGTATTTTGGTGCCTGACAGAAAAATTTAAAATTGTTCTCCAATGTCATATCCAAATTTGCATCTTGAGATTTTAAAGAATACCAATGGGTTTTTTTTCGCTCTTTTAATCATCCACTGACATTTATTTTTGTTTAACATTTCATATTTGCAAGGACCAACTCCCTTCTCAAGGGAATCATATTTTAGAATCATGTTTTAAATTCTGAGTTCTTCCCACTTGAAATCATGAAGATTTCACAGCCAGACACAGAAGTTAGAAATTCTTGGCTAGCACTGTAAACCACTCTCAGTGCAGAAGACACAGTTTCATATTCCACTGTCATAGCTGCCTCCTTCCATTGGCATCTTCTTTGCCTCAGGAGGTTAATAAAACTGATGATATACTCAAACACAATGAAGAGAACTTCAAGCAGACTTACAGCCAGCTATTTGGCTTCAGAGTGGTTCCTTTGTTCTCTTTGGGAAAATGAAATGTTCAAGCTGTGTAGGGTCAAGTTCTCTGCTGAGAAGCCTGACATCTAATCTTATCTTCTTCGAAAGAAGCACTGATTTGCCCTGGAACATCCCTTATTATCTAATTATAAAATCACCTGTGTAGGTTTCTACAAATCCTACTCTTGGAAAGAGAAATATTCCAGTCATTAGTTCCAGCACCTCCCCTCCTTCCTCCCATCTCCTATATTGTTAACAATATTTTTCAAATAGTTTCCAAACTGTCTCATACAGAAGTGTTCATGCAGAAGCTACTTATCTGTAGCTTTGGTTAAACGATCAATATTTCAGAATACCAATTCAATATCAATAATTCATATAAATTAGCAGAAGGTGTCTGTTCTCGCAGACAATCTGTTGCCTCACTTTGGGGTATATGCAAATCTCTATATACTTTATTTCAGTACTGGAATTTCTTCTATAACAGCTCCAGAATTTTCATTATGTAAATACAAACAGGAAAAAACAATTCAAAGAAATAGTAGAGTCTAATCAGAAATAAGGAAAAAAAGTATGTGGATGGCAGTATATATGTGACAGGTTGCATGATGCTACGCCTTCTTTTGCAAGAGATTACTAAAAAATGTATAAGAAACTCTACCACAATATTTCTAAGAACAAGTATCAGAGCCATCATATCTTAAATGTGTCATTCACTCAAGTGAAGAGAATGTGTTTCAAAGTTAAATCAGGTTATCTGAGCCTTACCTTAAATGTGCTTCCTATCAAAGTACTTAGTTTCCCAGTCTCAAGCCTAGAAAAATAGTAACCTTTCCTTAAAAATTGCATGTAGTAACATTTTGCTATGACAACTTTTCTGAAGAGTGTACTTTCCTTCATGCCCAAGTAATTACAGCTTTTCCATTAAGCAACTATCTTTGTCCTATTCTTGGGGTGAAATGTGTCAAGTAGAATGTTCTGAACTTGTTTTCATTCTCATCCCTTACATATTTACCAAGAAAATACATTTAGTTGTTTTCTTCTTCTCAAAGAAACATCAAAAACAATAGTCAGCAAGTTTTAAATTTGAATTTCTTCAGCTTCCTTATCAAATATTAAGAAACCTTTAATTTACTGTTCAATACCCATGAAATGTTTTCATCAAGTCAAATTAAAACTTTTTTTTAATCAATGGAAAAAATTTCTAACGATTTTTACTCAAAGGATAAAGGAAAGAAAATGTTTTTTAATGTAAATAAGGTCTAAAAAGTCAATCAAGATATTATAGAAAGGCATAACTTTGGCCCTCTTCTAACACTTCTTCTCATAAAAGAGCCTAAAAACCTCCATTTAGTAACTTTTAAGTATGTCAAAGTACAGTTAGAGGCTCACAGGAGTGATGCAATCTGATTAAAAAGTGTAATATATTGTATTTTCAGTACATATTTCTTCTTTAACTTACATTTTATTGTTATTAAAAGAAAAAAAAAGAGAAAAAGGGAGATAAAATACTTGCATAATAATCCAATCAAACTGTGTCAGCTGTTTAGTATGGGTAGAAATTAATCACAAATTGTTTGAAGTATAGCAAGTTTTAATGCTACTTTAAGTCACAGGTTTCAGATTGAAGAAACTGTTTCAAAACTTTTTTCTAATGTTTCAAGCAGATCATTTATCTTGAATATTCCTGTGTTTTCTTTTAGCAATCTCTTTAATATACAGATATTATTAAGCTCAAATAGAATGTATTACTCTGCATAGTAATATTCTTTTTTTTATGCCTTTGCAATTAATTTGCTGTTAGATATTTACGTCTAGGAAATGGTCTACTTATGAAAATTTTTCAGAGAACAAGTAAATATGCAAATACTCTATATTCAAATATTTAAAATAGAATTTTAAAAGAAAAGTACTGACATTAGAGATAAGCAAAACACATTTAATTAGGGTTCTTAGATGAAAATCAAATACCATAAAATACAATTTTTTAACAGTTCTGCTTTTAAATATATGTAGAAATCTACCATAAGTTTAACCTATAGCAATTTCTAGTAAAATATTTTTGCATATTTATGTTAATTAATAAAAATAGGAAACATGCATCCATGCATCTGGGAGCTTCAGAAATAAAATAGTATACATTATTGAAAGAGTGTCACAGAAAAGACAAGACGTTCTGCTGCATAAAAAAAAAACCTTAGAAGCTGTTGGAGAAGATGAAACAGAGAAACCTTATAAATATGATTGTTTAGGAAAAGATTCTGAAAATATGAAACCTATAATCAAAATAGAATTGAAAACTGGCTTTGAGCTATAGGATACTGAGTGTTAGTTACTTTATAACCAAAGAACAATAGCCTAGCCAGCTGAAGGAGAATCCCTGTTGATGAAACAATGTCCTTCTGCTGATAGAGAATCCAAAGGTCAAAAGCAGCAAGAGAAGAATTTGAAGAATAGCTTTTAAAGTTCAAAATGTAACACTCTATGGTAATGTAATAGTTCTTATAGGCTATATGTAAATTCTTTAGAATGTGTGTCATAGTGGTTGGTTACTGGAAATTAGAATATTTACCATAGAAAAAGATATAATGTATTGTAACAAGAACTTCACTCTCTTAATCTCTCTTAATTTCCCTGCTCTTTCCCCTCTCTCTCTACCCCCTTAATTGCCTACAGCTCTCATGCTCTTGGTCCCGTCTTTCCACTCTCTCTCTTTCCCTCTTTGAGCATGTTTACGTTGTGGCTGGCAGCGTAAACAGATCTCTTCCACTTTCTACTTAGACAATAAACTGCTTATCCCAAGAGCAGCCTGGCTTGGAGAAGTCTTCTCCTGTGAGCCCATTTTACTCCTACAAGAAGCAAAGATTCTACAGCATATGAACCCATGTAATGTTTAAATGCTTTTTTAAGGAATTATTAATTTTTGTTGAGTAATATCATATTACCAATATTTTGCATAAGGAATCTTGTGTGAAATTTAGGCAGTTGCTTTTCCTTATGGGTGCTTTAAAATTAATGCAATAATGATGATGTCAAATATTTTCTTGCTGTTTCTAAAATATTTCCCCTGCAAGTTTCTCTGTGTGAGACAATGCTTACCGCCTATTATAATAGAATAGCTGTGTTTTTCTAAAGGACAGTACATGGTAAAAACTGCTAAATTCCTGAATATTGGTACTCACTTAATTTTCAGTAGCATTGTAGAGTTTTTAATTGAAATACAGTGAGTTCCTTCAACCTCCATTTCTTTTTCTTTTTTCATACCAAGTATTAAATGAAAGTAGTTAGAAAACAAGTTCATGTCATAACATTTCTTTAGAGAAATTAATTAATCAATGTAGGAGTCAAGCACATAAAATCAAGAGAAAAATCACAAGTGATGTAAATTCCTAGTTACTACAATAAAAAGTACAATGGTATCATAATTGTACAAAGTAATAATATTGGAATTCAATGACTGATTCTACTTCAGAGGGGAAGAAAGAAAGAAAGAGAGAGAGAGAGAGAAGGAAAGAGAGAGAGAAATGTT
The DNA here is from genome assembly GCF_030490865.1 of Poecile atricapillus. NCBI lineage: Eukaryota > Metazoa > Chordata > Aves > Passeriformes > Paridae > Poecile > Poecile atricapillus. Next base: position 79,281,518 of record NC_081250.1, on the reverse strand, counting down.
GCTCTATTGGGAATGGCAAGAAGAACGACAGACTCTCTTGGGAGTCGAACTGGAGAATTTCCCTCAGTTTAGTGCCTCAGATCTTTTTTTATAGACTGATACATGAAAATACAGAAAAATAAAACTCTTATTGGTTAGTAAACTAACACATCACCATCATTGGTCAGTGGGGTACACTACCCCTCGACCTTCTCTTGCAAGAAAACAAGGAACAGACAAACAGCACCTGCAAGGCTGTCTTCTATCTCTGAGAATTGTTTTAATTCCTCCTTAAGATTTCCTAGGCCACTTTCTCAGGCAAGACTGAGAAAGTTATGTGGCCTGCTATTCCACAGGCACCGTGCTCCCTGCTTCATATTTAGCATCCATACAGAGAGAAGGAGAGAAGGAGAGAGAGGGAGGGAGGGAGTGAGGGGGGGAGGGAGTGAGGGAGTGAGGAAGTAAGGGAGGGAGGGAGGGAGGGAGGGAGGGAGGGAGGGAGGGAGGGAGGGAGGGAGGGAGGGAGGGAGGGAGGGAGGGAGGGAGGGAGGGAGGGAGGGAGGGAGGGAGGGAGGGAGGGAGGGAGGGAGGGAGGGAGGGAGGGAGGGAGTGAATAAGTGAGGAAGGAAGGCAGGAAGGCAGGAAGGCAGGAAGGCAGGAAGGAAGGCAGGAAGGCAGGAAGGCAGGAAGGAAGGCAGGCAGGCAGGAAGGAGGGCAGGAAGGAAGGCAGGCAGGAAGGCAGGCAGGAAGGCAAGAAGGCAGGCAGGAAGGCAGGCAGGCAGGAAGGCAGGCAGGCAGGAAGGCAGGAAGGCAGGCAGGAAGGCAAGAAGGCAGGCAGGAAGGCAGGCAGGAAGGCAGGCAGGCAGGAAGGCAGGAAGGAAGGCAGGAAGGCAGGAAGGAAGGAAGGAAGGAAGGAAGGAAGGAAGGAAGGAAGGAAGGAAGGAAGGAAGGAAGGAAGGAAGGAAGGAAGGAAGGAAGGAAGGAAGGAAGGAAGGAAGGAAGGAAGGAAGGAAGGAAGGAAGGAAGGAAGGAAGGAAGGAAGGAAGGAAGGAAGGAAGGAAGGAAGGAAGGAAGGAAGGAAGGAAGGAAGGAAGGAAGGAAGGAAGGAAGGAAGGAAGGAAGGAAGGAAAAGACATGGATAACAAAAGCAAAAATTTCACTCAAAGAGCCCTTAGTAATCTATCTGGATGTGAGGAGTTCTTACTAAGAGTTTAAAGCATGTGGTGTTTCTAAAATGGGAATTCTATGTTTACTGTATGCTTAAATCTGTGGTTGGATAGGGTAGATCTGGAACAGCATGATAATTGGGGAAAATGTACCTCAGTTTCCTGCTCTTAGTAGTAGGTGTGAATCTAAGGGTGTGGTTGGTTTGATTTATTGCCATGATGAAGCCTATGGTGATTAAGCAGGGATGGAGTAGCAGTACCCAGAAAGCCCCAAATACACTGTGTTCATATGTCCAACTCCTCTCTGAAGGTCACCTGTATCTCACATAGCTGATCACTGCTTCATGAGCTGATGACTTCTGGAACTCCTCTCCCACCTCCAATAGGTGTGCTCTTGAAGGATCTTCCAGGGCCTTCTTGAAAGTTTGTTTGCCCAATTTATTTAATTACTCAAAAAATACCTGTTGCTGAATGCTGTGTTTCAGAGGGGTATGAAGGACTTGCTCTAGTCTTATCCCACAGGCTGACTTTATTAGCAATTAAAATATACTTCTCATGCACTTCTGAAGCACATCGTTAGGTTTATTTTGATTTAAGAAGAATCTAGGTCATGTTCTTCAAGATCATGCTCTTTGATGTGAAGCCTAATACAGTAAGAGGGGATAGTCTGGACATTCACATCACATTTGATCTGAACTGAAATGCTCAGATAGATGAACTCTGAGATGTCTACTAAGAATGCGTCCTTGTTGATATCTCACAGGCAGCAGCTCTCAAGCTTGAAAACCATGACACATTACTGTAGATTCCTTGAAACAAAAGTAGACATGAAGGAATGGGATGCTTAACGGAGGGAAATATGGATGTCTGTGCACCGATGTATTTTTCTCTACCTTCCTGCAAGTGCTAGAAATTTCACTCAACAGTCAGTGGCTCAGTTCAGTAGTATGAAATGTATTAATCTACTCTCATGACCCAGCTTTGGCTATGACCACCAGCCAAATGATGCATGAGAAATGATGCATAGACTTGTAGATTTCTCTGTTCAGCCTTGAACCCTGAGAATTACAATATCCCAGCATACCTACAAGGATGGACTTCCATACCCTTAAGGTAGGTAAGACTACCCAGCTTCTGAAAAATATGATATTCTTATTTCTTGGTAAACATATTTAGGCACTGATAGAAGTAATTTTAGATAATATATTTGTATCATTACTTATACACATGAAAGTTACTAAAAATTATCTTCTTTCAGTGACTGAAGTTGCAACTGTAGTAAGTGGTTTAAAGTTGTATCCTGATGAAAGTTTGAAATTCAAGAAAACTCCATCTCTCATAAATAAAGCAAAAAAATTATTATTTCTTCATGTTCAAATTAAATTATGAGAAAAGAAAGAACCCAAAGTAAAATAAGAACTGGAAAGACAAGGAAAACGTTTTGAAATGGGAAAGAACATTTACCTAACATACCAATTTGGAAGAAGTACAGAGTAAGATGGTACTTCTGCTTCATTTATTGTTTGGGCTCATACATTTTTTTCTTTCAATTCTTTGCCTTTGTGTTTGTTATGTTCATGACAAACAGAGTTATGTGTGTATATAAATGAGAATAATCAGGGGAAAAAAACCCCTCACCATTAAACTCATATAATGACTGAATTTGGAAAATGTGCTGAGAAAAAAAATGAAGCAATTCTTAAAAGCAGAATGACCTGGAGGTCCTGGTGAACAGCAAGCTGTCCATGAACCAGAAGTGCCCCTGTGGCCCAGAAAACCGATGGTATCTGAGGGTGCATCAGGAATAGGATTGGCAGCAGGTTAAGGGAGGTGATCCTACCCCTCTGCTCAGCCCTGGTGAGGCCACATCTAAAGCTGTGTGTCCTGCTGTAGACTCCTCAGTACAAGAGCTCCTGGAGCAGCTCCAGTGGAGGTCAATAAAGATGATGAGGGTACTGGAACATATCTCTCTAGAAGACAAGCTGTAAGAACTGGGCCTATTCAGCCTCAAGAGGAGATGACTGAGGGGGACCTTATCAATGTCTGCCAGTATCTGAAGGGACAGTGTCAGAGGATGGAGCCAGGCTCTTATTAGTGCCAAGCAACAGGACATGAGGTAATAGGCAGAGACTGATGCACAGGAAGTTCCATCTAAATATGAAGAAGGACTTCTTTACGGTGAGGGTGAGCAAGCACTGAACAGATTGCCCAGAGAGGTTGTGGAGTCTCCCTCACTGAAGATATTCAGGAAACATCTGGACAAAATTCTGTGCAATGTACTCTTGGATGGCTCTGCTTGAGCAGCACAGATGACCCACTGTGGTCCTTTCCAGCCTGGCCCACCCTGTGACTCTGTGAATTAGAAAAATCATGGCCATATTTGTTGATATTCACAGGCCACCTAGCTGAAACTCATTAAAGGAGCTCTTCACTCAACCCTGTTCTAGTCTTTCAAACCACATTTGTAAAAAGTCAAGTCACTTTTATTGTGGGATTGGGTGCAACTGGTTAAAATTGTATCTATTAGTGATTCATATGTAACCCATGATCTCATTTAACTTTTTTCCTGCTTTGATAAAAGACAGTTTCAATCTTACTGTGGTTCTGGGTTTTCTTCTTGTTGTTTTTTTTGGTTTGGTTTTTTTTTTTTTTTTTTTTACAGTGTAAATATATGGAATGCAGAGCATCTCTGTTTTTCCTTTCTTTTTGTTCAATAAGTTTATCTCTAAATTGTTTTTTCTTAATTATTAAATACTGATTGACTTACAAAATCTATATTTTCATTATTTGTTTTAAATGGTTAGATATAAGCTAAAAGCTGGTGTATCATTTTCTTCTGACTTACTGGAAAAAAATTTGCTCTTTTCCACCTGGATCAAATTGCCAGAATTATGTGTTTTTGTCTTAGGGAGAAATGGAGGATGTTTTGGTATAGTTTTATAATACATCTCAACAAGTGAGATTTTTCCAACAAGACCGAGAAAAAAAATACTGAATCAAAATCAAAAGTCATTGAGTACCTTTGTTGTAGGAGACTGGACAGGATCCAGCAAAAGCAGAGTCTGTAAAACTTCCAGCCCACTAATTAAGTACAGACTCATAGTAAAGGACTTAAAAATATGTGTTGTCCTTCCATAAACTAGAAATAACTTTTCATGAAGATGTATGCATTAAGTTTAGAACAATCTTTTTTGTTGCCATTGATTCTCCAATATTGTCTTCAATCTTCATTAGACTTTTGCCATTTTTACTTCAAAATAATACATACTTAGAACTTTGCCTGTTTTCACTGAATTAGATATGTGCAAAAAGGAGCAGTCTTTAATTGTTACAAAATTATATGAATATGAAAACCAGAAGCTTTTCTTTCATCACTTTTCTTTCATTGAGTACATTTTTAAACAAATAATATGTGATTATTATATGCTCAGATCTTAAATATACAACTCAAACAAACTACAAAATCAAGTCTTGCTTAGTCAGTGTAGACATCACTGTGGCATAAACCCTACTAGAACTCAAATCTAATAAATTTTCAGGGGATTAAAATGGTAGATAGCGATTTTCAAGATAAATCCATGAGGTATAGAGCAGAAAGTGATTACATTTAATTCACGCACTGAATCCATATCTTCAAGGATATAAACTTCTGGTTGGTTTGGAGAGTGATTCTGTGTACAGCAACACAGGCAGATTTGAAGGATAGTGAATCCAGTCCTGCTTCTTTTCAGTAGAGTATCACAGCTCAGGCACAACTTGAAAGGCTTAACAGTTGTCTTAATTGCTGGGCTGGAAATTGCTCAGTAAATGAGCCGTAGTTTGGATACAAAATCCATAAACACTGAGTGTACCTACCGATTATGCCTTTCCATTTGTCAAAAGAGCTGAAAATCTGCAATCTCAATCTCTTGATAAAGATTATATAGCCAGTATATATAACAATAGACTATTGCTAAGTAAACACCAGTTAATATTTTAATCTTAAGAGATGAATGTTTGTGCATATGGGATGGTTTTATGAACCTCCTGTGGAAAAAACTATAGACAAAGTAGTAAGAGTGCTCTAAGCAATCTGTTTCATTTATGTATGTGTGACACACATACTGATAGTCTTGGATGTAGACAATCAAGCAACAGATATTTTACATGTAGCTCAAGCCAATGAAATTCAGAAAGTCTAGAAACATTCTTCATGAAAAGCAGTGTGCAGCAGAAAGTCTCTTGCTATTCTGATAATTCACTTATTTCCAATTCAATTCCACACAATTCAATTCTCCACACAAGATTGTGTCTCAAGGAGTTTTCACTCATGCACACCCTTCCAAACAAGTGCCTGCAATGCTTCAGGCTGTCTTTAAGAATGCAAGGTACTCATACGTACATCATCATTGGATATTGCCTTCTGTATGAAACAACTGTTGTGTCTCTTACTTCTATCATTGTATTTGAGCAGATTACAGCTATACTCAGCCATGTCTTGCATAGGATTAGTTCTGTTCCCTCTGTCTTCCAAAAAGACCTGCTTTTAAATTATTTTATTGTTCCTTGTTGCAAGATTTTTACATTTTCTGGAATATATTTGTTTGTTCTAATCAATTAAGTTTGTTACCAATGTACAGAGGAAAAATACACGTCTCTGAAAAGAATGTGCAAAACTGATATGAAAATTTTATGACTCTTTTGTAAAATTTGATTTCATTATTTTCACCTCTTAATCCTTGGAGCATTATCAGAGGGGTTCAGAAACTGGAAAAGAACAACTGGAAAAGGAAAGAAATGAAAATAAAAATCATCCCTAGCTAAAATATCAGATGTCTGATTTAGATATTAAAGAAAGCTAAACTGTTGCTTTTGGTGGTGTTTGCAGTTACTGGCTACTGGATGATAGTGTCTCCAGGCAGAATTGTTTATGGAAATTAAAAGTATTAGTTCAGGCCATTCATGTTCTAGGCTGTTTAAAGGATTCAGACACTAAAGTACGGGCTAGTAGGACTTGGGAAGCAAACTGCAATAGTTTCCTCAGAAGTGTCACACCATGAAAATGTCTTCCATTGAGTACATTTTTTATTGGAAGTGAAAAGCAGATTATCTATTTTATGAACTGAGCAGATTCTTATTTGAAAGTGTCAGAGAGACAAAAGGACTCCACAATCAACCTCACCAATATAGTCATAGAATATAACAACCAGGAGTCCTCTTAATCCTGACTGGCTACAGAATCCTAGTTACAGACGATTTCTCATTTACAAGTACTTCTCCAATAAAATATCAGTTTTGATTAACCATAAATATATTTTAAAAAGCCTGCTGAGTAGTTATCTGTTTGCTTTCATGGTTGATGGAGTAAAGTCAGAAGAAACGTTGTCTGTTATTTGTTTTTCTCCCTTTGTGAGTTTAGCAAAAGAACAGTTCTGACTTAAAAAAAAAAAAAAATCCCACCAGAAATTGGAAAAAAAGTTTTGATTCTCACCTAATTGAAAATCTCATTCTCTTGAAATTACAAAATCATCTCCAAAAAAACCCCAAACCCCAAAATTGCAAAAAACTGCAAATCAAATCGACAAAACAAAAACAAAAACAGAAAAAAGGACACCCCCCAAAAAAATTAATTCAAAAATTTATAAAATATATTTTAATATAAAATATGTAATGTGGAAATATAAAATAGATAGGGATATGGGTCAGTGTTTTCAGTGCAGATTTTGAAATAGCAAATTTGCACTGCAGCATGTAACTGAAACACAGTTGTTATTCTGTCATTCTATTATTCTATGATATAATCATGTAGGAAAAGTCAGTTGTCACTGTAGGACACACAATGACTCACTCAGACATGGGACCCATATAACAGTGAAAAAACTGGTTTTATTCTTACAACTTCAGTATTTATAGATTCTCGGCAATGACCAGGGATTGGATAGTTAGGTTACCACCTTTCCAATCACACTGGTTGTGTGAGATGTCCATCAAAATATGTGTATCAGAAAGAATGTATACATATCTATGTTTACAGTCACAGTCCTGGGAAAGTTTTTAGAAACTATGTCAACAAGATCAAAAAACTGAGTTTTCAGGATGACAGTCAGTCAATACATAGACATTTGTCTCCATGAAAATTAAAATACTCACTTACAAACAGTAAAATTTTTGCTGTTAATAGTAATTAGGAAGAAGAAATTCTGATGGATCAAGAATATGCAATTTCAAGAGTTCCCTCACTTTCTTCTGCATGTTTTCTACAGACTGATTACAACTAAAACCCATCTAACCTTCATAATTTAATAACACTGTTCAAGCAATAAACTAATGTTTATGAGTTATCCATATTGCTGTGGGATTCCCAGCACACAGTAATTATGGAGGAAATTATGATGATTTGTATGTATGATGCTCATTGCAAGCCATTTAATAATGTGCTGCCTTTCATTCCCTGATCAAAATCCTAGTTAGCAACTCCTAACATTTAAGGTACATATTTTCACAGAGGTTTCAACATACCTCTGTTTCACTGGATGGGATCAGTGCTACTTAAGTCTGTCTGTATCACCTGAACCAGCACTAGGATATTGGCAGCAACTGCTTCTTAACCTGACACAAGTATTCCTTTACCTTAAAAATTTAGCAGTACAGGATGTAGGTAGTAACATACAGAATTAAAAATCACAGACCTACATATTGTTCTTCTAAGTCTTAATTGCCAGGTCAGTATCTGAAAGCCAGACTATAAATTTGAAAACATTTCTTCCTCATTAAAATTTTTCTTGCTAGTCAGTACATGCAGTGTATATTTTTCCTGTTTTGGGGTTTGAGATGTAGCTCCCTTCATGGAAGATTCTGACATCTTCTGCTATCTAAATTTGTGATAACAGTGGCTAAATTGATTTCATCCTTCTTGTAAAATGTCACTCATAACCATCATTTACCAATTAGCTTTGTTTGCTGCATGTCTCTATTTTCTATAATTTCACCTTTCCATTAGACTTCTTTGAAGCTGATGCACTTGCAAAAGTCCAGTGGTGCAAGAGCAAAAATCTGTTTTATCTCATTCTTATATTCTCCTGCCATGGTGTGGGTGGTACAGAATTAAACAGAAATTCTACCTCTTTTCCCTATAACAGTGACCTACATGATTCTAAATTTTTATGGATATTTATTTATTCTGACCTGCACCAAACTAGAAATCCTTTTCATTTTAAGTGTTATATTTTTTCTTTTCATATATTTTTTAATAATAGAATCCTACAACTTTTCTTTCTTGTTATCTACTGAATGAAAAATTTACTTTTTTGTTTACTGAAGGTATTTTGATTATGGATAGGATTGAAACCATCTTACCAACTTTTACCATCTTTTTTTTTTTTAATATCTAAAAATGTCAACTCTACTAAAGAATTGTCTTTTAAGAACTCTATGATTCATGCCTATATTCTGAGACTGGGAAGTATGGAAGATATTATTATTCATAAAGGTGTTGAAAATTTTCAGGTTGCAAGTAGATTTAAGCCTGTAATTTGATGTGTGCTTGTATTAAATGAAGTCTGCAGCTTATATAAAATTTTACTTTTCCTTTAAAAGAAATTATACTTGGGGGTTAAGGCTAATGTGACAGTTTCCAGCATTTATTTTTTCATATTAGAAATTCAACAAGAACACTAGAAGACCTCACAGAATTTAATCCAGTTTGGTTCATTTATTGCTTTGAAGGCTCAAAGAGATCATTAAAAACCAACATGGATTCTGGGAGCTTTTGCAAAAATACAAATGTCTCCCATTCTTCAGTAAGTGTACCTCAAGGGCCTTTCAATATCCCAGTAAAAGTACCTTCTGACAAATCCACTCAAATTGCTTCTGTGAGCCAGTTGTGTCTGTTTTTGCCTTCATCAGCAAAAGCAATGCTGCCTTTTAGTTACTGCTGCTGGTAATATCAGCATTCACTGAGGAGGAAGAGTTTTTATGAGAGAAGAGTAGACTTTTGAAGCCAAGTAATGCCATTAGAAAGTGCACTAAAGTTCATCTGAATTCTCTGGAAGGTGAATCTTATAGTATTACATGCAGTGTCTGGTAATTTCTTAGAGACCACAGACTGGCATGATTTTGAAAGGTGAATTATTCAGAATTACACTTGTTAAAGATATATATATTCTAATAGCACTACTGGAAAAATAATTCCCTGAAAATAGCAATAATCTGAATTCATCTCATGAGCCTGTTCAATAATGGGAAGATTAAGAAGATGGTAAGAATATCATGAAACTCACAGAGGGTTAACTTGCTTTGCTGATTCCCTAAAAGGGTCCTATTCTTCTTCAACTTGCCAGTGAAATTGCTGAAATCAGAATTACCTCTGATTTTTGAAATGAATGTTTACCTAGAAAGCCACTGTTTATTCTCTTCACTGCAGTTGCAGAATACATGAATAACGCAGTACTAGAAAAATACAAATCATACAGCAGCCAGTTAAAATTATGTCCCTGTTAAAAATGTGAAGCAAAAGACTTCAATTATGTGTGTATGACTGTGTGCATACATGAGAGATTTAAGAGAAAAAAATGCACTTTTTGAAAGTGAAAATAAAATTTGACCTGACATATCCAAGGATGAGTATTGTCAAGCTGCTCACTTGACCTTTTGGAAAAGGGGTCATACTTTATAATTGGCAGGACTAAATTTCATTTTATCAAAAAACAGAAAACTCAGAAGATATTTGTATAGAAAAATACAGATCTATCTTTGAAAATATAAAACATTGACACAATAAGTTCTGATTTAGACTGCCAGGGCTTTATTCTGTCTTGTCTAGTAATTTGTTTTGTTTGGGTTTTTTTTAAGTTTGTGCTTATACAAAGCTTTAGGTCAATACTAAGTGATGTGTGTTGCATTGGAAGTTGTAAGGTCTAAACCCCAAAACTCAATAGATTCATTTTCGTAAAGTGTTATTAATTCTGACTGTTTCCTCATCATTGCATGGTAGATGGTCATAAATCCAGCCAACATTTGTACAAGATCACCTTGACTGAAATCACAAAGCAGACATTATTTTTACATTAAAAGTATGTCTCCACCTTTATGTTATATTTGTCACCTACAGAAATGTGAGCAAAATGATGAAGAAATTATATTGACCAGTCTACCAGATTATTTGGCATCTTCATTCCCTTGTTTCCCCCTTCTAAGCAGATTTTCACACCTGTTACCAGACTGTCAAAAACAATATAAGCAAATGGTTTTAATTGTTAAGAAAATTCCTCAAGGCAAGACCATTAGGGAATCCTACTCAGCATCCAGATGGTCATCCTAAATCTATTTGCTGCTACAGTGCCTGAGAAAGAGGTTCTTTTGCATCCAGTGTCTGAAAGGTGCTTTTTAATTTTGGCCTTCTTTTTTGGACTCAGGAACATCTGTCATACATCAAGTGCTAAATTTACTACCTGACACAGAGAAGCTGTTTATTTTAATTCTATTACAACATTACTGAAAAGAAATAAAACTCATACTATTTTATCTAGCTCTTGTAGTTCCTCTGTATTCATAGCTTTGATTGGCATACTGAATAAAAAGTTTTTCTCAAAAGCATAAGTCAAAATTGTCACATCTTTTGCAAAAGTGTGAACACCTCTGAGGGCATTTGTCGAATCCAAAATTATGTCAAGATGATGACTGTGGTTTCTTAAACTCTTTAAACTCCCATAAATATCGATAAAGAAGTCCAGTCAGTAGTAATCTTCAAAAATATATTTCAAAAGTTAATGTTTTAGTATTTATATCTATTTTAAAATAACGTAAAAACATGGTTTTATTACATGTAAAGGAATACATATATATATATATATACATATATATATGTGCTAAAACTATTTCATACAATCTGACAATGATAATACTGCATTTTTAATTTTTTCCTAAAACATGCTTCAAGTAAAAATACTCTTAAATAGTTTATCACTAGCTAGGAGAAAACATTTCTCTCCTCTTCCTCTCCCTCCTTTTAGTAATTTCTCGTCTAGTACTTTTCCAAATTTAAAAACAGAATGTGTGGAAGATCCTAAATGAGTCATTCTCAAATGTAGCAAGGAAGTAACTTAAGCACAGCGTTTTTTCACAATGACAAAAACTAAATACCCTCAGGTACATATGGCTCTGTTAAATGCACTGTCCAGCTTTCAAAAAGGAAAAGGAAGCACATTAGACGTATTTAACACTCCATGTGGAAGTGCTATGTTCTAGAAAATACTCCAGACAGCAGCTGGTATGAGCTCTATGCTAAGTAACTCTCACTTTTGCAGACTACTATGAAACCCAGGAGGAAGCTGAGGTTGCTTCTGGCTTTCTGCTAACTGCTCATAACTAAGCTAAGCATGGCAGAGACCAAAAAATGCTACTGAATACAGTAAAATCTATGCTGCTTCAACTGTTTCATAGTAGTTGCATTCCCAATCAACTTAATAGCATTTGTTGTCTTACCGTGCATTCGTGATGTAGAATTCTATTTAGAGATGTCAGGAAAGGGTAAACAGCTGTTTAGGTGATTGCTTGCATAATATAACTAGTAGAGGAATGACATTGTGCTGCTATTCTTGGAGATCTGTATAAGCTGGAGGAGGAGACCAAAAGGAACATTTCAGGTTCAATAGGGATAGAAGAAGGCTAAGGCCACAGGCAGGAAGCAACCTGTGCAGCTGTACAGGATGGTGCCTGCCTGGCTGAGGGCAGCTCTGCAGGGAGGGACTGAGGGATCTTGGTAGATACACACTGAATGTAGTAGTGTGCCCTGGTTGCAGGGACAGCCAACAGTGCCATGGGATGTACTCACTGGGGCACAGCCAGGATGTGGAGAGGCAGGATTTTCCTCTTATACCCACCACATCTAGCATGCCACATCCAATGCTGGGACTCAGTTACAGGAAACTTATCAACAGGTCCTTGATTTCGATGGTTCCTAATCACCCTGGGTTTTTAGGATGGTCAGGGATTGGGACATGTGCCCTGTAAAGAGAGGCCTGGAGACTTCTGTTTGGCCTGGAGAAGGTATTACTTTAAGAGGAACTGACAGCAGTATGCCAGGATCTACAAAGTGCTCTCAAGAAGAGAGAGCCTGGAACTTCACAGCACTGTGTCATGGGAGGATGACAGACCCATGACACAGTGAGTTCTGACTGGATATGAGGAAAAACTTTTCACCACTGGTACAGTCAAATATTGACTGTACCACAGATAAGCTGCCCAGCAGGGCTGTACAGTCTCTTGTTCTGAAGTCTTCAAATCCTGTTTGATTTAAGACCTCTCAACCTGACCTTCCTTGAGTAATATGTTGAATTAAAGCCTTTCTGAGATACCTTCCATCTATCTAGAAATATCCCAGGAAAATTCAAAGTCTTTTGCAAAGCATTGAATGTTCTATATTCCTAGAATATTTCAAGATGTGAAAAGCAACAGATGCCAGGAAGTTCTGTTACAAATGTCACCTCTCAAACAGAAGCTGATGATTCTGTTCCAGTTGCTCATGCTGACTACTTGTAAGTGTTCTGAGTACTTCTACTGAAATTAGTATGGTTACTGTCAGAATAAGATGTAACCAGTGAGAAAAAATGGCAGGTCTAAGCTGCCAGTGTTAGCAAAGCTTTGATAGGCTTATCACTTCCTCTTCAGTTGTGAATTAAATTACAATAAAACTTCTTACCAAAGCAAACTAATTTGCTAACTTTAAATTTGAAAAATACCTGATATTTTACAGAAAAAAAATGTTGATTATTTTTTCATTATTTAGAATCTGATCTGTAGCACAGAAGTACAGCTCAAACTGAATAATATCTAAATCACAATTATGATGCAATTATGATTATTACCTATTCTTATGTAACAAGTATTATATAATTATATGATTATATATATCATATGTGATTATATGTTTAATAAAATTAAATTATGTTACAGACATGTAAAATTCACCAGGAAACCTTCCCACATGAATGTGCGTCATAATTTTACTTATGTAAAATAAATTTATATAATAATATTACATAATTTTAATATTGTTCACCGGAGTACAATTTTACTGATTAACATTTGCCATGCAAACTGCAATATGCTGTTGAATAATGAGTCTTACTGATGGATTGTATGAATGGCATAAATAAAGGTCCCATCTAATAACTTAACAAACTGATAACAAGTTGTGTAAAGAATTTACAAGTGAAAATTAATGTCTGCTATAATCAACAAGTGTTCAAGAAGAAAGATAAAAGTCTGTCCAGTGTTGGGTCATTCTACCAGCTTTTCCACTTCTGTTTTACTAAAGGTAAGGATTTCAGGTGCTTTGTATAGTTCTCACAATTCACAGTAAACAGCATTTTTGTAAGGTCAATATTACAATGAAGTGCATTGAAGGTATAGTGAAATCCTGTGGGAGGGTTTTACAAGTGTTGATTGCAAGGAATATTTAGTTTGAAATACAGCTGATTTATGTTATAAAATCCACAGTCTAACAATCTTAATTCAATCTGAAACTGCTTAGGAAAACAGGATCACATTTTTACAATATTATCCTTATTGATCCCATCGCATTAGAAATATTAAGGAGGCTACGTAGAACTACTCAGGTAATTTATAATGTCTGCTATAACTAAAGCATAACAGAATAAAAGAATAAAAGAACCTGAAAATAAAAAAGGTTATTTTTTTCTCTGGCATTATTGAGGTGCGTAGTCCTGTGGATGTGGTCATGAAGATGGTGGTGCAGCCTCTCTCTCTCCCTCCTGTGTGACAGGTTGCATGCTGTATTGGCATTTAGGAGGTGAGGATATGAGCTTTTCCATTCTCCTCCTCCTTATCAGTAAATCCGTACCTATCTTTATAGAGGAAATGAGATTGGTACTATCTTGGATGAATTCTGAAAGTGAGTTTAAAACAATTGCTTATTTATTAGGTTTTCTTAGGCTGACCTCAATACTAAAGCATTTTGGCTACAGTTAAGACTGCAGTTTGATTATGTGTCTTCCAGAAGCTGAACCCTATGATTCCTGTGAAACCTTCAAGGAGAGGAATAATATTGCCAGCAGTGTTCACTGCATTATGTTTTAAATGCTGTGGGTACTCCTTTTGATACAGCCATCTGCACTGAAAGGGATGTTTATCCTCACACTCAACACTGAGAGCTCTGATCCTGTCCCTGCTCTGAGTATTTTCCTAAAGTCCTCCCAAGGGTTGTCATCTCTGCCCATGAAAAAGACAGATCATATATACACTTTTTGCATTCTTTCAAAAGTAGAATCCCAAATGCTTATAACTTGCTTCTGTATCAGAAAGGGAACTCACTTTATGTCATAATATCATTCCACTACCACTCTTTATGGTCTGTCATCCTTTGTTGCTGAAGAGTGCAGCAGCTGGGGCAGGTGATTTCACAGGGGAAATTTGTCATAGTTTAAATTGGATCAGCAGTGAAGAGGTTTATTGCCACATAGTTAATTGGTAGTCAGTGAACTATATGTTGAGGATCAGTATCAAAACTGCAACAGATACACCATTGTCCTAGGCACATTATAAAATACCTGCACATATCTACTAATTTTGAAACAATCTTCTCTAAGTAATCTTTAAGAGTTCTGTGATCACACATACATGCCCACCCTGTGTGAGAGGATGTGTGCACAAACTCTAGCACAAACTCTAACTCTCCGTTCTACCCCCTGCAGTCCTCCAACACAGACGAGCACAGCCCGTTAGGTGATACACATACAGAGGTATCATACATACTGAGGTGTGGATCCCTCCCTGCTGCACTGGCACATTTATGCTTCCAGCAGGAAGCAGCTCCATCAGACATTGACAAGTGCCAGCAGGGTGACTTCTAGTAATCAGGTTTTCAGTGCTGTTCTGTTATCCTGTCCTTTGTCTCCACCACTGCAAATTATTATGCTCATTTTGTACTTCTCAAGTCTAGTCTTTGTTTCCAAAAGTTTACCATACTTCCCTTTTTACCATTTAATTTGTTTTAATTGTGCTGGTTTTCTTTCTTTTTTAGTGCCACTAAGTTTGGGGGAAAGGCCATCCTGAGTAGTTCTGGATGGTCCACTCAACCACACACTTTGCACACAGGTTCCTGTCTTATCAGCTGCGGCTATACAGGCCATTTAGCACAGAGCTGGGACTATACAAATTAATCTCTTGTGATGTTTCTGTCACTAACAATAGTCCTGTGTCCTAGTTCTGGCACACCTGCCAGAATTTTGCTATGCCTGCCATGAGCACTTAATATAATTCTTTAGCTATGTGCTCTGTTATCAACGTCATCACAGCCCTGCTTTATGTTGGCTAACAAAAGTATAAGAATGGTGATATCAGTTTAGACCAATGGCCAACATGATTGGCAGCAGTTTCTAGCAGCAGATGCTTAAGGAAGAATATGGGAAATGTAGTGGATTTTCTTGAAAACCCTCTCCCAGCCTCCAACATTTGTGACTCAGCAATATCCTAAGTGATAAATAACAATTTTACTCTGACATAGCTCAGTCAATTTATCTGCATGTCTTGATTCACATAGCATATATTCTATATGTGTGAAGAGGCTTTTAGTAGAATCAGGGAAAAGCTTTAGGCCAGAAGTTCTTTGGCTCTGGGGTTCCATAGTTTTACTTTTTATTTCTAGATACTGTTTTCCTAATAGTCAGTTTCTTAGGATGAATTGTGCTGCAGTTTAGTAATGGTACAGATAAGTGATGGTTTTTCTTATTCTAGTTTCTGGTACATGTCTCAGGCTGGGGAAGGTCATTTGCTGTGGATCTTCTGTTCTAGTCCCACCCTCTGCTCTGGTACCATGCAGAGGAGCCATGCAGGGATAGCAAATGTGTAGATGCTCCTAACAAACATATCAACAGATCAGAGTAATCTCTATTTCAGGTCTTACAATGACAGCAGTAATTATAGTAATAATGACAATAACAGTAATAACATTTTAATAAGAAGAATGCACCTTCATTAGATTGTTTTCTCTGGTTTATACTACATTACAGTGGAAGTCATAGTATTGTTGTAATTCTTTAAATCCAAAAAGCAAGTAATTCTGGATCCACCAGGATGAATTTACTTTACTTAGGAATCTGACATTGTTTTTCACTATAAACCAACTGAAATTACAAATCAAGGGGTTTGCTTATTATTTTTTATAGTTAGGTGAGTACATGAGAATCATAATATATATATATTCTAAAATATATAGTGATTCTTAATGTCTGAGTTGTCTCCAAGGGATTTAGCTAATTGAGGTAGCCCACTTAGAATAAAAATTTCAGAGAAAAAGAGAAATTAAAACTCAAACTTGAGACTAGGTCCACCTATTTCCTATCTGAGATGTCTAGTGGTTACAGGTTGACCCCATGTGGTGTTCAAGAACTTTTCCTCAACATTTACCTCATGAATGCAGGTTAAAAAAAAATCTTAGAAGAAACATTTATCATTCTAAAAATGCAAATAGTATAAGTTTTTTTATAAATAATGCCTTACTATTGCATTTTAACCACAATAAATGCCATGCAGCTGCTCACTCCCTCCCTCCACCTTAGATGAAAAGAGAATCTCTTAGAAAAGAGAATCAGGAAAAGGTAAAATCCATGGATTGAGATAAGAAGAGTTTAATATTTGAAATAAACTAAAATATAATAATAAATTAATAATAATTTAAACAACAACAAGGAAGACAAATACGAGAGAGAGGAGTAACACCCAAGAGAAATGAGTGAAGCAGAATATCAGTGCTCACCCCCTGACTTCATCAGCACACTGTGCACTGACTAATGCTGAAAAGTGATCGACCTCTCCTGGACAATTCTCCCCAGTTTATATACTGGGTATGATGTACTGTGGTGTGGAATGTCCTTTTGGCCAGTTTGGGTCAGCTGCTCCTTCATGGCTTCTTGTGTACCAGCTTGCTGGGAAAGCATAGGAAATTGAAAAGTCCCTGATTAAGCACTGTTCAACATCAACTAAAACATCAGTGTTTTATCAGCATTGTTATCTTCCTAAGTCCAGAACACAGCACTGTACCAACTATTAAGGAGAAAATTAACTCCATTCCAGCTGAAAACGAGACATTCACAAGGCAAACAAATAAAGAAACAAATAGACTCAACATGCTATAAACTAGAGAATATTAATCATTTTGACTACAAGCATTACAAACTAGGAGGATAGAAATTTCTCTGGGAAAATATCTTATGGGATATAATAGACTTGGAACTTTCAACAGTGGAACTAATGAATTATCCAGCTTTAAGGCAAATCTTCACAGCTCAAAACTAATCAAGGAACACTAATTCCCTTTATCATCAGAGACAGTAATGAATGGGCAATTTGAAATATGACATGTGCATTAGAAAACATAGAAAGATCGTTCTTAACACCTGTTACACAGTAGTATCTGCATGTTTCCTGCCTAACGTTGATTAGTTTTTCATAATTTTACAACATGTTAATTATGCCCGGTGTGAAGTGGAATAAGGAAGGAAAGCTGTCACCCCACTTAGACAACGCTAAGACTATAGGACTTCACACCTGCAAGCACAGCCATCATCAACAGAGGCAAAGATCTCCAAGCAGAACAGTGTAAGTGCAGAATAAAAGTCTCCACTGACTGCAAGGAAAACCCAGCCCGGCCGGGGTCTCTCCCTGGCCGCAGGCCCATCCCTGTCGGGTCTCTGCCGGCCCCGGCCCCGCTCCCGCTGTCCCCCCGGGGCTCGCAGGGCTGTTTGTGGCTCGGTTCCCCTGGCTCAGCCCTGGCTGCCGGGCAGCGTTTTGCCCTCCCTTGGCCAGGCTTTCCTCCGGGGCTCTCGCCCGCCCGCCCGTGGCTGAGGGGCTCAGCCGGGCCCAGCCCTGAGGCCGCTGCAGCCGTCGGCACCGCCTGGGGCCGGGCCGGGCAGCCCCGGCCGCTCCGCAGAGCCAACACCCGGACACCTGCAGCCCTTTCCTAGGTATATAAAAGGAAAAGTAATGTGTTCTCACAATTCCGTAAAGCTAGTTATCAGCTCGTATTTGAGGAGCCACTTAGTTGTGTGAAGCAGCAGGCTTTACGTCTTACATTGATTTTCATAAAGTTTATCCTTGACAACCAATAAAGCAGGCTCCAGCAATCGCATACTAGCATCAGACTAGCGCCTGTGAATCTGTTATGACCTGTGGGATGTTTGTTACAGCATTCAGAAGGGTGGATAATGCCTCCCCTATGGTGGCTCAGTTGCCCTGAAGAAAGAGTTCAAGGAGCTGAAAAAGGCAGGAAAAAGGAGACATAATCACCTGCCTTTAAAGAAGGAAAGAAAACAGTTAACAGGACAGACTAGGAAAAAACCCACAACAAAATAGCAACAAATACAACCTAAACTGGATGAGGACAACAGGATGAGGTGCGGAAGGGGAAGATAGCCCAGGGTGTAAAGGTGGATGTAGAACAGACACAGAGGGAGAGGAGGGAATAAAACTGCACAAAATTAGAAGAAATATCTAAACATAAGAACACACTATCCAAGGGCAGGTAACACATTGTTAAGGTTGAAAAAGACCTTTAGGATCGTGAAGCCCAACGGTCTCATCCCAGTGAGTTGACACATGGATACAGGATACCACTTCAAAGAGTAGCCAGGACATCTCATGTTTGAACCCCCTGTAACAGGAAGGCTGAGCAGTTTAACCTTGCAAGGAATGGGCCCATTTGAGTTGTATTAAGAGCACAACTGACAGTACTTCGGACAACACAACACAAGCAGCTTTGATAAAAATCATAGACTTTTACTATTAAATATGTTTTCTTTAAAATATCACATTGTACTTGACATGGAGCATGGAAAGACATCAAAGTGCATGTCTCATTCAACTTAGTGGACATATGTGTTTTGAAAATCTTGTTTCTTAAATATAACTATTTTAGTTCTTGAAAAATATTGTAAAATTATTTAATCTAAAAATACCTTTAAATATTACTTCAACAAGATTTCTAAAATGCAAATTATTTTTGTAAAAGAACTATGTTTTTGGGAAGGTGGATTCACAGAAAGATTTTACAGAGAAATCTAGTATGAATGGCTCCAATAAGCTTGTTCTTATGAACCACCACTAAATTAATTTCCTGCATCTGTAAATCCTGTTAATAGGGTATTGATTCCATATTTTGCCTTCTAAATTTTGACCTTCTTAAGATGTAAATAACATTGTTTTGAATTGTGTCCAAATGAAGGATGGGGAAAACAAAACAACATCCAACAAAACGAAACAAAAATTACATCGAGTCAAGAGCCTCTAGCTTAGGTGACAAAATAAGAAATTATTTGGCTGAAATACTCAATCTTGTGTGTTTGTTCTTTCAATTGTAATTACATTACAAGGGAAAAACCTGTCTCAGTCTTTCCTTCATTTCCCACACATCATTACAAGCTGTTGACAGCAGTGATGGCTACATAGAGAATATATTAGGAGAAATATGGTATTTTTATTGGTTCTGTGGCTTTATATTTAATTTAAGTAATACTAGAGCAAGTGTGCTAGGCCCTGCTAATCATACACTGATAAAAGTGAGAATGTGGCTATTCCATCCCATTAGATACAGATATGAATGCTCTGTGGCCATAAATTGCAAACCTGTGTATCTGCCAGATGCTCATTTGTTTGCCATCATTTTTGAGCCTTCAAGAGAAAGTACATGGCGCTAACTGCAGCTTGTTAGCAGCTGGTTCACAAGGAATATGGTGTGAACAGATTTGGAAAAGTTGTGTTTTGCAATAACAATGGGCTGCATACTCAGTTTTCTTTGAGTTGAAGATTCAAAATTGTAACTCTAGGAAAGCAAAGCAACCTCAGTTACCATCAGCTTACAAATAAGACAAATTTCATTAATGGGTTTGTGAGGAAAATGTGTAATTTTCAGTAATCTACCAAGGTATTTAACTTGTTGTTTTGTGTATGTAGAAGAGAGGAGGAGACTGACATGAGAAGTCCCAGTATGTGCAGGGTCTCTTAGATACACGCTCATTTCAAGAAATTAAGGTTAAACTTTATTTGCAGAGTGGTGATTTTTCTTTTCTCCAGGGTGAACAATCCCCACTCTCTCAGGCTTCCCCCATACAAGAGGTGCTCCAGCCCTCGGACCAGCTCTGTGGCCCTCTGACACTTCTTGTCTAAATATAAGAATTCTGAGCTAAATGCTCCTAACAAAGCCTCTGCTCCCACTTGATGAGAACCTTATTCCTTCCTTCAGCCAGGATAAGAGTATTCATAGATTTTAACTATAAAT
Organism: Poecile atricapillus; assembly: GCF_030490865.1. NCBI lineage: Eukaryota > Metazoa > Chordata > Aves > Passeriformes > Paridae > Poecile > Poecile atricapillus. Next base: position 79,261,103 of record NC_081250.1, on the reverse strand, counting down.
TTTCACATGTCCAAATTAATGATGCTATTTCTGTTTGGGCATGCATTCTGCTTAGGTCTTTTGGTACTACACTGGCTAAAATGGAAGTCTGCATGAACAGGACTCCTGATATGTTGAAATACTTTTATAGGCACTGTCTAGGCTAACATCTGTTCCTTCCATACTGCTCTTTCTCATAGAGATTGGAATAAGCACACAGAACTACAGCAGTATTCCTATCACAGGACTGTAGAGGGAGAAATATGAGAGAGATGGGTGGGGTTTTTTGTACTGTAAACAGCATTACTGAGAAAGGCTTGAACCCAGCACAGCACTAACAGAGCTCCATGGGTAACTGCTTTGCTGAATACAGTAAATTGTGTCCATTTGGTCCTTGAGAAACACCAAGAGAATTTCAGGAACAAGGACTAACCTTTTACTGCAGACATCAAAAAGTACATGTTCTGAATGATCAGACAGCTGCCAACACTAGATTTAGTAGTATTTTTTTTAACTTTTGTTCTATTTTTTAAGTTAACTTTTTTATCATTTGTTTCCTCTGCAATCTGAAACGCATATAAACCCCTTTTAATTACTGCTAAACCCTTCAGAAAGTGACCAGTTGCTGCTGGTAACCCATCAGAGGAAAAAAGTTACTATGTTACTACACATTTTTGGTCCAAAAGAAATACGAACACGTTACCTCTGCTTCTCCAGCATATGCATGTCCCTCTCTATCCAAAAACTATAAATATTTACTTATTTAAGTGAAAGGTAGCTTTATGGAATATTATGCTGGTTTCAATATCTTGCAGCATTGAAAGAGGCTGGGAAGAAATAAAAACATTAAATCTATTAAATTAAATTTTTTGCAACAAAACTGTTTCTTCTCTTCCTTTCCCCACCCCCCCCCCTTCCTTTAGTACTAAAGTTCTTAAATAATAAACATTGAAATTGCTTTTCTTAAAATAAGGCTCAGTCCGCAATTTTACTTTATGAAAGCTCTGAAAGCATGTTAAGGACTCATGTTCTTTCTTGTTCCTTATCTGTTGCACAGTCTGTTCTACAGACCTGAGGGCCAGAAGTGGATGGATGGAGATGGGCAGCTCCCAGGAATGGAGGGATATTTTTCAGGAGGGAAGATATTTTCAGGGAAAGGAAGCAATTCACCAGTCTTATAACAAAGTTCTTACAGGATGGCCCAAACTTTCTGTTTGATCTGCCAAGGTAGTTTTGTAAAACTAATACTCTCAAAAGACTGCAAAAATTTTAAAGTAAAAGGCCAGGGTTTATGGGGTTTTTGTAGCTTATTGTGGCTGGTTGGAGTTTTTTTGTTTTCAAACTCAAACAAAAATACACAACTTTTTAGAAACTTATCTCAAAATTAATGACTAGAAGTACCTAAGAAATAAATTATTTCTAAATAAAATTTTCCCTACCACTCTTCTTGTGGGATAGACTTTTTATTTCAAGTTTACACTGAGTTGCCAAGACTTTCCAGCTTCTGCAAACTCTGCAGTCTCCTCTGTATCTCAAGCAAAATCTCTTCCCACTCTAATCCATAAGGCCCTGACTGTGCCTACCTTGCACTGCATTTTCAGGGTTTCATCTGTACTGCAAGCTCACTGCTAGCTGGCCACTCACTCCTTCTCTGCCTTTGCACTTCTGAAATGTCTCTCCCTTGTGTGTGTTCTATTCATTACAGTGCACAATGCACTCTCCAGACCCCAGCTCTGGATAGGGAGGGGAGCATGTCTTAGGACCTTCTTAGAGGCCTCTTCTCGAGGCTGTAAATCTTATGTGGAAGGGGAAAATATTCAAAGATATAAGGGCCTCAATTATATCCCACTTTAGGACATATGTTTCCCAGGAGGTGCACCAGAGCTAACACAAGGTCTGAATATATTTTTTACGTGTTGTTTTTGTTCTAACTCTTTGAAATAGGCACTTATATATGGTTATAATTACTGTAGACTGCTAAAATTAATTCAATGCTTAATTATTTTGACACTGTGATAGACACGATAAAATGCTCCCTGTTGCCTCAAGCAGATTCTTGACAGAAGATATTAGACTTAACTGTGCCCTTCACAACAAGGGGTTACATTTATGTCTGTATAATTTTTTTTTTGTGACAGACTGAAGTAAATGAAGATTGGACATTCAAAATCTCAGAAAATGTAACTAGTAACATACAATGCAAGAAAGAGCTAGGTGTGTTTAGTTGAGGATTTCTGGGAATGGCCTTTAGAAGACCTTGTTATTTATTTTCCAAAACTCTTGAAGTAAAACCTACTTTCCTGTTTACCATAATTTTTGTTCCTAAGAGCTTCATATGTGATGAAGAAAGCAAGCAAATATCCACATTCTTAAATTCCTTTAATTGTTAGAATTTTTTTTTTCAAGGGCTTTCACATTCAGAAAGAAGCCATTCTTTTCAACTTTAAAGATATAGCCAGAAATTTATGAGAAGTCATCCTCTTGGTAATGTTTCTAGTTTGGTATTTGATGGCAGTTGGTGCAATTGCAATTCACCCTTCTTCCATTTTTCATGTCCTAACTCATCGTATGCAGGATAAGATGGTTTTATCCTGAGATTAGTCCTATCAACAGAGCTGTTTTTGCTGCTGGGTTTGTAAATGAAAAAGAAAGGTAATTCCTTGCAAAAATCTGAAAGCAGACTGGAGGACTAAAAGAGGCTGTAGGTAAAATGCTATGTAAAGTGTTTTTGTTTTAAGTGAAGAAAGGATTACAAAATGAAGGCTGCAGAAATGCTGTCCCAATTTTTTTTTTTGGTCACCTTTTTGCTAGAATCTCCTCTCATATGATGTAGTACACTTTCTGTAACCTTGAGAGACATTATAAAGTGGAATACTTTTTTTTTTTTTTTATTAGCAGTTCTGATATGGTGATGATATATTTCATATCTATTTGAATTTTAAAAAATGCATTTGTAAAAAAGCTGTATATTATAAAATCTGTATATATATATATTTAAGTTTGCAAATTACTAAATTTAACCTGAATAATAATTGATGATTCAGTGGCCTTGATTATTATAATATAGTTTTGCTTTAAAATTATTGTTGCCTTTGCATTTCTCCAAGGGACTGAAAAGAAATTTAAAAAAAAACCAACCAAAACTCTGTTTTAAAGCACTGATAGGTTAAATTTCACTCCAGAATATTTTCCTCACCCTTATCAACAACCAGAACTTCTTTCTGCATCTTCATTTTTCAATTATGCAAAAGATATTCTCAAGAGAGAAACATATATGAATTTCAGAGCTGCAGTTTTGAAAGATCTATGCAAAACATTACATGAAGTTAAATTATTCCTTTAAAAAAAGGTATTGTGTTTGTCACAACAGTTTGTAAATTAATAATTAAATAAATAAATAAATAAAACGGAGTACATTTTACTGTACCATTTCAGCCCTTTTTATTGTTGAAGAATGTTTAAAGTGGAAAAAGCCTTTGAGTAGGATGTTAAAAGTTACACAGCTTAATTTTCATGCAGAGTTCTCCAGTAACTTTCCTCTGATTTTTCACTGATGCTGACAATTCAAATGCTCCTTTGTGACAAGTAGTATTTACAGTTGTTTTTATTATGAGATGCACAATGTTAAATAATAAAGACAGATTATCTCATAGCAAAAAGATTCTTGTGCGTGTTTGGAACATGGATGTCCACTTCAGCAAAAGTGTTATTGATACTGAAAATTAATGGGAGGCTGTGAGGCCAGTATGGCTGGGGGTTATATTTTAGTATTGCTGTAAAAAGCTCAGATTTCTCTTAACTGCTGTCTTCTGTAGTCTGATTTTAGAATTGGGAACCAAGATTTTCACCTGTGCATCAAACATAATCCCCTAGGGCCAAGGAAAACCTTAGCATTATGAATATTGCAGAAAAGTGGCACCTGGTCATATAAAAACAACTGGCCAACTGCTGCTGTTCATCTTGCAAAGGCATTGGGAAATGCCAGGAATGTTGGCTTTTGTGATAGAAGTTGAATCAGGAGAGCTGTTTTAAAAGAAAGAAAGTATTTATCAGTGCCATAGTCATGGTACAGAAATAAGAAGGCTGTGTGCATGAGTAGAAATCATGCACATGGAAATCAAGGTCAGCTTCTTTCAAAGGTAAACCATTTACTTTGCTCATCCCTCCTCTGGAACTTCTTCACAGAACTAATTCTAAACAAATCCTTGTGTATCCAATAATGTTAAAGAGTTGAAACAATAAAAGGTGAAGACAGAATTTGAAGGTAATTACTTTGCAAGTAAGTGTAGGCCAGTATCTAATAAAGAAGAGTGGCTCATTTGTTTGTTTGTTTGTTTGTTTGCTGACCTTGGTGTTTCTGAAGTGTCTATATTTTGCATTATCACAGGGGCTGTATCTTAAATGTATCTTAAAACTGAGTGCCTGACAGAAGAGAGACAAATCTCAGAACACTGATAATGAAAAAACTGCAAATTTACAAATTAAAGACTGCCAGCATGTCCTTATATAGGTAAATGTTTATTTCCTTCTTAAAATTAGCTGTGGAAGTGTGGAATATGGGGTACCATCTTGTTGTGTGAATTGTCAGCATACATACCCTATACTCATGAGGGATAAGACTTGGTTCTCTGACATGTTCTTCTTACCCACAAGAATTATTGTTATATTTTTAAAAGCTTTCCTTAAAAAAATAAATAATTCATACAGATATGGCATATCACTGCAGTATAAAATCCGATCCAGAACTGAAGATTACTGATGGGATGAAATTAGGCAAGAAACTTCCTTTTTTAAATAGTTCGTAGGTGTGAAATAGGAAATAATAATGCTAATTTTCCCTTATAAGCCATTTTGAAATCTCATATAAGATCACTGTATAAAGGTATAAAGTAGAAAAACCTTCTCCTTTGTGAAATCCTTTTCCTTTTCTGAAAAAAAAATCTTGCATTAATCAACACACTAATGCTCTGGCAATATGTGCAAGAATGTAATTCAGTTCTTTGTTGTACTGCATAAATCTAAGATGATGATTTAAGGCAGCTCTGAGGCATTTTCACTTTTCATTCTTCACATTCCCTTAAGGCAGGTTCTTCCTGAGTAATTTTCATACTGTGTAGACTGTTAAACATACTAAAGTTTTGCTTGCAGTTTCCTAGATTTCCATTAGAAAGTCTTGCCAATGATACAGCCATAGAAAACTACATTAAAGGGTAAGAATAATCATATAAATTAAAATTTCTCCATAGATCATCTTCCAATTTAATGTGATTCCATGATTTTCTTGTGGAAAAAGAAACAAAAGTAAGGCAAATTCTCATTAAAATACTGTAATTAGTTAGCCTTTGAGTAATGAACCTTAGTATTTCTTATCTTCATTATTCAATAGATCAGATAAATTTTTACAGTATTTTGTAATTGTTTTTCTTCATAAAACCCAGTTCTTATAAATATACGATGTTCACACCAGTATTTCAGTCAATCATTCTGATAAATAGATAATTTAGCAGTTTAGTAATCCTAGAGTCAGGTTCCCTTCAGAATATTTCAAGTTTAGCCTAATTCCTAATTTCCATCCCATTCAGAATATTTGAAGTTTATTCGTTGGCATACTGTGTGATTGCATGCTTCCCCTTTAGAAGCATAAGGAGGAATGGTCTTGCTGAACTTATTTTTTTCCTGGAATGCAGGGTAAATTGTAGTTTAAAGGGAAAGCAAGGTATATATGATTGTTCCGAACTTTAAAGCAAGTTAGATAATAATATGATAATACTTGATAAAAGAAAGATACTTTTACAAAATTTTGTTTAGTTAACCCATTCTGCATTAATTTTGATTGTAGACAGTTTCTAGAATCCTAAATCAGTTCTGTAAATAAGATTCAGACAGAAGTTAAAAACATAAATACTGCTGCCAGAGTATTTTAGGAAATTGCTGGGGGAGGTCGGACTTTTTACTTCTCTTGCTAAAATTTCAATACTGCTAGAAGGTAGTTTGTAGCTGCTCAGTATACATATGTGCATATTCAAATATGTGACTGACAGACAGTTATGTGAAGTGCATGTGACTTCCAAATATGATCTTTCTCTTTACTTTTTTTTTTTTTTTTTTTTTTTTAATTACGAGATAAAATCTGGCATTCTATTATCTATAAAGGCCAGTGTTGCTGCACAAAAAAAGAGACCATAAACAGTTCCTTCTCTAAAACAAACAATGGAAGAACTTTTGTTATACTAACTCCAGGGTTTCACTAGAATGATTATGGAAAATATGCCCTCACAGCAGCTCTCATTTTGTTGCAATTTTTGTTCTTACCTGAGGTTAAAAAGCTGAGGTTCAAAGTATGAAGGAATGCTTTTACATAGTACTAGAAGGCCTGATTTTTTTGTTTGATTGTTTGTTTGTTTTTGTTTTTGTTTTTTTATGTTTGCACTTTGCTAAATACAGCCTAAAATATCCCAGAAATCACTTAGGCCTGAGTTCCTTCTATTTCTTTTAATGATTTTTCACAACTGCCAGCTAGAACCTGTGTTCTCATTTTCAGTTTAAATGTATCCATGGCTGTCTTGATTATATTGGTCTGGTTACAGAGTATTTCCGTTTAAGTATCCATTTTCTTTCATCTGGTTTTAAACACTAGTTAGACAAGAGAAAGTATTCAAATCTGCTGTGGGCCACTAGGGAATCTGTCTAATTTAGTTGTCTTTCTCTATACTTGTGTGTATTTAATTTCACCTTTCCTCTTCTGTGTGTAATCTAATTTTGCACAGAAAAAAAATCTTGGTAAAACAAGGGGCCTATGCTTTCGATTTTTATGGTGACATTACCTTAACATGCAGATTCTGTGTGGTGAAAATATGGACTCATTAGTCCCCTTTCCTTTTACTTCCCATGTCACACTCCAATTACTTAATATCAGAAGCATGAGTGTGTCAAATTTCAGTTCCTTTTTTCTAGTTTTCAAGTTGTTCCTGCACGATAATCCATTGCTTGTCACAGTGATGATGCCTCCTAAAATTTTTATCAGATATAATCAGCAAGCTCCTAATTTATGATAAAATAGTCAATGAAAACATTAGTTACAACAAAGCCAAGAGATGAAAAATAACTTTTCACATAGGTTCTACATAAACTTTTAATTGGTTACTCCTTCATAAATGACAAATATTTATAAGGTGCCTTTTCAGATGTTTAATGCATGCATGCATTTCAGTGCACTGATCTCTTCTATGTCCCTTCTACTGACAGGGCATGAATTTCTCTATTTTTATAAAGGAAGAATGTTACTATGAGAAGGTGATTTCTGATGTCTACTCTTATCATTTACATTGCCCTTAAATGTGCTCCTTGGATGGTCTTTCTTGTTTAATTGCCGTTATCTCTCTGTGGCTGTCATACTCCTCAAAGACAAACAATATGTTCTATCCAGTTAGAATATTTTAATGGAATTCAAAGTGTCAGCTTCTGCCAGACTTGAAAAATCTTTAGTGAACTGAAATTTCATATCTAAAATAATTCCGATTTGTTTTGTCAGGTTTTTAGTTTTTAAAAATTATTTTAATGTCTTAGTCTTGCTAAACTCCTTTCTATTAATCTAGATAAATGAGCAAGTTTCTATTAGTGCAGTAATGATATAGCTTTTCTTTCAACAAGCAAACACGTGGCAATGCTCCTACCCACTTGAAAAAAATTAATAGGGCATTTTTTAATTTTATTTTTTAACTGCAGTAGTGAAAACCTTCCACTAAAGTAAATATAGGCACCGAAAAGTAACTTTAAGATATACAACCAGTAACACATTGCACACAAATGAAACAGAAATTCAATTTCTATGTGGACAATATGCTAAATTCCATTGCATGCTTTTCTGACAAAAAACTGTAACAGCTGTCACAAATACCCCTGGAGAGAGATACCCTAGGGACAAAGTAACACTTTTAAGTGAAAATCTTGGCCAAGTAACTAACAGAATTTATACAGGATAAGTCTACTGGATACTTTGAAAATATCAATGTATGGGCAGTAACGTATTTTCCAGGTCTTTTTAAAGAGTGAGCACTGCACCCCCTGTGCACCTGAGGGTTTTCTGCTCCTCCTGGGTTTTGCTGTAAGTGTTGTGTGCAAGCTGGCAAATGCAGCAAACAATACCAAGAAATCTCTGCACTCTTAAATTACTACAAAAGATTTATGCCCCTATACAAGAAATGGGTTATTTTTTTTTTTCCTATTATTTTCTTATTGCGGGTTGCCAAGAACAGGATGCTCGCAGACATTTTAGAGTAATAGCTGCTCATTTCTTAGGGGGGAATATGGCAGTCAAAGGCACCTGAGCGATGAGCTAGTATATGTCACCTCCCAATCAGGTTTAAGAATCACTAGGGTTTTGCTTTGGATTTAGGTCAGCTGTCAGTCCGTCTGCAACACAGTGCTAGACAGAACTAGAAGTAATCTGTTACAGAGATATATCAAGGTTATGACTAAAGATACTGAAATTAGTTAAAATGATAGCTGTTTGATCCACTGTCCAATATCAACTCTCCAGATGACAGGTGAGTACCTGTAAAAAAACAAAACTTGTGATATGTTTTTTAATTTCATATAATTGCTTACTCCTGGGGAAGTAAACTAGATGATGATATAAACCAGGGTTCTATACAGATTAAGTTTCAATTTAATATTTAGCTACAATAAATTTGTACAGTTGCAAAAATGTTTCTTATTCACTCAGCTCAGTTCGTTCAAATTTTCTTTCCTAGTACCTGAATTATAAATGCTTGTCTTAACTGTTGTGAAATCATATTTTGCAATACAGTTTGTCTCCTCTGTCCAGTAAAATAAAAGAATTGAGAAGTTCTCCATTAAACATGAAGCACAGGCCATATATGTTATATACAAAAGAAGATTAAGCACAACAAACATGGAAAAAAATGACAAAGTGGAATAGAGGAAGGGTGCCAGGAGAAAAATCAAAAAGAAAACTAAAGAACAAGGAGGAAAGCTAGGATACATACATATATCTTGAAATCACAGCATTTTTCATTGTAATAAAGACATTTTTCTCATTTGAAGCATTCATTACCCAAAGCAAACATAATTTCAAACATTAGTAAACTGTTGGCGTTATTCTCTACATTGAGAAGCAGCACTGAACTGAGATGACTGAACAAACAAGACCAATAGACTAAGTTAAAAACTTTCTATAAAGTTTAATTTGTATTTGTTTTAAATCTTAAAAGTTATTCTCCTCCTTACAAATAAAACTTAAGCAAATCTATTTTTGATTCATCATTCTCTAAAATTTAGTGATGAAAAGAGTAATTGTTCTATTCTTCTTGAAGTTTGTAGTCTTCTTGTTATTATGAAGAACAGAAGAGATTAATAACTTCAATCAGAGTTTTTTCAGGAATGCATTCAAAATAGTGTGATAAGTAGTAGGTGAAGCTGTAACAAAAGTGTATTTATAAAATAACTAATGTTTCCAGAACTGACTATCTGTATTGAATTTGCTTAACAGGAAAAGAGTTTTTGGGTTTCACCATTTTTGTTCTTCTATTCCTGTCTGACAAACAAAATATTAAATTATGAAAACTTACTCTTACACTTTACATATTTAATAACAGAACATGATTTTACACATTGTATTGGTTATACTACTACCTCTGCTTGATTTCAATAATTTTTCAGGACATGTTAGGGGAATGCAATAGTAATTTTCAGACCTCTTTTAGATCTACTTCTATATTTAGTTATCACTCTTACTCTATCCTGGAGCAATGTAGCTCGGCATAAAATCTTTTGTTGACTTTCAAGAATGTTAAACTGGACATTATAAATGAAGAAACTTATCTAGATATTTATTTTATTTTCCAGGATATAAGTATTCCTTACAACATACAGATATATTTTTAAGGATGTAGCAAAGACCATAGTTTTTGCTCACCAGACGTTACCATAAGAATTTTTCAGTGAAAAATGATAAAGAAAACATGATAACACTTTGGAGAACCAAGCAATTGTCTAAGTTGCACTTAGAGGCAACTTTGGCAAAATTATGAACATTAACCCACATAGAGAAGACTGTGTAGTGAAAATCTAAAGGCAGAAATTGCTTCTGACCCAGCGCTAACTGCAAACATGAGATCTACAAAGAAGTAACTAAGTAACATATTATCATCTGCTCCGAGTCTCTGTTCCCATGTTTCTCCTTAAAAATATCCTAGCAGTATTTAGACATGCAACCAGATAGCCTCAGGTAGCCCTGCACCTCTGAACCTGTAAGACAACACTGGTGCTCTGTTCCATCCACTTAATAACATGGGTAGCCACTTCAGGTCATAGAGCTCTGCTGACATTGTTGCCAGATGAAGAATTGTTTGTACTGGAGGTTTAATATAATTATCATTTTGCAAAACTATTGGGCTGTAAATATAGCAAATTATATAACAAAGAAAGGAGTAAGAAACAACTCTTCATTGATCTAAGGACACACAGATTAATGAATCAAGCCAGTCATGCCAACTTTTCTCTTCCTTTGGAAAGCAGCACCAGATCCTTGGGCAGTCACTCATGACTGTGGGGTTGCTGACCACCAGAGACCACCAAAGAGACCCCCAGGACAGAATTATAAACCAATTAGAGGGAATATATGTAAAAGATTTGGGGAAAATGATTATCATATTTATGTTTCTTCTGGGGAAACCATGAATATGTGTGTTAAACATAGCATATAAACAGGAATTTTTTCTGTACTCAACATGTTCAATAGGTGGAGCTATCCCCATATATCCAGTGCCATAATAGAATGCCTGTGCCCTAACACTAAAATTATAGTGTCAGAGTCTACTTTCTTGATGGTTTTGGTAACATCACTTTATTAACCAGTACATTCAATACCAGGAAAAGCCTTCTGGTAACTTTTAGACAGCAAGTTTAATCATAGAATAATAGAAAGGTCTGGGTTGAAATAGACCTTACAGATCATCTGGTTCCAACCCCTCTGCCATAGACAGGGACACCTTCCACTAGACCAGGTTGTTTCAAGTCCCATGCAGCCTGGCCTTCAACACTACCAAGGAGGGGCTATGCACAACTTCTCTGGGCAACCTGTTCCAATGCCTCAGCAGCCTCACTGTAAAGACTTTTTTCCTAATATCCAATCCAAACGTACTCTATTTGTTTAAAACCATTCCCTTTTGTTCTATCTCTACATGCCATTATAGAAAGACTCCTGAGTTCATAATAGTTATATCATAAGAAAAAATTATCTATTGAAAATAAACTATTTTAATGATGGACAAAGCATTGCTAGTGTAGAAATATCTCTGACATGAGTGCTATAATGGATAATGGAACAGAAGTACCTCCAACAAAAAATTACATCCATAAGATTATGAATCTGAGGTTGGTGGACTATGATTTGAGAGTTTATTTTCTGAAATAATTTTTGAGCTAGAACACACAACCATAAATATCTAACTACTTGTCATGATGTTGGCTTCAAATCCATCAAAATGCTTTGAGGTTGGGAACAGCCCATTGTTTCAAAGGACATTGTATAGTTAACTTCACAAATATAAATGATCCTGAAAAAGTGTTATCTTTCCTACTTGGAAAGCTTTGCAACAGAGAATATAGATGCTATTAACCTTTGCTTAATTGCAGAAGGGAATAGAATATGTCCAACTTCTCATCAAACACATTGGAGAAATTCTGATTTAGCCACAGTATTATACAGCCATTAGTTCAACTTGAAGAATTATAAAGTAGCTGAGCAGAAAACAGAAAGGGCTGAGCCAGAGTACAGGAAGCATTTTGAGCAGAAGAGTCTCTTGTACTTCAGCTAGCTCTTCCTCGGATACCACAGTTTCATATCTAACACCACAGAAGATCAAACATTTAGTAAAGCATTCAAAGATTGGCTTATAGGATATCAAAAACGTCTGAAAGTAAGATGTTGATAGCAAAACTAATCACGTGAAGTGAAGTGTTTTGAGACTTATACACTTAAAAAGAACATCTGAAAGGATGGGCTTTGAATTTGCTACATATATAAATTTAATAGGGGAAGGAAGAACCATTCAAATGCAGTGATGCACGAAGACCTATCCAAAGGACACCTGAGGAAGAAGATGGAGAACTACGCAGAGAACTGCACACCTGTACTGTGTGGGTGATGAGACAAAACAAAAATAGTTTTCAGTGATGTTTCAGGAGCAAACAGAGATATTGGTACAACACTATAGCTTGGCCAGAAAAAAATAATACTGGACCATCCCTGTGGAGCAAAAAGATCATCACTGTAGAGCAAAACTACAGGTAACTTTAAAGTTCTTTTCCAAAGGTAACTCAGTTTAGATAGTATTTGATATTGAGGAAGTCTAAAAAACAAATCTAAATGAATGTTACCCTCAGTGACAATAAGTGTATACCTGTGTTACCACTTCAGTGCTCTACATGTTCTTCTTAGTGCTCTTAAACTCCAAAGCAGAAATAAGGCAGATGCAAAGGATGTTTTACATTCTAGTAAATAATCAGTCACTGCGAAAACTACTTGAGTAATGTTAGAGAGTATGTTAATAGCAATTCAGAGGGGACATCACATCTTCAATCTCTTCGTATTAAATGTAGTTGCTATATTGTTGGAATCTCTGTGCCTTTAAGAGGCGCTAAATGTGTTGATTCACACAAATTACATCACAACATCAATTAAGGTTTGGAAGCAGATTTATTTTTATTATTTTTTTAATATATTTTCATGGTGTTGAACTTCATGAATAATCTGGAAGGTCAGAAATTTCTGAAAAAGGAACTTCAGTGTGTTAAATGTGTGTGAACTGTAAAAGAGCTGCAAGCGTAATGTGAAAGTTTTAGACAAAAATTCACTGTGATTCAAAAGCCAATATAATTTCAGGTAATTCTATCAATATGATTGGGTCATGCTCCAGATATTAATTCAGCAGTCTTCAGGTCTTGTATCAGGGTACTTAGTTTAAAATAGTTTTCAGTAATAACAAATGGTTTCATTAAATAAATTCCTGTGAAGTCATACTCAGCTGTTGGCTGAAAATTACCATAATTTTTAAGACACTCTTTTTCATATGATTAAATTTAAATTTTTCAGTCTAAGAGAGCAAATTAAAGTTTTTCTCTCTTCTTTACATTTGGATAATGTTTAATTTGGATAATAAAGAGCAGGGGAGAAAAAATTGAGTGCAATAAGATTAATTATTAAAACATTCTGTCTTTATAGAGACTTTGTATTTTAGAAAATCACTTCTGGGAAAACCAGTTGGGTCTACTTAAAAATGAATTCCTAAGTTCAGAATAAAAGGCCACTTTTTAGCAGGGAAGAAAATGGGGAACTTATGAAGCTGATTGCATCTAGAATATCACAAAAACTCTCCAAACTGGCCATTATTTCCCCTACATCCTTTCATCAAATTTATTCTGGTTTTAGCTGTTAAAATTAGTAATGGCAAAGAACACTGTAGTTTAAACTATTTCACGGATTTTTAAAAAATAATTGCAGAGTATTTATCTGAATTAGTATTATGTATAAAAGTTAAATTTCTGATTGTATTTAAATTACTTTAAACATATCTCTAGAGTAAAAAGAACTTATTGTCCTTCAGGTAGAAAAACTTAGTACAATTTTAAAGACTAGTACAATGGAACAGATTTCTCTGAAATCCCCTGCTAAAAAAACAGGGTATAAAAAACTCGGAAAGGCTTCATAGTGAGAGCTGCTTTCTGCTGGATGGTATAGAAGATCTGTTAATAGATTGAATAGAATCTGTTAATAGATTGTTTGATCTCTGGAAGTTGACATGTACATTTGAAAACTTGTGAATCCATATGCCTCAGTTTATAAAATTAGAAATTCTGAGTTAAAATTTTCATCAGGCTTGGAACAAACAGCAGAGCTCACAGTCTTCTTTAGCAGTGTATAGCTCATTTTAGAGTAGTGAGCAGAGAAAAATAGTTTATTATTGTGTAAAGTATTTCTCCAAGTGTTTACAGTACTACAGAAGTGTATTCAGCACAGCTGCTCCCCTCATCACAGCCATTCCATGTATTGTACTTTTGACAAATGTTTTTTTCTTACCTTCATATTGGCTTGTTTAATAGTTGATCTCATGCTTATACCCATGGGCACACACGCACATCTGGAACAAGAGAGAAATAATACTCCTCCTGACAAGAATCTAGTGTGATATAATTAGATCGACCCAAAGTAAATTTGACTTTGGTCCTGGGAAGCACACCTATAGTACTGAGTGGCATTTAGTGCAACCTCAACAATTGTAAGATAAAGTGTGGCTTGAGTTTCTGCTTAATAAATGTTTAAAAAATTTACTTATTGCAAAAATGATAGTGGTTTTCTTGTAATGTACCCAAAAAGTTACTTATGAAACGTGCAAGTGCTTCATTTCTCTTTCAGTCCCTGGATCACAATAACCTTATTTTTACACTGTCTGTTTCTAACTGCCATCTATTCTGATATTTTCAAAGACATATATAATTGTTCCGTAGTTGAGTTGTTTGTTCACTAAACCCATGTCAGCTTTCAGTGGGATTTTACTGCTCAAATTTTGAAATAACTTTCAGACTGATATGCTGCTGACCTTAATGGAACTCCATAAAGCTGAGAAAACAATGCTGAACCACAGATGAGAGGAGTTAATAGATCTTTTCAAATTTTTCCATGAAGATAGAAAAGCATGTAGCCAAATGGACATAAAGAGCACTCTACCACAATTTATTGACTTTTTCTTGTCAGTTTACTCCCCAGTCTGTCAAAATGTTCAGTTTCTTATATTTGAATCTATAATGAATGTAAGTTATGACCCTTTAGTGATCACTAAACATTCTTCTAGTACTTGCTTGTGAATCTGAGAGTTTTAGCTCAGTGTATAGTTTTCTGTTCCACAGTCTATAATTTAGCTCATTTTTATAATTTCATCTATGCATTCCTTGTCTACACTTGTACTTTTCAACTGTCAGAAAGGTATAAGTGAGCAAATGAAATTGAACACGTATTGTTCAAGATGCTCTCTCTTAAATGTTTATAGGTGTGTTTAGACAGTGTGGTTATAAGGTAACTGACATCTGGTGTCCATGTGGGATTAAGTCAAGTTCTCCATTCCCTTGGCAGTCTTAGAAGGCAGACTTTTTTATGCAGACATGATTTGTTTTGACTCTTCCAGGCAGGTTCCTTCATCAGGAACTGTTGAAAATATTTTAACTTTGCCAAGAGATCTTTTTGTGTGCCTTCTCTTTTTATATGTCCCCATTTAAATGTTCTATCTGAAGATTTTTCATTCCCCAAAAGCCCTCCTAAGATCCAGATGGGAAATAAAAGTCTTATCTGTTTCTTGAAGTTAATGTCCTGTTTATGAACAGAGACAGTTTGTTTTTGTCAAGTATGTTAGGAATAAAACAAACCCTATCTGTTCTTACACAATATTGTTGCAAAACTTGTGCAGTGAATGGATTAAACTATCAAGTTCTGTTATCACTATTAGATGCTAGTGAAAGACAACTTCTCTATGGAACCTTTGATAACACCTACAGAAGAACTCATTGCACTACCATTTGCATTAAAAGCTTCACATCACTTTGCAATATCTGTAAAAACATCAACAAATTGCCTCAATTTGACAATGGTTCAAATAATGCTGTAGTGTTTGGCCAGACATCAAGGTCTTGCAAATCCAATTTTATTACATTTGACACCAGACAGAAATTTTACACAAAAATTCATACAGCAATTCTACTAGAGGAAGGACAAGTTCTCTGATCAAAAATTTCTTTTCAAGATAAATAAGTTCATTTACAGCTTGGTTTGCTTGCTTTTGCTCATTGCTTGAATGGTGTATTGCCAAGGACAAGTACTTGTCCTCTAAAAATTTATATATATTTTTAGCAAATATGTGTAATTTAACATGTTGTGCTTCATTTTGATTTTATATGTAATAGCATAGACAGATTGACTAAGGTTCACCTCAGTTCTCTTGGACTAAACCAAGATTTGTGAATATCTTCATGAATCCTGGTCAGAACTGACATAATAGAGCATATAAGAAAATTCTTCCGAATTCAAGTCTGAGGATATCTTCTATTCACATCATGTTCTTACTACCAGATCCAGAGAAAGAATGCTTTTTCATCTCCATTCTAGGATTAATGGGTGATGAAGCAATTATAAAACATCTTTCCAGCTTTTAAACATTGCAGGAAATAAAACATCAAGGAAGCAACTTAGACTTGTAAAGTGTGACAACCCATGCAGCCCAGGCAAGCCAGCTTTTTGGTTCTGTAGTCAAAAAAGAAATACTAGCTTTTTTCAATCTCCTAGAGGTGACAGGACACAGCCAGGTACACATACGTACCTCCTGGTTGTAACCAACAAACAGTAATTGTGCTCTTTTGCTGACAAGATAAATTTAAGGAAAATCTGTGGACAGAGAGGTAATAGAGAGAGCACTGTACTGTCCAGCAGGGATAATCCAAAGGTTTTAGTGGACTGACAATTCACTTGAGGTGGGAGTCTACATCAGGATCATAGGTCATCAAAAAGATAACCTAAACTTCAAAACCTTACATCTCTTGTGATTCTGACTTTGTATCTGTTTCCACATCATGTTCTTTCTTAAGTAGAGGTTGACCAACTTCACAAGACCAGGAAGTTGCATCATCTCTTAAAGCTTAGTGCTGTCGCTGGAGCTAAATGAGGCTATATTAATTTCATTTTTTCTGTCTCCTCTGCTCTATTAATACCAAATATGATACAAACTCCAGATTCATGTATTTTATTTCCAGTATAAATTTGATTTTCCAACTATGCTTCCATTTTGTTTATAATACCCAAGTTTTGAAGCATAAAAATCAATTTATACTTCCTCTGTGCTGCTTGATTTGTTAGTGAAGTACAGTTGTGCACACTTGAATTAGCTAATAGAAAAAAATGGGTTTGTACAGTTAGTCTCACCAGTACCACCTGCCAATGCATCTCCTGCAGTGCAAATCAGATACGCTAAGTGCTCAAGTGAGTGATTTCTCCCTGCATGTATAAACTTATGACATTGCATTCCTAATAAAACTGCTGGCCAGTGGCATGTGGCATGAATGGCAGATAAATTGGTGGTGGTTTACAAGACTATCATGTGCTGTTTTCTAAAAACTGGCTGTAAAGCAGCAAGGCTCTGTTTTTCAATTCTTTATTACAGGCTCTGTACATCTGCAGGGGTTTCTGTTCTGTGCAGCAAGCAGAAAGGCAGGCAGTCTCTGGATCACCAGCACTGGGTCATCAGCTGCTCATCTGACTGAGGAAATAAAAAGGCAGGGTGCTCTAAAGTGAAAAGAAATAGCTTTTGACAATCCACTGTTGTGGAACACCAAAAAATTTGTCATTCATATGACTCCTATAAACTGACTCAAAAAGCTAATTAAATGCTCAAATGATCCTTGAGTATTATATGGCTGGTCTTGAAACACATTTATCCTTCTGCTACATATTCCTGAAGTGCAAGACAAATAGATGGAAGCAGTGCCTACCCTTGCTGAAAACAGACTTTCACCTTATATTGAAGGTCCTTCTGTTATACAATTTTGTCCCATTGCTTTAGAGCATTATGGATTGCCCATCATTTTTAAAAGGCAATTTGATGCAGTCATTGTGCTCTTTGCACTCAGAAATGGCAATAATTTTCTATTGTTTCCCTGAGAGAATCAATACTGAATTAGTTAGTGGTACCTTTTAATTCTCTTCTATTTTGAAGTAGTCTACTTTAAACTTTTAACTACTGGAAACAAACAGTTTTTTCAGGCTTTTAAACCCACTAGATAACACCAGAAAGGTGAGATTGCTTACAGTGCGTTTACTGAAAAAGCTATTAGGTGACTGTGGTACTGTGAAGAAGAGTATTCACCTGCATTAATTGTAACTCAATTTGCCTTTATTTCATATTATTCAACAACATAGAAAGGGTTAGAAATACATTTTAGTGGTGCATTTTACTGAAATTCAATATTTTTGACAGTAAAAAAGGAGAGAGAACATGACCTTAGTTTGGAAATGGACCATGACAGAACTCAGAGGTTCCCTATTGCTGTGCATAATTTCATAATGTATTCCTTACATTTTCCTGTCTATTTTATACTTGCCACTTCTTCTTATCATTCATATACAGTAAATTAAAACTTCAAAATTTTGGATGTTATAAACCAATTATATTTTGTTGCATCTCAAAAATTTTTATTTTCCAAGGGAAAGCCATCCTGCCCTATACTGTCATACAGTTTGCAGAAGCAGAAGTCCATAGAGGATGAATGACTAGGCAGCAGCTAATACCTATGTTGTTCTTAGAGAAGGAAATTTTCTGCCAAATGATTTTGCATATTTCTTTTCCTGGTTCTTTAACACTTCACTGCTTCACATCTAGCCAAAGTCTCTGCAGAAAGCTTTTGAAAGCATTTTGCATTATGAAGTGGTTTCAGTAATATTGAAACTATGGAACAACCTGGACAGGAGTTTTGTCAGATTGGAAACTGAAAATGCCATCATCGTGCTAAAGCATTTCATTATATTTGAATTGTTACAGCTTTTGAATGAAAGTCACAATGCTACCTATAAAGATCTGATCTTGTGAGAGATGGCAGCTCTTATTTTCATTTTCTGATTCTACTGATTCTAACTTATTGTGTTAGCTGTAAATTAGAAGTTAAAAACCAAAATGAAACAAAAGCAACAACAACAAAACCAAAACAGAGGAAAAGAGCTGCATTTCAGCACCAACAAAGCAAAACCATTCAGAACACTCTTTTTTTTGTTGTTTTTTATGACTGAGTACTCATAGCTGTAAAGGTCAAAGGATTTGCAAAACTCCAAGGTAAAAATCTTGTAGTTAGTTGCAAGGCCTTGTCCCATTTGGTAATCTTATGAGTTAGTGAATTCACACCATTGTTGAAGTAAATTTTTGTTTGTACCTTAACAGGTTGCTGCTATTAAAATTTTGCATTGGAGAACTGGGTTTGGTCAACTGCTTTCAATAAAAAAGATAATTTTTTGCCATTAGAACAGTGTATGTCTGACTCTGCTTAATGATTGTGCTTTAAAATCCCCAGTGAGTTTATTTTCAGTAAATAACTTCAGATACTGATTCTTGTATATATTTGTGATCTGATTTCTTAATTAAAAATATTTTTTTTTCACTTAGGTCATGCAAAGTAAAGTGAACAATTCAATTTATTATTTAGTATTTTTATGGTTATGTCAAAACTGAGATCCACAGTTGTATTCTGACAGAGTTTCTGAAAATTGTATGTCTACCTAATGGGTACAGCACAGAACTGTGTCTGAAATGATAACAAATCTTTGAAAATGGCCCCAGGCAGAGTTTACTGCAGTCACCTAATTCTGGAAAATCATGTACATGGGAGGATATAAAATGCTATTGACTGCTATTTTTTGACATGTTTGAACAGAAACATCGCAGGACATGATACATACCAGAAAAATAAATAGTATGCCTACATGGGTTCAGACTAACAATGAAAGTAAATGAGACATGAATGTAGTGATCATTCCCTT
Source organism: Poecile atricapillus (assembly GCF_030490865.1). Lineage (NCBI taxonomy): Eukaryota > Metazoa > Chordata > Aves > Passeriformes > Paridae > Poecile > Poecile atricapillus. Next base: position 79,241,536 of record NC_081250.1, on the reverse strand, counting down.
TTTATGATCTCCCAGCTCCCAGTAAGTTGTAAACCAAATACTTCATGAATTGGATATCAACTCTGTGTATCGAATAGCTCATGATAGTTATTTTTTACCCATTAGTTTTCTTATTTTCAACATGGGGAGTATTTTCTCTCCCTATCTCGGGGACTTCTGCATTTGGTACTAGAGCTATGCATTGCTGAGATTTGGAGAAGGTCCTCTTTAGTCTTCTCCCCGAGTTTCTTGTGATTCTCCTCTATCTTGTCTTCTAATTTCTGCAGATGTGTTTCCACAGCCACATTTTTTGCATGTGTGGGGCCATGCACGGCATCTGCATATGCTCAGAGCTTCTTTGCCATATCAAGTATGGTCTCTCCTTGTCATCCCGCTTCATCATTGCTAAAGCAGAAGTGCATTCTTGTGGCCTGAGTCATCTCATGCACATTTATGTCATCATATGGTACCTCTGTGGTACCATCTAGTTATGTGTTAAATGAAGTTTTATTTTTAATGTGTCTCCTGTTACTTTGTTTTGATGCCCACTTTTCCTCATACTCTGAGAGGCAAACTGTAATCAACTCCTCCTGTCTATAATGATTTTAAAATCAATTATTGCACTTCTTTTGTCATCTTTTTAGTTGGTAAGAGCCCTCATCCCTTTAGGAGCATATTAAAGCTTTTTCTTTTTAAAGAAAAAGCTTTAATATGGACCTTGGTTTCTCTTTGTTGTCCTTTTCTACAGTTGTTATTTTCCTCCTGTAACTCTTGAGCATGGGAAGTTTTAAAGTGTGACAGAAAAATTTCAGTTTGGTTTGTTTTCCTTGCCAATGGTTCTTAATATTCTATACTTTTTTACTCTTTTTCATTATAAGAGGAAGATAGAAATGTGATGGTTTAAATTTTACAGTGCAGATTAACAGGAACACAATTTATGATCATGTGCACCCTATTTGATGTGTGGTAGTCACAGTGGTGAGAGTTATTCAGGCTTTATATTATATTTGGTAGGAATTAATATAACCAATTTACTAGATGCATATTAAAGGAGCATTTGAGTTAGTGCAATCGCTACATACAAATATTTGTGTTACAATCTAATGTTTCTTCATGGTGATCTAGCAGTTTGCTAAATGCTTGTGGCTGGTCAGTGCTCAGTACTTGCCATTCACTTTTTCAGGCAGGAGTAGCACACAGCTAGACTGAAATGTATATTGATACTAGTGAATAACTGCAGATGCAAAACTCAAAACTGTTTGAAGAGCTGTAGATAAAATAGGCCAAGTTACACTGATTGAGACAACATTTCTGATGCTAAGTCTAAGGGCCTAGGATGATGGTCAGGGAAAAAGCTTTAATATAATTTTGAAGACAAATGCTATTAAATTAGAGAAATATGCTGTTCAATACATCAATTTCTTACAGGTTTGGATTTTTGGATGGTTTGGCCTCTCTGAAAGATTTACATTTTGCCTGCAGTCTGAGTCAGATCATCTGACCTCCCTTGAAAATTCATATAACTCTGGGGGAGACTGACGTTGAGAGGAACTTACATGTTGATTTTTTTCTTTTCTCTGATTTATGGTGCTTTTCTAAATATTCAAAGCATGGGTACAAGAAAGAAAAAAAAAAAAATATTTATTTTCCCTCCAACTTTGCAATGAATTCAAAATTGCCTTATTATTGATGCTACCCAGTCCAAACAAACTGAAAATTAAATGAAAGTTTCATTTTTAGGAGGCAGCAGAAAGCTTGCTACAGAGCTATACATAATTTGGAAAAAAAGCCAGATATATAGTTTTCTGTTGTGTCTTCTCCTTAGCATGCAAATAAAATGAATATTTATCTAAGCTATTAAGATTCAGAAATCCTAACCTACAAAATGTATAAACTTCCTAGAGAACATTTGCAATCATGTTCATGTCACTCCTTCCTTAAAAGTAATCACAGTAATGTAACAAGCTTTGAATATTTCAAAACTAGGACATTTCATTTTAGATTAACTTGTCCTTCAATTGGTCTTAATGTCACCTGTATTTATTTTTTTAATGAACCTGAAATCGAGTATTTCAAGTATTAAAAGGCATACAAACACATTAGAAGAATTTGCATTCAAACTAATAATAGTTTTTAAGAAAGAGGTGTATTCACTTATGTAGAGCAACTATTTCTAACTAACATGAAGTGAATGCTACAATTTTTTAAATTGTATTATGACCTTGAAAACTTTCTGTAGGTAAATTTTTTTGTCTGCAATTAATAACATATATTTCAGAAACAGAATGTGGATTGGTTTTTTTTCTTAATTACCTGCAGCTTGTTCATTTAGAAAAAAATTTTAAATGTTCTGGAATCTCTATTTTTTCAGAGTATCTAATTTTGGAACACATTGGTTTTTCTCCTTGCAATTGGAGATTGCAAGGAGCCATTTCAGAGTAAAAATCAGCTACAAAAATCTTTGTCTGATCTTGAATAGTTTGTAAACTCAGTTTTTAATCCTCCCCTTATCATTTGCTGAACTTGAAAAAAAAGGTGTTTTTTTCTTTTTGCATGTGAACACATTTCTTCTCCCTTAATTCTATGGCCACTTCTGTAGAAGTAAAGGCTGTTTCAAACTGCCTACCTCCAAACACTCAAGTAAATGTGGCAAACCAATGAAATCATGAAGAATGCACTGCTAGGTTGAGAGTATTTTCTCAATGTACTTGAGAAATGTATGTATTTTCTCATACATATACATCTTGAATTCAGGATCTCTTTTAAAAAGATGATGAAAATGTACTAAAAGCAATCAGTGCTGGATTGACTAGATTATTCTGATGGGTGATAATACAGGTGATACCAAACCAAGTATACAGGCAAGTGAATAAGAAATTCTGTCCTCTGTGAAGTGAAAACTCTCTAGTGTGGGAGAAAGCATTTAAACATTCAACTTGGAGACTAAGATATTTCAGCTGATAGAGCATGAAATTATCTCAGTGTGGAGGAAAGTACATTGTTCTTATATCGTGAGGCTTAATAAACTTTTGATTAATTTTTTTACTCTTAAATTGAGCTACCTTGAATAATAACAACTTCAACTGAAATTTATATGTTTATTTCATATTAATATATTCCAGCTGCAACATTTCTAAAGGATACATTAGAGATTTCAATGTTTAAAAATTCTGCCATAATTAATATTCATGCACACACATACACACATATATAAACTTTTAAAACCATTCCATTTATCATAGCTTGAACTTTTTATTTAAGAAAGTAATAAAGTTTATTTTAGTTAATTTATTTAATTGGAGGAAAGAGTAATAATTTGAAGTATGATGGTTATCAGCCTGTAAAGATTTTGAATGTATTAAATATTATGTTCATGTTGGAGTGTTAAAAAATAGCTACTGAAAATTCACTACTGAAATAAATTAAACATTCTGCATACTATGGAAAACATTCAGTTTGCTAAGGTTTTCCACAGAGTTGTACTTTCAACAATTTTTAGGACTGAAAATGAACTGCAGTTATCCTTCCATTCTCTTATTTGCAATAAGGAGGAATTACATAATAATAATAAAAAGAAAATGATGGCAAAGCAGGAAGAAGAAGTTAAGTTAAAGCTATTTCTTGGATGCTTTTCATTGATTAATTTTGTTTGTATGTAAAGTATTTGGACAAATTAAAAGACTTTATAGCATTTCTTTCCTCCCTTGTTAGGGATAAACTGAGACAAAGGAAATAATGTTTGTGTGTGTTGAAGAGAAGTATTTAATGGCGAGTGCCTCACAAATCTGAGTGACCTCACAGGTTTGAGAAACTTACCAGTACTTAGTAGAAAAAATAAAGAAGTGTGTTGATTTCTTCTACTTCTTCTGTAGGAGGATAGGTAAAGACCGATAGCAGAAGGTTTTTCACAAACTCCCCATGAGAAGCATAGAAATTAATCAAAAGCATAGCAGAGAAGGAAAGTTTCAAGCCAAAGGAGTCTCCCTCACAGTCCTTTTTTTATCTAGATACAAAGAGTTTTTCTGGAGATAGTATTTCTGAGGAAGAATACTACTGCATGAAATTACTTGGCTGTCTACTATTCCATCAACTAAATGGAACAAGAAGTTTATCATCTTTACAAAAATGGTCTCTTAGGTTTAGCTGTGATAAATTGAGCATCATAGCCTAATTCCAGAGATACTTTTCTTAAAGAGAACCACACACTGTGCTCCTGGAGACAAAATGTGTTCTTCCCCCAGCTGATGCAAGAGCTGTGCCTTGGTGCTTTCTCTTTGCCTCTCAGAAGGTAAGAAAAATGTCTGAGAGCTTTTTGGTCCCTCATTTAACAAGCCTATACAGTATCTAATCATGATCAACCTATTCAGGCTTACCAAGGTAATGGCATTTTGTTTAATGCAAAATGCATACAAGAAAAATCTCAGAAAATACCAGTAAATGTTCAGTATTTGCTTTCCCTATGCTAAGCGCAGTCTTTTAACAATAGGATTTAATTTTGCCCCACCATCATTTCATTTGTCTATTTCTTTTCTTAATATGGCATCATATTTCTTTCAGTTTCTGTAGTCTTTATAGTATCACTAATTTCTAAGATTTATTGTGCTCTTTATCTTTGCATATTTTCATCTAAGACATTCAGAAGTTTTGACTTATTAACCATTGCTGCTAGCTGTACCTTGTTCATGAGAATTAAACTACTTTCTTCTACTTTTTGTCACCTTGCTTCTCTTTTCTGTCTTGACAGAGAACTTTTCATATTTACTCTTTTAACTGTCACTCCTGAAGATTTTCATACTCTTAATTTTCTCTTCTACTGAGTACGACAAGCTGGCATGTAATTTGCATGAACTGCTTTCAAAATCTGCTTCTGAACATGACAGTCTGCTGAGCTGCTGTCACAGGCAGAGTGTTAATACCCCTTCCCATTAAAGCACAGACTGTGGAGGAAGCAGAAGAGGAGTGATGGGTCAGACTGATGGTAAAGCTGCTCCCCTTATACTCCAAAAAAGCAGAATGCCTTGGCACACCTGTTGCCATGACTGGGTTTCTGAAAAATAAATGTTCAAAAGAGGCAAATATTTTTTTTTTTCCCCAGATCATCTGAGAGAATAACAAAACAGAAAACATTTTTTCTAGACAAGTGATAAGTTTCTGGATCTTAGGCTGCCCTTGCAGTTAAGCACTTATGACATTGGGCCTTCAGAGACTGTTATTGTGCCTGAGGTAATTGTGACTCATGAAAAGCTATTTTGGCTACCAGTGCTACAAAGGAATAAACTCTCATTATGTAGCAGTAGACAATTCAGTTAAATACATTACATTGTGGTTTTTTTGTAATGGCAAAAGCTGTAGTTGAACCAAGTGTGTTGTGTCGAGTATGTTGGATAGATATTTTTCTTTCACCTAATTATGAGCCAGTCTAAAGCTTTTGTTCCGTTTTATCCCTTCAGTGAAAAAGAAAAACCCCAAGACCTTTGATAGTAAGAAAATGGTTTAATATGTTTTTACTTAGAAGCTAGCTTCTCTGACGTTTGCTTCTCTCAGGGCTGTGATGACTAAGGCAAGTCTACACTTTGTTTCATTCTGGGTCTTTGATCATACATACATAATATCACTGTTTGGGTTAAGCAGGTAACTACCATGCTGTGCTCATCACAATATGCTGTGTTCTACTGGTTAAACCGTCAGTTACTGTCATCCTATCATGTTTTTAATCAAAGTTCAGAAAGAACATACAAAATATATGTTTTTTTCACCTAGTACTACTCTGTCTATAGTGTGGTAATCTTTTCCTGTGCATATTCTACAACATGTTTACATTCCCCAAGGTGTTTTATTTAAGGCTCTTTTAAAACTACAGATATCTTTTTGTCTGTTACTTCTTTAAAATGCACTAAGTTGTCTCCATTTTCACTGAGTAATGAACTGTTAGGAGATACTGAATGCAGTGGGATGGGGAAAAGAATCAGGAAAAAAAAACAACCCTAAAACTCCTGAGTTGAAACAAAAGCAGTTTAATAATTGAAAACAAGTACATACAATAATACAAATACAAAATATAGTAATACAAAAACAGAGGTGGACACTGCTTTCTTCTGCCATGCCTACAGTGACTAGAGGGAAATGGCCTTAAACTCTCCAGGGGAGATTCACATTAGATATTAGGAAAAATTTTTCACTGTTAGGATGGTCAAGGACTAAAATAGTTTGTCTGGGGAAGTAGTGGAGTAACCATCCCTTGAGGAGTTCAAGAGGCATCTGAACCTGGCACTGGGTGATCTGGTTTAGTGGTTTAGGATTTACAGTACTGGTAGATGATTGGACTAGATTATCTTGAAGACTTCTTCCAACCTTGATGATTCCAGGAATCAGTTCTGTGATTCTATGAGAAGCTTAAGAAGTGGGCCAAAGGGAATCATACTAAATCCAAAACACAGCAGTCTACCAGGTACTATGGGAAAACTTACTCTATCCCAGCCATAACCAGTTACAATAACACACACAAATCTGTACAAGGATGGATAAGGTGGTTAGGAACAATATTAATTCTTAAAATGTTGTAGAATGCTTCTGAAATTTCATTCACATCATACCTGACTAAATTTAAAGATAAAAAAAATTATAATCTGCATAATTAATTTTCTTGCTATGTAGTTTACATACATGAGAATAGTATTTTTTGGTCACTCAAGGAACTTATCCTTTATTGCACAATATCTGGCATACAAGACAGAAAATACCCCAAAACTTCCTTCTTTCTATAAGTGAGTATAACATTTATAGAAAGACTGTGGGATGAGAATTTTGAGGAGCATCCGTCTTGGATTCAAAGTGATAGCACAGTGTGTAAGAGCAAAATTAATTTCATTATAGAGCAGAGCCTCAGTAAAAAACACAAAGCAGTATTTCATAAGGAAAGGACTGCACACTAAGATAATGTAAAAGCATATAAATGCCAAATCATCCCTATAAACTATGCACTACTGGCAGTCTACTAAACAGAGAAAGAAAGCATTAAAACTGATGGTAATTTCTGTTACAGATTCATTCAGCTATTAATTCCTACCTGTTCTCTATTGTAAAGAGTAGGATTTGAAAAACATACATTTCTTTAGTAGGATCCTAGTACTGTTTTTTCAACTTTTTATAGGTCAGAATAGCCAGATAACAGCTTCATACAGAAATAAGCACTAACATGGAAAACAAAAAAAAAAATTGTCCCTTCTTTCCTATCCTGGATTTTTCACTATACAAAGAGGGTTTTTCTGACAATGACCATCTTTATATTTGTGTCTACAGTTCTCAGTTTGTACCTCATATTCCTCTGGGGTCAGGTTATGAACTGAATATTTAGTGTTTCTCTTTACAATAGTTACCACCAGGATACCTGATAAAAGACTACTCTCACTTTTTTAACAGCCAACCATGTCCTGGTGTGTATCAGGAACAGGATCACCAACTGGTCAATGGAAAGGATTGCCTGTGCTGGTGTCACCTCATCTCGAGTCCTGTGAAAGTTTTGGGTGTTAGGATACAAAAATGACATTAAGCTCTTAGAGAACATCCAAAGGAGAGCCATGAGGATGCTGAAGGGCCTTGAAGGGAAGCTGTATGGGGAGCAGATGAGGCCCCTTGGTCTGTTTAGCCTGGAGGAGATTGAGGGGAGACCTCATTGCAGTCACAATTTCCTTGTGAGGGGAAGCAGAGGGGCAGACACTGGTCTCTTCTCTGTGGTGACTAGTGACAGGATCAAAAGGAACAACGTTGAAGAAATGTCAGGAGAGATTCAGGTAAGATATTAGGAAAGGTTTTTCTCCTAGAGGGTGGCTGAGCACTGGAACAGGCTCCCCAGGGAAGTGGCCACAGCGCCAAGCCCAAAAGAACTCAAGAAGCATTTGGACAAGACTTTTAGTCACATGATGTGACTCTTGGGGTTGTCCTGTGTAGGGCCAGTAGTTGGACTTTTATGATCCTTGTGCATCCTTTGCTGCTCAGGATATTCTATGACTGTATGACTCATTGCTTACAGGAATTATATTTGGAAAACAAAAAGATGTTGTTTTCAACCCCTCTTTTGCATTTCTTTTCTGATTTTTGTTTAAAATACTTATTTCCCTTCACTGGACTCATCAGTCTCCACTTCTAAAATCTATTGTAATTCAGGTTCTTTTCATTATCTCTAAATTATATTTTATGAACGTACAGTGTTTCAGGATCTTAATTGGTGTGATTAAGTGGATCATTGATACCAGTTTGGAAAACGATGAAAAAGGCAACACTGCATGAAATTAGATTACATACAATCTAAAAATTTGATTTACATTTATCAGAATACATTACATCTACCAAACATCAGGTATTTCTGTGTTAGCATTACTGATCATATTTAAGTGCAGAGGATACCCTTTTCTTTTTGGGAAATGATTAAGGAAAAGAGGGCCATTCACCTAGTTACGTAGCAGGCTTTATTTCTGTTGCTTTCCACAAATCCCCAATCAAATCTGCAACTCAAAATTTCCATATATTTTTGCCTTTCTGATGTTTGCAGTTCTATAGCTCTATTATGCTAACTCCTACGCAATTAGTTTTCATAGGGCTTTCTGCAGCCATTAAACATCTTGACATCCACTGCCTGGAGACATCATCACCCTTAAACAGATTTGCACTTATATACAGCAATCATAGTGTACAGGATGAAATAATGCAATGCACAGACAAATATTCCATTGTAAAACATATTTTAGCTTTAGGTTTAGTCAATGTGCCATAAGGGTTCTCAAACAATCTCAAAATTGTGTAAGACTGCACATAAAAATACAACCCCATGCACTCACAAACTAATGCATACATAACTAAAATCTAATTTCAGCCTTAGGGAGAAAAAGGCATGTGGGACATGACACATGAGACTAATCTACTCTTCTACCAATTTAATCAGGCAATTTGCCTACTGTAAATGAGAATGATTCAAAAATTGGCAGAATTTGCTTGGATTTACTTGGATTCATTTTTAGACAGGATAACTATGTGACTTGTTAATTTTCTACCTGTTATCTTTGTGTGGCTCTGTAATAAAAAATCATGCAAGTCCTAAATTTGCTTAGGATCAAATCAAGGAAAGATCTGATTTCTCACTCAGACCATCCAGAGCTGATATAGTTCTTTCTGTTATGAAAAGGATTTCTATGGTTTTGAAAGCAGGGAGAGATCAGCCTGCTTTGAATGGCTGTTCTTGTGAGACATTAAAAGAATGAAGAGAAAAAAGCTGTAATGGAAAAGATTTTCTCAGATCACTCCACTAGTGGAGCAGTTATAAGGACAGGGCAGCATTCAGTAAAAGCATTTTGAGGATAATCAGTCACAGGAATATTAAGGACACCTGAAACTCCAATGAATTCCATTTTCAAAGTCAGAACAGTGTGTTTTAATATTATAAAACCACATATCTTAGCAATAAAACACCATTAAAATTTTCATCTTGAGATGGTAGATGTTATGAAAAAAAAGTTAATTTCATCAAGTCTGACATGTAAAGCATGATAAGAAGCTATTTAAATGTGAATTCCAAGGACACAAATACAAATTTCCTAGAGGAAAAAACATGTTACACTATTATGTTGAAATTTGAAACAAATATATATACTTATCAATGGAGTGACACTTCTTTATGCTGCACAACATTTACTGCATAACAATTGCAAACATCGTAAAGCAGAGAATATATGAAGTGCTGTGTTCTTTTTCTGTGAGTAGAGAGTTGTAATTCAGTTGAACTGACAAACTTTAGAAAAGGGTATGTACAGTCAGCTTTAATAGCTCCAAAATGATCACAGTGTGTCAAAGTGGAAACTATCAAAACAACCTTGTAAAAATCAGTGATTATTAGAAACTGCTCATTGTGCTTGCTTTGGTTCACTTGCTAAATGATAACATCATCATATTTCAGCACTGATAAGACAAAACATTTTTTGGAAGTGGAAGTCTAGAAGCTTAATTTTATATTCATTTTTATTTAAATAATTACAGTCAGATCTGCAGTACTTACTGTAGTTCTCAAAGACAAAGCAAAATAAAAACATGAATGTTAAGGAATAAGATAGCTAGATTTTTGAACCAGAGATGACAGTTAGGTCATAAATGGTCCAAAAAGATAATTTCATTTGTTATTTCAAAAATAATTGCTGGGAAGGAGCGTAAGTATGGATATTTATTTGTATTTTTAGTTCAACTCCTGCTTGCACTGCAACAGAGATCCCAAAGCTACTCTAAAATTTAATAAGCTAATGTTCTCCATCTTGCATGCTTTTAATACCCAAGTTTGTGCAGTTGTATTCAGGAGTTCTTAAGTAGACTGTAGTAGTACTGTAGGCTCTTTTATATATGGTGCATGACATGGAGAAACTGACTGTTTTGCTACTCCTGTACAAGTTCTCCTGCTTGCAAGTTAGGACAGATTCTGTCCCCTGGTACTGAAGTTTAAGTTCCTTGGCCTCTGGGTAGCACTCCTGGGATTATTTTGTAATGTTATGACTTCTTCACACCATGGTCCCAAGGCTGATGGTAGCATCTCAGACTGCCCCCCTTAGATACGCTGCAGAAGAAAAATAATTGAGGCAGTCTATACAGTGCAGTCTCTGGTGAACACGTAATGCAATGCGCTTCTCCCACACACATCTTTTTCACAGGCATCACAAGATGACAGCTTGCAGAGCAGGTGGGATGGCAAGTCGTTCTTTTGAGGGCCATATCCCTGGAGGACTGAGAAGATAGCATGACTTCCAAAGTGCTGGCAGGTGTCCCTTATGTTGGTGTGCATGACAATGCCCTGGGACAACTAGCGAAAGTTGTACACCCACAGCAATGTCCTGCCAAGACTATGTATGGCATCAGTTTTGAAAGTAGTTCATGTCCTTTTTTCATGTAGAAAAGCAAATGTACATGCAAAATATACTTAGCTGTCATAAACATTCTTTACTGAGACACGCAACTCTCTTCTTTGTGGTGATTTGCAGCTATTTGTTGACAACAATTGCCATGCAAAACTATTTCAGCCCCATTGCCAGGCTGTGCTATCAAACAGGCATAAGAGCAGATTTGGCGATGGGCTTTTCACTTCAATGCCTGTTTCCTCCATAGCAACAGGTATCTAATCTTATGCAACATACTTTCTGGGGGAATATTCCTTCTATCTCTTTCTTAAATCTCTCTTCCTTCAAAAAAAAGTAAAATTCTTAGAGTCATCAGACCTGGACTTCTCTTCGTTGATGGAGAGGCCAGCTGAGAATTCTGGTGATGACTGTGAAGTGAGGAAAAGCACTGAAGAGAATACCTGCTCTCTATAATCACTCATAGAAGAGTCATATAGTCACCCTCCATAGCTTCTGTGCTCCTACTTCTCTCTGGTTTCACAGAAGTCCCAGTTTTAAACCAGCACTTTAACAATTAGAATTTACTTCCCAAACCTATTTTTATTTGCAACAAGTTATATTATTTTTCTCCAAATCTAGTTAGCCTATTTTGCCAAAGACAGTAATTGGTAAGTGATTTCCCTGTCTTTATGTCAACCCAGGAGGTTTTTCATCCCACTTTATCCTTCTGTCCTGTTGAGGAGGAGGAATGAGAGAATGTTTGGATGGAATTAGAACCTTAGCCAAGGTCAACAATGCTAATTCATGTTAATTAAAAATCTAGCTGCATATTCTTCTGGTGGCATATGCATAGATTAACCTGAGACATCTGGTCTCAGGGTGCTCATAAGTATAAAATAAACCACTGAGTCATTCCTATAGCAGCAAAGTTTTTCCTTGTCTTCCACATTTTACTGACACATTTCAAGTGATTTAAATAAGGGGTGGGTATGGGAATGGCAACAGCTCAAAAAAAATTCCTTATCAATAAAGCAATTCATCCAACACAAGCTAAGGAAATGGTTCAGAAAGGTGGAAGTCAGCTATACAGTTTGTTTTAATGTTAGGTAGCTCTTGGCTGGTATTTTCCCTGTAGGAGGTAGCTTGTTGGAAAAACACCTCCATCCCAAGTGTGACTAATATTCCAAGAAGGACTTGAACATAATGTACATGCAGAGATCACATGGTGCATATTGTTCAAGATGCATGCATGTAAATGTTCATTTTTCTGAACCATGAGACTTACTGCAGAGGTGCAATGCATTCAAATATGTTGCCAGAAACCGTTGTTTTAGAGAGTAGAAGTTTTTTTCATCTGCTCAGGGAAATTAAGTGCTTTTGTTGGTTGAACAGAGGCAGCTTAAGCAGTAGTAGACCCTATTATTTGAGCTTTACTTGACCTGGTCATAGTTAAGCATCTAAAGAAATTTTCCAGTTCATAATGGACTGTACTTAAAAATCACCTTAATAAGTCTAGAATTATCAACTAGAAAAAACCCTATGACTTATTCCAGAAAGCCATATTAGGATGTTTGGGGAAACCACATTCTGGGGAAAAAAAAAACAAAAACAAAACTGAAAAACCACACAACAAATTAAACCAATTACTTACTTTGCCTTGGAGTTCTTTAGAAAAGATGATGAAATTTTTCTTAAAAATTTGTAGTTTCTTGGCTCTGATGTTTCATCATACAACTGTTTTGAAACTTCCCTCTTTTGTGTATCTAATAAAATGTAAATTCTTCCTGAGGCTTTTTTTTTTTTTTTTGCTATGAGAAAATGATTGAAAACAGGGCCAAGATTCTCTAGAATGCATTTTTTCAAGTTTTGTAGCATCATGCATGTTTCTTCTGCCTCTTCTTGGCATGAACAATCTGGGGTATAAACAATTTTATTTACATAGCATCATAACATAGTTTCCAATCACACAAAATCTGCAAAGAAAGCTTGCTTATAAATGCCTATGAAATACCACAGGTAGATACTTGTTCCTGTAATAACTAATTCTACTGATCATTCTAATAGGTCTTTTCTACATCTGTTGCACATAAAATTCTTTTTTTTTCTCAGCCTGTGTAATTACAGAGTTCTCATTCTACCAATTTCTCTGAACATCAAGACTACAGAAGTGCTTTGCATATCAGTTTAGTTATGCAGAAGGCATGCCTCAGAGAGTGAAATTGTAAAGCCTGAACCTCAATAATCTAATTGAATTGATAAGCCTTAAAAAATCCGACTTCAGAGAATCATATTAAATCACAGAAAGGGGGTAGCAGATAACATAATATTACCATATCATCACATCTTTCTTTACCTTCCTCTTGCTTTTGCCCAAGGAAAATATTTGCATTCTCTTTCAGGTCTGTTGTTGGATTCTTTTCTGCCTTGTAAGCTACAGTTAATGTCTAAGTAAGCTGCGCTTGATGTTTATAATAATCACTTTCCTTCTTGAGATGGTTGTTTCAAACTTTTATAACTCTGTGTTCCAATTTCTTTTAATTAGATTATTTTATTAGATGGGAACTCAGTTGCTTAATCAACTTTATTCCATTTTTTACCACACAGCTGTTAAGAAAAAGGAGGGGAAAAGCTCAAAGTCACTACAGCATTCAATATTTATTTCCTAAATACAACATAGGAATGTCAGTACTGTTGGGATTGAGCTGAAAGGTTATTCAAGATGCCTTACCATGCTAACCTTTATTTATGACTGGAGCAGATAAGCTAGTGAGACAATATGCAATTTGGAGTTTCTCACTCTTATTTGTGATCTGTCCATAAGAAATTTCCTTGGGAGAATGACAGTCTTGTAAAAAGCAATGATTAGCTGTTCAATTGATTCTAGCATACGGTGCAGCAGAACTTGCACAAAACTGGCTTGAATAGAATGATGCCATCTGTTTGAGCTGAGTTCAGATAGCATCAGTAAGATTTTGTTGTTTTAACCTCTTCAGTGATAAAAGATAAATTGGCATGAACTGCTAGGGAAATGGAACCTCCCAAAAAACTAACAAAAAACCCTACCAGTTTCTGTGTAATCAAGGCTTCTTGTGAATCATAAACAACCATTAGGGTTAATATCAGTAAAAACAAGCTAATACTATTTTCTCTCACATCCTGGAGCCTAGAATTCTGATGTAAAGCATACTGGGATTAGAGAAGATCACTTGGTTTCTGTGTTCTGGAACACTGTTATAAATACCATTTAAAACAAAGTTATAAATACCATTTAATTTAACCTCCTTTATTATGAGTACCTTATCATTTCCCTTAATTATCTATCTGCTGATGAGAAATATGACAATCAAAATTGAAATTTAAAATGAAAAAATATACTGAATATTTGTCTTATCAGTAAAAAACATGCATAAGATATTTATTTTTTTACCTTGCTAATATCTATCATAGATTTTCAACATCAGACTCCATATAAATTCCTTCTTTCTTTAGGCCTAAACCTAAAGAAAAAGTGAGTGAGATTCAGTCGAATTACATTTTTTCAGAATGAAAATAACAAGCTTGCATTTCTATGAGAGTTTTAGACAAATACCATTAGGCAAAAAAGAGTACTATGCTTACTAACCTTATTAAAAATATTATTTTTATCTTATAAAGCAGCTACTAAAGCATAGAAAGTGTTTTCACTTCAGCAGGGTAGGGATAGAGAACTCTTCTCAAAAATGAGAACAATAAACTAAAAATCACAATTTCTTGATATTTTTTCCTTCAAATTAAAATCAGCTTCAGTAATACCTGTGTACATTTCTGGAGCAGAGCAGCCAGTGAATGTTTTAAAATAGTTTACTGAAAGGAATAATTTTTAAAATAATATCTTCAGATAAGAAGCTCGCACTCAGAAAACATGTCTTTTTACCTCCTTTCACAAGGATTTCATAATCCCATATAGCCCTTCTTCTTGATGCAGAATTAGCTGTCTTGATTTGTCACTTTCTTTTGCATCAGAGCATGATGATGATGCTTATTGTGTATAATGAGATTTTGCAAATGCAGTCATCCTAAAATTTGAAAGATTATATACCCATTGGTCTTAAATGTCCACCTAATTCTGCACACAACAGAGACAATAAAAATTGTGCAGAGATCAGAGAGAAATCTGAGAAAGCTTCAAATCTGCTTCCCATGCATATCTGATAAGGCACAATGGCAGGTGCCTGGGGACACTGCTGGCCAGGTAGGCAACTGGACACTGAGACTTCTGCTCTGTTGCAAGGACATCCATTTTCAGCCTTCAGAGAAGCTATAAGATTTTAATGTAAACTAATAAAATGAGAATAGAGGGGCCTATCTGCACCCCATTTATTTAATCTCTGGTCACAGAATCATAGAATGAATAATAGAATTATAGAATTATTTGGGTTGGAAGGGGACCTTGAAGATCATCTAGTTCCAGTCCTGTGCCTTCAACAAGAAGGTCTTCACCCTAAAACTTCTACTGTTTTAATTTAGTTGTATCTACATATGTTATCTCCAGGCCGAAGTAAAGAGTGATTTTAACTATCAGTCTACCAACACCAGTTTTAGACTACTCTTTTCAGAGTTCGTTCAAATATATTCTTTTAACTGAATTAATGTGCTCCCATTCTAGAAATTATAAGTAATCATAATGCATTTATTCTTCCTGTTTTCCAGCAGTGGTGAGAGTATAATTATACAACTTGAATTAATTTTTTCATAAATAATAATAATAATAATAATAATAGTAAAGATTAACAAGCCCTAGCACTGTAGATATTCAGCCTTTCATAAAATTCCATTAAATGGAGTGTACTAATACTAATAATGTACTTCTAAAGTACATGCATTTTTAAGATAAATAAGAATTTTAGGAATTATTTTTGAGATTACAAATAGTCATTTTAATTTCTTGTTCATACAGTAAAATACTTGAAACAACAGGAAATCTTTCACAGTTACAGCTAGTGAAATATTCAAGTCCAAATTTCATGAAGGTAGGAAACTGTTTTCAGAATCTGATTTATTTAAAATAAAATCTACTAAAATACTGATTTCTGACAAATACATCAAAGAGTTGTCTAAAATTTACATTGGCAATTTAAAAATTATATATAACATTTCTCTCAGAGTGATGTCTTGAGAATGCTGACCTAGAACAGAGGCTAGACAGAGTTAAGAGTAAAGCAGGTATTTATTGAAAGGCCTTAAAGGATACACCTTGGGCAGTACAGGAGCCTGGCCATGGCTACACCCAAGATGGACCTAAAAATGGTCACAAAATGGATGCCTGGTCACGAGGTCTCACATTTTTATAAGTTTTGGTCCATTTGCATATCAGGGTTAATTGTCCAATTACAGCTTCAGGTTATGAAGTCTCATCCTTGTTTTCTCTCTCCACCATTGTTTATGCTTTGGGCCTGAAACTTGTAATGATTGTCCTTGGTATCAAGCTAGAAAAGGAATTGTTTTGTTTACCTACTCTGTCAAGAGAGTTTACTTGCACTTAATATGAAGCTCAAAACTACACATCTAGGCAGCACAGAATATGAAAAATATGAAAGCTAAAACCTAAGGCATGAAGAGAAACATAGTATATGAAGAAATGATTAAGACTAAGATAATAAGAAGAAACTAACAGTAAAACAAAGCCACCCACTTTGGATTAATGAAAAATGACGTTGATGAGCTAGTTAAATCACGACACTGAATGAGGGGATAGAAGGGTTCAATATTATTTTGTTAAACATCTCAAAAATAAGAGTAACAGAACAGCAATGGAAATTCTCAAAGTAAAAAGTGAGTATTTCCCCATCCCAAAACCTGAAGACTAAGATTAAATGGGGTCCTGCTGCTTCACTGTATAACTTGTAGCTGTTACGTGAACACCCATATTTGGTTTCAATTTTCTCCCACACCATTTGCAGATGGCAGTGAAAATTAAATTGTAGTTTCTTACAAAACTCAGTTAAAAAATGTGACAGATCTTAAATGGAGTACTACTAAACTATTTCAATCTACAAAAAACAGCCTTTAATCTTCACTACTGGAAACTCTCTAATCTCAATCATTGTCTTGAATGCTGAGTCGTTTTATGCAATACAGAACAAGAGCTCTGATACTTGAATGCTTCATAGAATCCTTCTAGCTTAACAAAGAGCCTGAGACTTTATTTGAGAACTTTCAATATTGCCTCATGTCACGTTTTGAGATATGAGTTTACTGCCTCTATTCAGCTACTGCTTGAATTCTTATAACTGAAAGAGTGCCAAACCCAACAGTCTCAAAAATAGTTTCTGACTGCACTTCACTTCTTGGAGTGTGTTGCACTGTTACTTGTGCATCTCCACCTATGTAGTAACCACTGGAGTGCTGGATATTGCCCACACTGACAAGTGCAGGCAAGACACTGAACAAGTTTGAACCCCTTCCTAAAAAAACTGCTTTTGGCCAGATAAAATGCAGATAATTCAAGAAAACATTGATAGGGAACTTGTGTGTTGGATGTCACTGCAGTAACATCAGCACTGAAAACATCAAAAGGAAAGTGTGGGACTTGGAGAAAAGATGTTACTTGAATTGGTCTGAGGAATTCTTTAATTAAAACCTATATGAAAGATATCCTCAGATTTCATCTAAACTAAGCCTTATTCACACTCCAGCTATTTTGGAACCACAAATTCCTCCTCAGAATTATGAACCTGAAGAAAGCTCAATTATTGATCAGTGCAGACCTTTGAAAAATGGAAGCTGATTCATTAGTGTTTTATTGTTGTCTTCACAGTGACAAGCAATAAATTTAGACAATTAACTAAATAATAATGAACAAGAAGTTGTCTATGTAAGTTGATAGACTTTGAATTCACATGAAGAAAAATCCACTTTTGAACGTTTGAATGTTACTAAAATTTTAGGGTGCAAAAATCAGTCATTCATCTATTTTTCTTTTGAGAAAACTGCCTCTGGGAATGGATGTTAATTTTCTTTTAAATAGCTATCTACTTTGAAATGTTGATGATAACTTACAGGATATATTTCCAAATGTAAATATACTTAGTTTAAAATACACAATTAAAAATCTTTTGAAGTGTTTTGACTTTGTAGCTTACAGCCTGACTCATAGTAAATATCTTTATAAAATCACTTATTTATATGCAAATTTAAAACACTTATGGACCAAGGGATACTTCAGACTCCTAAAATTCAAACCTTATAAAAGTAATATGGAGATAGCCTTGTTGATTTTGTAGTGACTTAGAACTAATAAGTTTTTCCCAGTTCCTAAAAAAGGTTGAAAATTCTGGTTTTTGTCTGTGATGGAAATAATTTTCCAGGAAAAAAGTAAGAAAGAATGTTAGCTCCTCAGCATTATGTCTGTTTGCACCAGGGAGCTGCTGCATATCTCATCAATTATTAGAAATCACTACACTTCTTTGAACCTGAAAGATAACTGTGAAAGAAGAGTCCTATGTAAACCATTCAGGTTTCTTTTGCATTAATGTGAGCAAAAAGAATAATTGTCTTTTAACACTTAAGCTAAATGTTCCCTTTGGGATCTGTCATGTTTCTTTTAAATGTCTTAAGGCAAGTAAGTTTTTTTAAACTGCTGCCCCCTGCCCATTTTTACTCCTTGGTTTGTTTTTTTGCTAACTGGAGAGAAATCACTTTATAGACAGCATAGTTAATTAAATTATCTATGAGATATTCAATAAATATAATGCACACAGTTAAGTATTTACTATGTGCGTTCATGTTGCCTGTAAAATCAATATTCCTGAACAAGCGAATTGGGTTTTCTTTGCTTCCATGTTATAATTCTGCTTCACATTAAAGTTCTCAAATAGTCCCTCTCACCTCAAAGCAAACACAGTCTAGTTAAGTGAAAGCAGTAAAATTAGGCATGCAAGAATCAAGTTTAATCGATTTTTGGTCACTAATGAAATTTCACATAAAACAATTTCCTCCTTTTTTCCATGAGCACAATTCCCACACAAGAACAGGCTTTTTCCGGTTTTGCACCATATAGCAAATATAATGAAAATAACTTCATTTAAAATTCCCTGCGTGTATTTTGATTAAATCCAAACCACAGTTCAAGATGTGGGAAAAAAGTTTAAAATATTGAATTTTTTCACAATAAACTCTCAGCATCTAAGGAAAAGAGGCTCAATTATTCTGACATAGCGGACACTAAAACTGATTCTAAATTGAAATAAGCCATGAAAAATTAAGTCAAATATAGAAGTTGCTTGGGTGTTTTTAAATACTTCCAAAAGATTTTCAATTTTTTACCAAGTATTTATTATGTGAAATTAGTGAAAGGTGATTTTTAACTTGGTTTATAAAGTTGATACTATATTTACTTGCGATGGTTTTGCATTAATTGGTATTGGCTGAGGAGGGAAGAAGCCACCCACAGCTATTTCTGAGAGAAGCTACTAATAGTTTCCTCTGTGCGTGGTAGAAACCAATACCTGGCTAGCTCTGAGAACTGACAACCTATTAAGCCATTTAGAAGCTGGGTCTGCCTTTGTGTAAAATTCCACACATTTTACAGACAGACAAGCCTGGGAAATCTCTCTCTTGCTTCTGGCCTTGAAGAGGTAACTGGGTGCCGGTCGGGCTGGCCCCGCTCTGCCATGGCTCGTGTGGCCTGGTGGGGCCGGGCCGGACCCCAGCGGTGGCCGGGAGGGGGATGGGAGGCCGTGGGGCCCCGGCCGAGGCTGGGCCAGGCCATGGCTGTCACATCTTGTCTGACACTAAACCTTCCCCATCCCTCGGCCAGGTCTGAGCTGGGGTCCGCCAGGCCCCGGGAGCTGCTTTGGGCCGGGCCAGGCCCCCTCCGCTGCAGCCCGCAGGGCCCCAGAGGCTGCCGGGCAGAGGGAGGGGAAGCCATAGGCCCTCAGATGATATTGAAGGAAACAGGGGACGGAGAGCAGCCATGTGGCCAGAGTGGCCGCCACCGCTCTGGCCGGGCCCCTTGAGATCTTGGCACAGCCCCAGCGTGGCCCCACAGCTTTGGCCGCAGCCTGGCACATGACCCTAGTATGACTACCCGCAGGCCTGGGTGAGATATTAACTCTTTCACTGCACAGATGAAACTTGCAAAACATTGATGCTCTCGAGTGAAAGGACAGAGTGGAGGTCCATAGAAGACAACATGAAGACACCAAGGTCAGTAAAGAAGGAGACAAGTCCCCGATGGAAGGAGAATAAGGAGATGCCTTGGTATTAGGCTGAAAGGTCTTTTGGGAAGACCATAGAGATGGACTGTGTTACCCTAGAATATCCCCTTTAATTAATGAGACAGTATGGGAGGATGGAGTGTCTGTTCCCAGAGATGAAGATGATCTCAGAGACAGATGAAGAGAACCTTTGCTTTTGAACAGCTCATCATTAAAATAATACTCCGTAAGTTGATATGGCCCATGAACTCAGCTGTGGGAAGACTGTGAAAACGGGAGGAATTTCACAATTGCAGATTTTCCAGGCAGCCGCTGTTTGTGGAAATTAAAAGCCATGAGAGAACTGTTTCTGGTGGAGAAGTCTCCGTGGCATGGCGAGAGAAATTTTAAATTTTCTGGGGGGCTGTAGTGACACTGGGTTTATTTGCAGTGAACACAGCTTGAACAAGACATAAAGACAAATTTTGGTCCTCTGAGTCTTTTGCAGCTATATTCCTTGATTGTCACCAGGGGCTTCTAATTATTTTGTCTAGCGTGCTTATACATAAATCCCTTTGGTTTGGATTTTGGTTTCCTAGGGTGATCCCACAAACCAAAAAGAATAGTTATAGAAACTAGAAAAATAGGTCATCTACAGTATATATGGGAAAATGTTTACTAATGTGTTTTAAGTGTTTATCACCACCTAGGCAGCAGATTATTGCCTCTGCTGGTGTTTTTTTATCACCTAATACTATTAGTATTAGCCCAGACCTGAGGTTTATCTGAATACTTTCTTCACACCAAGTATCTCACAACAAGCCAGAAAATTTTCCTAGTAAAACAGCATGACTTGGAATCCAAAGTAGGGTATTTTAAGATTCTAAACAGAGACATCTTGAATAAACTATGCCAGATGAATACCAGTAAAATAAAGTTTATAAACATTTCTTTGAGCGTGCCCTTGCATTCAGACTGTCAGAGGTCTCAGTGGCTTACTGAGTTGCAACAAACTCTATAAAAGCTACCCAAAGTGCAGGGGTGACTACTCTGCACTGGTTCCCAGTTGTTTTTTCTTTGACTTTCTGACCCCTTTTTTTCTATCTGACCCATCCTGACATGTCTCTGAACTTTCTTCTCTTAAGCTTTCTCAGCCAAACCTAGGAAAAAGAGCAATTACAAGCATCTAGGGAAAACCTCTCAAATATTTACTACACCAGAAAATATATATTAAAAAATAAAGCAAGTGTTGTCCACAATTATTCTCATAATCCATTCCTCACTGATTTAAATGAGTCTTCGGAATTTCTATTCTAGGTCCATCCCTCTTGGACTACACTTATCTGTTATGCCTAAAATTAAATATCCAGCTCACATACACTATATCTCTCTATGCAAAAGCTCAGGTTTGTTTATTACTATGGCAACTTAATTCCCTTTTTTCGGGTGGTTAGTAACAGGACATTAATGTGAGTGGCCAGCTTCACATCACGATTTTTCTTGAGGGTGATGATTGCAGATCATTTTTATATGCATTTCTGTGGCAAATTAGTAATGAGAAGGTTGCCCGGAGTGTCAGGCTAGTAAAATAATAATGAGAGATGCCTCTCTTCACTCCAAATGCAAAGCTACAAAAAACATAAAAACAAGTAAGTCTCTCTAGTACCAGCATATCAGATTAACTACAAGTTAATTGGGCTTTGAGCAAAAGATAAAGTGCACTTCCATTATCATTCTTTCCATTAAGACACAGCTATTTACCATAAATCAAATTCTATATAATAGAGTTTTGTATTATGATTGTTGTTGTTATTATTATTAGTAGTAGTAGTAGTAGTAGTACTTCATTATAGCATTATACCATTCTCTGACACACTAAAAAGTTCTCAGTTACTTGTCAAGGACTGGAAGCTCTGCAAAGGACACAGAAATAAGTGGATACCAGCTTATAAGTTAGAGCCCCAAGCTTTTTAGTGGACCAATGATATTACAGGTGCTCATGTAATAGTTGAAAGAGGCTTTCTTCTGTGGGAGTTTCTGCTGTGTTGGGAAAGTTTTGGCTTCATGTACTTCATGTACATTTCTGTAAGAATGTGACTGACTGTCAGTAAAGTTTTACTTCCCTATAACTGAGAGTGAAAATGAAACAAAAGGACAGATTATATCACTGGGAAAATGCAGAGGACCTGAGTGGAACTCAGTGGTTATAAAAAAGAAGAATGTGCATTAAACCCACTGTGCACATAGATAAAATGTCAGGTCTTTGGTGCAGAAAGAAAAAAAATCTCATTTAATTCTAGTCGGTTACATGGAAATAAACTTCAGCCAAGACTCATCTGTACAAATATATTGAAGAATACTTCCTTAACCTTTTCTTAGTAATAACCAGGGAAAATAAAAATTCCCTAGATTTCCTCTTATAAGTGAAGGGGAGAAAAAGTATAAAGCGAACAAAACCACAAGATCTATAAGGAAAATCAATTCCACATACAGAGGGGTAATCTTTGACTTGCCATTAAATGGCATTTATAAGTGCTTAAAGAATCAAATGGTATGATCAAAAAGAGATGATAATTTTTTTCCAAAAGTAGTAGAAAAAAGAAATGAAAGGAATAGATATAGATTACACATTTTTCAAAGCAACATCCCTGTTCAGTTGACACATTTTTCAATGGGAGAAAAAAAACAGGTAGAAGAATCTTTGAAAAGTTCTTGTGTTTAATTTTCATCAATTTTTTTCTATTCTGAAGGCTTCTCATTTTTGTAGTCTATGACTTGTTTATACAACATGTAAGTACTGCTTCTTCAAAAGGAAATTGGTAGAAATAAGAAGTGGTGTTACTAAGAGAAAGAAGACCTGTGAATTCGATTTAATAGGAAACTATATGTGTTCACTTTCCTAACTGTACAACTGGAGAACAGATGCTCATAATTCTTTGTAATTTGCAGTTGTGGAGTAGGACTTCAGGTATAAACCATTGTCAGACAACTTTATTTCCAATGAATATTGGATGTATTTTGGAAACGAACACAAATTTTGTCACACAGTCAGGGCCAACAGTAGGAATGCGATGAAAGATAGAAATATAGGCCTCTTACCTCTTTTCCTTTTAAATTAAATTGAATTTTTGCCTCAGAATATTCTAATGTGTGAAAACACACCAAATTAAGTATTCAAGAGAGTCTGCCATACTTTCACAAGTAAAAAAATTATTTTTAAACTTCATTGAAGAGACAAGATCAGAAATTAAGTGTTATCATGGTAGTCATGATCACCTTTCACTTTTCTATCATTATAGTATAGCCATTTGTTAACTAGCATTTTGTTCTTTGACGCTAGGATAGTCTTGTTTTCTGTATGATGAGACCATATAGGTAGTATGAAATATTTCCTTGTCATTCTTCTTAAATTGGATCTAAAACAGTATGTGCATGAAAACTAGTATTTTCTTATAGCACACTGATTTAAATTGCCACTGATTAAAGTAAACATTCTGATTCTTTTTCCTGTTTAAATGGACAGATGTTGGTTTTTCTTTTTCCATTTGAGGTTAGGTTGGAATTGTCATGAAAGAAAAATAAAAAAGAGATTTGTTTGAAATCAAATGCTTAATAGCATTAAACCTTATTTTGAAACAAAAAAAACCCTGAAGTTCAAAGTTGGCTTTAAGCCATTAGAATAATTAATTGTGTTTAAAATATACTATATATATACTTGGATGCTACACACATAAACTTTGAGTCACTGGTTCTTGCTAACTTTTTTTTTCCATGCAGTAGTGCATTATTCTAGCACTTATTCTGAGGGAAGTGGAGAAGAGTTAAATGGAAAGCTGTTAATCCTGAGTCAAAAAATATCTGTATGTGTGCACATGTATTATATAACGGACATACAGTCTGGAAGCTACTTAATGATTATATTCATAGTTAATTAAGTGGGACTCAGTAACAAATATGGCATACAACATTTATTTTCTCAGCAAAATAAGTCCAAAGTCTATTAGTCTACAGTCACAGTAAGGATTTTTACACGATCAGCATTTAGCTTGTTCTTTTACAGCACATTGTTTGAAATGTCTTAACTCTGTGCATTGCCAAGAATCTGCTTGAATCTTTTTTCATGAACAGTTCCTTGTCAGCCTCATTTCCCATTTTAGAGTCTTACACCATTTCTTAAGATCTCTTGCTTTTGCTAGGTTTAAAAACTACAGGTTTTCATTAGTTTTTTTTATTCATTATTTTTTTTCCATGTGACTATGGAACATCTCTCTTACACATCCTATTTGCATTCTTTTGCTTTTTCCCACTTTTCAACATTCTTTACATCACTACTTCTGCTACCTTCCCTTCAGAGAATAATTCCCCAAGGAATTGTTGAGCCTGACTGATACTTTGAAAGCCAATGCTGTTTTGATAATAAAACAAGCTTTGTGTTCATGGTTGCTTGTAGGAGACTATAATTTGGAGCATATTAAACTTATCAAATTAACACAATGATGCTAAAAGATATGATCATTATAAATGATCATTAAAAAGATGAAGTTTGGCTCAAAATCATGTAGTTTCTATTCTTTACTTAAATGAGGGAAGTTAAAATGTTTCAGATAGATTAAAAAATCCTCTTTGTAAAATATAATGTATTTTTAGAGAAATCAGGCTTGTGAAGAAAAGAGGAATAAAGTTCATTGGAAAACAGTTTCAATATGGCCTAAAACTATAAATATTTAGAGTGTTTCCATGAATAGAGGTATGGTGGTGTTGTAATGGCATGGTAGGGGTGGAAAGGCTGGCTTCATGTCTGTCATGACAAACATTTAATTGAACTCAGGGCAGATCTGCGTATGAGGGTTAGAAAAATCTTTAGGCCACAACTTCCGATCTTCATTTTTCCTTAAGTTTACATTTCTTTTAAACCTCACAAGATTTAATATTAATTTGGATGGCAAAGATATTTTTCTTTATGTATTAATTTTATTTCTACATTTGAGAGGTCATTACTTTGCCTTTTTTAGATTTAGTGCTACAGCACTTTCATTTTTCATTAATGCTTTTGTTTTCTACAATACAGAAAATAGGAAGGGCTTTAGGGTTTCTAACTTTAGATTGTATATCGTAGATTCTTGTATTTGTCAAAAGAACAGCACATACAATTCAGAAAGACATGAACCACATGATCAGTGAGCATAGGCTAATCAACCCTCCTTCATTGTTGTAATGCATCTAGAAAAAATGGTATGACCCAAAGAATGTACCCCCGAAAATGCAGAATGTAAGCTTCTTTCCCTTATCTCTTTCTCCCCAGTTCCCCTTATTGGCTGTGTGAAAGTAATCCACCCTCTTCCCCCTGCCTTCAAAAAGAGGCGCTTATCAATGTATCTTCCTCTTTCGTTCCTGCTCTCCTTCTCCATGAGATCCCAAGGACAAGAATAAAGCTGCACGTACATCTCAGTAAGGGAAAGGGCCTCGTTTTTAGTTCTTCTGTTCCATGCTATACTATCTCCCCTATTTCCCTGGCTGGAGCTGGGCGGACAGTAGTAACAGAGAAGCAGGGGACATAGAAATAATAGCACTTCATGAGAAGTACCTAGAAAGTATCTGAATAAGATTGTTGAAACAGAAAATCAAACTTCCAAGTAGAAGTCTGTTAATCTCTAAACTACTAATCTGTATTTAAGGAATTCATGGAGGAGAATATGTAACAGATCCTACTGAGTCCTAGGACTCCTGGGAAGCAGTCTATTTCAACTACCCAATAAAACATAGCAATAACACATCCTTTTCTTTTGATAGATATTCTCCTCTCTTTGTACACAGTGGGACAGATAATATGGTCTCATGATTCCATCCCACTCCTACCTCTATGGAGTTGTTTGGGACTTTTTATAAATGAAGTGCCATTCCAAACTTGTTTCCTCTTTAAATGACTGATACCATACTCAGAAGTCCAAGAAATCCTTGCTGTACAGTGGACAGCAATTTTACTGAACTAATCTGTTAAATGTTGCATCTCTCAAGTCCTCTATAATTCTGATATGCCTTGCTGACTGCCTTCACCATAAAGCACTCCTAGACTCTGCTTGAAATTTAACACGTAAATGTTTAACTGAAGCCATTATGTGTTTTTGTTTTGCCGTAAAACAGGAGGTCTAAAAACAACCATTACCTATTTATATCCATCTAATTATTTTGAGTTTTCTGTTAAATCCACCAATAAAAACTCCATCCCTCTGGAATCCATCTGTATAAAATTGCTTCCCAGTTCAGGGCCTGCTTTGTCTTTTCATGTTAACAATAAATTCCCTCTATAGGATAGTGCAAAGTGGTTTTTTATAGTCTTCATTTTCCATTCAGTTTTGGTGTAGTTATAAACCTCATCTTTTATTACCATTTTCCATTTCTCCTCTTGTTGGAAAAGCTTTTGTCATTGCCCTTTAATGAAACATTTTTCAAGGAAAGATTGACAATTGAATCCTACCTGTAAAAGAATCTCAGATACTCAGCAGACCTAGGTACAATAGAACAATAAATCAAGTTTGGTAGTGGCAGCAAAGACATATTAAAATTAGGCGTTTTCAGGTGATGCAGGAGGAAAAAAAAAAAAAAAAGAAATCTAAGATGTGGAGGGCACAGAAGCTGCCAGTATCTTGCATTCCTGAAATGGAAGGAAGTAAATTATGAGGTGAGCCCACATGACCTGTGCTGGCCTTCCTGATGCCAGGGAAACATCTTCAAAGTCTTGGTCTAATTCTGAAATCTAAGAGGCAAAACTTACTACTGTGGTGAATTATATAGACAAAATGGTCTAATGCCAATCATCACATCTCTTCTGATGCCCTGCTTCTAGCTGGGATCAATACTTAATGCTCCTGCAAAAGTGAAAGAAACACTTTATTTGGCTAGTTAGGATTGAAGACAAGGAGGGACTTCTGTCCTTTGCTGGCAGTCACTGAATCCATGACTCTTTCATGGTTTCATGGTTTGATTCCTCTAACTTATCATCAACAAACACCATTAACACAACATGAGCAAATCTATTGTTTTCGATGGTATAGAAGCTTTGAGCTATCTCTTGCTATTTGTGTTTTATTAGGTCACTAAACAGTGTACATCTGTACATCTTCTGAAAGGCTTTCATATTCCAATAATGGCCACATTTAATAAGATCTCTTAATCCAGCATGTGGCAGCCTAACCTAATACCCTTGGATAAAAATGCTAATTAGGTTTTCAGCAGAATGTACCAAGTCATAAATTACTGTTACTCCAAGGTACCAGTTTGGTATTTGTCCTACCTTGTAAGGTATTCACTACTATGGTCAGCCTGGCTCAGTAGTGACAGGGTACCTGGAAGCAACTGCGCATTCAGGAAGGAATGCAAGTAACTGATTCACCATGGCCTAAAAGTGGTAGCATTTTTCAGTAATGTTCTAATTGAATGATAAATTAGTGTGTGGTGAAATTAATGGGTTCCAGGGTTGGTCCAAAATATGAAAATATGTGCATGTTTCCTAAGCTTATCCTTTCCAGAACAGTAGATCCTGAACTATCTCATTAATATAGACTTGACTTTCCAATAACCTTGTATTTAGGAGCTTTCTCCAGTCCAGCTACTAGTTATTAGGGTGTGTGTTGTTTAAGAAGATGTTCTCCACTATATTTTAGACCTTCAGATATGAGAAAAAAAATTCTGGGAAAAAAATCTGAGAATCTTGTGGAAGGTAAGCAAATTATACTAAGTATAAAGCTTGAGGTTTTACCCATGAAGCTACAGTAAGCTACTGCCATAAAGAAGGGAAAAAAGAGTAATAGTGCTGTTGCTAGTTTTATTTTTGGTTTACTAAGCTACAAGGAAATGTAAATCAAAATAATAGACACAGCAATGCCAATAAGGGTAAGGGCTAATATTTTTGTACCACTGCAAATCTTAGTTTAGATCCAACATAATTCAATATTTAAGAGACAGGAAAAAAAAAAAGTGAGGTTCATATTATATAAAAGACATTTTTGAGGAAGTGGTTTCATACTCTGCTCTAAAAGTAGTTTTGATACTTGTGCACTCTGGAGTCCAATGCTAAATTTAGGAATATAAGCTCATATTGCAAATATTAAGTAGGACTAAATAATTTTATTTCTTTGGAAAAAAAATTGCCTTGATTTCAATATCCTTCTGTCCTTCAATATACCTTTTGTGTTCATTTTTACTGTGGTGCTTTTGTGACTTCATGCGATATGTTGTATATGTAATATTTCCCATAAAACCATTTGGTTTATCTATTTTTTCTCTTCTCCATTAAGAAACTAGCTAGAGGTAAAACAGCAAATGGAAGAGGGATGGTAAATGTCATCATATGTATGGAATGTCTGGGAAGAATAACTAAAAAGACTTTAAGCCAAAAAATTGAAACAAAAATAAAGATTATTGAACAGGTTTATGAACTCATTAGCGGCACTGACAAACACAGAATCATAGAAATCCTAAGTTGGAAAGGGACCTAAAAGGACTGCTGACTCTAGCTCCTGGACTTGCACAGGACAATGTCAAGAATCACAGACCTTGTGCCTGAATAAGATAGTTTCAGAAATGATTGATCAGACTTTCTGTGAGGAATGTGGAGAAAATTATAAAATGTGAGATAATTAGACCTGTGAGTTAAAAAATTATTGCAAAACTGGGCTATTCTTCCAAGGAAGCACTGTAAAGTTGTACCTATTACCTTTCACTATTCAGTTGCTAACCTACTGGCACATTTTTCTTACTGCCAGGGAGACGATCAAGATTATATGAAGCTATTGCTTTCCATTTTTTTTCCATTCCAGAGAAACAATGAACTCTCCTTACCCTTAGTAATTTACCTAATTTAAACTCAAATACTTTTTCCTTTACCTCACATAAGTTCCTTTGAGGTAAAGGAATTCACAAATTGAGAGAGACACATTTAGGTGTCTCAGAGAAGATGAAACTGTCTACTACTTGAAAAACTTCAAGTGGTTTTTGAGACAGGGGCTTTCAGGAACAGACTTTATGATGTAAAAAAATCTTTTGCAGTGTGCTGACTTAGAGTATGTCTAGAGTAAAAATGAGTTCTATTCCTTCCAACTCATACGGGATTTATGATGCAGCTCTGATTTTCCCAAGAGAATTTTAGAGTTTGTTTCATTACAGTCAAGAGGGGGTATTAAAGAAGAGAGAATTTAATTGGAAATATTTCTTAAAGTTGGAAAAATTACCAGAATATCTAGAAAGGAAATTTTTCTTCCCCCAAATTTTATTGATACCTGAATTAATTAGAAATAAAATACACAGAGATGTTTTAGCTATTTTTTGATACATGTTTCCAAGTCTTAATTACAACCCAGTACCAAATAGTCTAAACAGGAAGAATCCTGAGCATGTAGCTTCCATTGAAATCCATTTTTAGATGCTAGGGATTTTGTCTATATCTTCCTCAGGAGTCACAAATCATAAATATTTATGATTTGCTGAAGACAATGGAAAGGATGATGAGATAAAATATCAGTATATTGTAAAGGTATCCTAACTTTAAAAAGAAGCCTTGAAACAGCAAACTAGCTCACCATGAAGAACAATAGTAATTTTGTCCCTAACTTGGATCTTAGAAGACACCATCTCTATCACAGGAGGTTCTTTTTAAAGGGAACATTGTAATGGTTTTAAAAAATACTTTTTTTCCCCAAGCAAATATAGAAAAATTAACTAAAGAGAAACATGAACATCAGGAAAACATGACACTGTTAAGCTGAACTTATTAAGTGGTCCAAGTGACCACCTTTATCAGGAAAATCTTTGCACTCCCCCTTCACAAATGCACCTGCAGTAACTGAGACCTATTCTATACACCTCTCCAAAGACTTGGCATTGTTGAGTCTAGGAAAACTCCAACAATTGCTTCAGCCAGTCTCAGTGTCAAGTTCTAGACAATGTCTTGGCACCAGTGTGAAGCAGCTTCACCTCAGGCAATTTGCTTCTACATGGTGCTGGATGGCCAAGCAATGATATTCCATCGATTTTTTACTACCGAGAGATTTTAGGCAGATATCAACACAAACTGCCAATCAAATCAGTCCACGATCCAGTATATGTTCCCAGAATACTAAGGTGTCATTCTCTAGCCACTTGTTTATCTGTGGCCAGCATCTAGGCTTACCATAGTCTGTTCTTTCTTTTCTTGCCTTGTTGGACCTGGTTTATTATATTCAGGGATTGTGACTATTGTTCTTTCAGCCACAGCTCATTATATTCTATTATTAAACACATGGGGAAGGCAAGTACCCATGACAGGAACTCTTACCTGTTCAGACCTGACTTTTGAGTGCCATCCTGAGGAAAAGGCAGTGAAGTTTTCAGAGGTACTCTGTTAGAATTTGACCTTTCCTTGGTTGTGCCCTCCAGGGTGACAGCAAAAATTTACTTCCCTGCCTTCCATAATTAATAGGAATACTTTGTTATGAAGACAGTGCCTTAGGGAAGAAGAAAACCAGAAATAGAACACCAAAACCCAAACCTGCATGTCACACTAATAATACCCATCAAAACACCTGGATAAAATACTCTTCATCCAAAAAAACAATTTCAGTTTGTAAAATCTTAACAAAGCAGGATGTAGGAACACCCTTTATAATCCTACCTTTTCCAGTTGAAATTTATTGGGAGGCAATGAGAGTGGTTGCTGAACTCATTGCAAAAGGTATGAGGCTTATGTTTCCAAGGCTGGGCCCTGTAGCTGCTCTGGACCTCTGGTGGCCCTGCTGGGTCCACTCAGCCTGACCGTGGACACCGTCTACTGAAGTACAATAGCATTGTCAGGAACATGCTGATAAGACATTTGCTCTTTTTTTTAGATTTTGCTTCTCTTGTTGTTCATTAGGTTTTAGTGGGAAGAGTAATTGTCTTGGGTAGCAACTCAAAACCAGTTAAAACATCCAATGCTATAAAACATTGGGGAAAACTAACAGTAGAACTTTCCTTTGTCCTGACTCTAGTAAAAAACCCATTAGCAGTCTCAATGAGGTCACCCAGAGGTGGACGGTGGACCAGGAGATACTAAAATGTTGAGATGAAAAATGAGGGATGGAACCACCGTGCTATTTAAGATGATTTATTGCTCAAGTAAGACAAATAAAATATCAGTCTTGAAGGCGTGAGATTTGGAGAGAAGCAACAAGTCAGCTATAGCTCAAAGGTAGTCACAGGTTTCTTCTTCACAGCAATATATAACATTTTGGTCCAATAGACAGTTAACACAAAACTTGTTTCTACTTAATAACCTATCACCTTTGCTTAATTTTGCCCCACCTCATCTGTCTTTCAGACAATAAACTGACAGGTCATGTACCCACATACAGTTCTATTATAGCTTCTAGAGCCTTAGCCTACTCTATAAGCCACATTATTACAGCTCAAACCCCTTTCTATTTTACCTAATATGATTTCTTACTTACTCAAGACATATTCTTACTTGTAACTATAGGAACATAAGTTTATCATTTTTCTACTTGATGTTTATGTACCTTTATCATTACATTGACCCAAGCTCTTTCTAAGGCTGCAGATTGAACCCTTTAGCATCTATGGAATTTTCCATTTTTCCATTTCCCATACTAGAAGAAAAAAAGTATTTTTTGTTCATGATTTTTAAATTGAAGTCAGTCGGAGAGGACACTGGGAAATTGATAGTTTTACCTTATTGTGTTTAAATGTTTATTATCTGTTTGTATACAATTAGAAGATAGAACTTTCTCTGGAGAAAAACTTGTGTGTTTTGCACTGAGTTACCTTCAGTTTGTTAGGCTGTGAAATGAACACAAACACTTTGCATGGTGTTGCTGCAGGGTGAAGGTTGTCTTTCTGTGTCCTTCTAGGTGATTGCTGTTGATTGTGTTAGCGTTCAGGAACACATAATCACAGAATGATTATATAAAGGTGCTTTTATCAAAGAGCTCTGGGTGTCAGGGGTACACATACCCAAATCTGACCCAACTTGGTTTCGAGCTGAACATATTTTATATTCTATCATTATATAACTTACATATAAATTATTAAACTTACATTGTTCTATTTTATACATTGATTTTACCCAAGCATGGATTTCTTGTGATCCCCCTCAAACCCCCTAACATAGTTTCTCATGATTCTTTAAACAATAATTATATCTCATCACATCTAACAATTGTATCATTTATCATATACTGACTACACAGATATGGTTTCACATGATCTTTAGCAAGCGCAAGGCCTAACATTTCCCAGGGCCTACTTTTAACACTTTTCAGAAGGGCTTGTCAAGCCTATCTTTCTTTCTAGCTCCCTGAATTTTCTATGATTTTAAAATATTTTACTATCAATTGGGCTGTACCTGTTATTCCAGGATGTAAGATTTTGCAACTAATACCTTGGCAAAACGCATTAGAGACAGACTAAGCAAACACAAGGACTGTAGGGATATTGCAGTTCCACAGATACACCATAGTTGAAGACAGCTTAAAAAATTACAGGTTCTATGCAGGAATGAGGAGGAATCACAGCATTGGAGTTCAAGGAGCATTTAGAAAAACACTTGGGCAATGCCCTTAGGCACAGGGTGGGTTTCTTGGAACTGACCTGTGCAGAACCAGAAATTAGACTCTGATGACACTTGGGTGTCACTGGGTCCCTTCCAACTCAGAATATTCTATGATTCTATGTGTCCTGCAACTCTTGAAAATGAGGATATTCCAAAAGTCTTCTGTAGTTTCAATATTTAGGAAATAAAAGAATTATCTATTAGCCTAAGTTGTTTTTTACAGAAAATGAGACAATGTGACTGATTCTCTGGCATCAATCCTCAGTTCAACCTATCCAATATTTTGAAGTCTGTAGGTCAAAGTTCTTTGATACCAACAGATTTGTCCTAATTTCTCTTGTTATTTACCAATAAAAATAGAAACCCATGTCTAAATGTGTATACAGAAGAGAGGTAATAGGGATGTTTGATTTTTCAAAGAGAAACAAATATTTTGCTGCCACTTGTTGAACAAAGATGTTTAACTAAACAAATGAATCTTCTACATTTCTGAGGAAAAATAAAATTTCATGTTAATGCTAAAACAGGAGAAAGGGTCACCCTAATCAAGCAACAGCCTGGAATGTCTTGCCTGGAATCTAAGTGGGCTGTTTTCCCCATTAGAGATTGTGCCCTAATGACATATTCTATGTAAGGGATATGGGTATCGATAATACCCAATTATAAAGCAATTTGAAGACAGATTCAGCTTTGTGATGGACAAGAATTTGCAAATGTCTTTGGTTAATGTGAAGAGATACAAAGTAGACAAAGAGTAGAAGCTTTCCTGTTAAGTGCAAGCCAAGAAATTGTTTATGAGGTTAAGACACTGTTGTTTAGGGATGCCTCTGCCCAAGTTAAGGTTCAAATGAGTTCATGTGCTGTTGGAATCCAAAATAAAGGCCTCTTTGAGCACCTCAGAGAGAGAAAAGAATTAAAATATATTTAACCGTAGATATAGAGTAAGAGCGTATGTTTTAGATTTAAGAAAGTAAAAATGTAGCTTAAGTGCCCTAAGAGTCTGTGTTAGCTAGTGAAAAGCCTTATTACCCAGTTTAAAGTTCAGTGATAATACCCTTCACAGATTCAGCTTAGCTCTAGACATGATGAAAATATAGTTTGCATTCTTGGATAAGAACAGATAGAATTATTCATGTAAACAGATAATAACCTATACATAAGGTTTAGGTAAAAAGAACGTTACTTTTGCATGTTAGAATTAAGTTCAGATTGGTGTAGAAAGTATTGTTTTAGAAGTGTGTTTTTAGCTGATTGGATGATTTATTAATTTAATCCCCTGTATTGGGGATAGGAGAGAAACATCCGAAGAAGAAGGACAGCAGCTCCATCATCATCACCAACTGCTTTTGCGGCCCAGGACGACAGAACTCCATGCTGAGAAGCTGCTGCCCTGAACATCGGGACCTTATACCAGAGAGCTGCTGCTCAGAACTCAGGACTTTATGCCAAAGCTGCATAAGTAAGGACTGTAACTTTCTAAACTCTTTGCCTTTGAGACTGATGCTTTTATACAATAAATACCTACTAGCAACCAACTGCTTGTGTCTCTCTGAGACCTAGAAATATTTCTGGAATCCCTGTTGAAGCTGTGACAATGTGCTGCAGTCAACAATGTTGATTTTATTTAACAATATATGTGAGGCAGAGAAATTAAAAAGGGGAGAGACAGAGAGGTGTCTTTTTTTTCTTGGCAGGAACATGCAAAAGAGTAGAAATTATTGTCAGTCATTTCACTAATTATATCAATTAATTGCTAGTGTGAATTGATTGCTGATGCTTGGTGAGACAATAATTTACAAGTGAAATAAAATACTCTTGCAGAATTCCCTATGAATATGAGATAGTAAGACAACATATTTCCAACACAGTCATATGCAGTGCAGTACAATGTTAACCAAGACTACAAGCAGTTTTCTATCATTCATAACAAAATAACTAAAAAAGTGGTGAAAATGTCAGAGGTAGCTTCCTCATCATGAACTCTGAACATAATTATGAAAAAAAAGAGAAAAAAATTTCCTCTATTCTTTGAAAAGACAGGTATAAAGCAGATTATTTCTCTAAACAGCATTGTCAAAATTATAAAGAAATTCTCTGATACTTATTTTTGCTTTTATAGAATTGTCAAGGGTGAAAAGAAAGCACACCCTAGGGACACACAAGCTGTAAAACAAGTCTGAAAAGAGAGTAGGAGAACAATATGTTGTCAAAATAAACATATGGGAAAGACACCCATCAAAAGCATGATCATTTCCTAGAGTGTGAAGTTGGAATTTAGACCACAACAGCCTTAAAATAAAATATTTTTTATGTATTTTGGTTGCTCTTAATTTCTATTCCTGATAGTGTCTGGTTTTGATGACTCATGTGCTGTTGTATCTCCATAGACTCCTGGTTCACTATTGGCAAACAGGATTCAGAAACTTCCACTGTTTGTTCCTGTTCCTGAATTTTTGAAGAAGTAAAGCCACTTATGTTTTTGCCAGCATGAACATTGGCTTGATGCTGAGTTTGATCTTCAAGCTTTGACGTTTGTTTTTGTGTTGTAAAGCAGTAGGAAACATGACTTGTTTAACACTTATCAGACAATTGCACAGTGAAGTCAACAGTCTAAAAATGTCAATCCAGGAATTCAAACTATAATTCTGCTCTTTATCCACTACGCTATTGCCTCATTCACTCTGCTGTGCCATTCCATACTGCATATAATTTTCTGCCAATAAAGTATAAATAATTACATATAATCATGTTCTAAGCGCAGAACTCAGCTCCTGTTAGTAGTTGTGGTAAATATTCAGTTTTTACTAGTTCATATTCTGTGTCCTTTGAAAGATGTTTTGGGACTTTTTGATACCAGAGTAACTAGATGTTGTCATTCATCCTTTGAAGTACAGACATCTTGCATATTAGCTGTTTGTCTTGCTACTTAGGAGACCTATACTTGTGTTAATTTGGCATGGGCTGCTTTTCGGTAGCAGGGAGAAGGCCACAGAAGTGGCTTCTGTGAGGAGCTGCTAGAAGCTTCCACCATGTCCGACAGACCCAATCCCTGATGGCTCTGAAAACGGACATGCTGCTGGCCCAATTGGAGAGGCTGGTAATGCCTCTGTGACAACATATTTAAGAAGAAAATTCAAACAGGGAATAAGCAGTTATTTTTTCCAGGGGTGGCAAGGCACTGGCGCTGGGGGACAGCTCAGTGCAGCAAGTAGTGATGCACCACCACAGCTTCCGCCATCTCAGCACAGCCAGCAGCAGGCCTTGCTTGCCTGGCTGCCCCTAGCCAGCCACACTATGGGCAGAAGGGAAAGGGAGGCAGCAGTGGCTTCTCCTTCCTGGCACCCTGGCACTGAAGAGAGGTGTTAAATAGCACCAGCACCACAGTGACCACCACTGCATGCATGATGGTGGAGCAGCCACCTGGCTGGCAGCAGAAACATGGTGAGCAATTCCCCAGTACGGAACCTGGACGTAATCAACCTCTCGGCACTATGGGATCCTTCAGGAATTAGGAATTAGTGGAACTTGCTGACAGTGGTACCTATGAGCAGCAGTTTTTCTTCTAGCCAGACAAGAGGAAGAAGTGAGGACATGTTAGGAAAAGCAAAATGGTGGCACAAAGGTCAGTGGGAGAAGAAGAAGAGGGAGAGGAGGTGCTTCAAGCGTCAGAGCCAAGACTCGTTGGTAAGCCATAGTGAGGAGAAACAAACTGTCTCCCTGTAATGCATGAAGTCCATGGGGGATGCAGAAATCCACTCAAAGCTGTGTGGAAAAAGTGCTCATGTGAGAGTGGGTGGATGCCTGGGAAAGCTGTAATCTAGTGGGAGACCTAAATAGAGACAGGAAGAAATGGCCCTTTCTTCCAAACTACAGCAACCTATCCTTTGAGGACTGCAACCTGTTATGAGTGACACACTTTTGGGGAGAATGATTGCCCATGGGTGTTACCGCTGAAGATGAATAGATCACACGGACACAGGTCGAGGTGTGGTGAAAGAAGAGCAGAGTTTATTTTTCCTCCCAGGATTTATCGGCTTCCTACCATGGCCAGGGATTGGATGGTCAGGATAACACTTTCTCACTGCACTGGCCATGAGAGATGCCCATCACAAGATGTGTAACAGAAAGAATGTACACATATCTATCTATGTTTACAGTTACTGTCCTGGGAAAGTCTTTAGAAAACCATGTCAGCAAGCTCAGAAGCTGAGTTTTCAGGGCGACACATGGGAGGGACCCAAGGTATAGCAGAGGAAGGACTCCTCTCTCTGAGCGCACAGAAAAAATGACCAAAACCCCCATGCCCTGTCTCCCTGTTCTGTCAGTGGGAAGGAGGGAGGTGCTGGGCACTGGGTGAAAAAAGGTATTTTAAAGGGTTATTTTACTTCTCATTATCGTCCTCTGACTCTATTAATAATAAATTTATCTTATGCCTTTACATTTGAACCTGTTTTGCCCTTAGAATGTATTGTTCTCCTAGTCCTCATCTCAACTCATGAGCCCTTCAATAATTTTTTTCCCTCTCCTCTGCCCAGCTGAGAGCAGGAGAGGGTGAGCAAATGACTTGTGGGTGTGTGGCATTTCACCAATACCAAACCACAACAATACTCAAGTTTTATTTCTTCTTTTGCATATCTGTATCAGTCAGACATCATACTTTTAGGGCTGTTTAGCTTTGCCTTTGCATACATCTAGGAGGATAGTTCAATATTTTAAAGTATATTTAAAACAACTTTTAATACTAGTGTGCTTGTGTTAGGAGATATATATGTTCACTAGACAGAGCTTAACTGTCCCCTTGTAAATCTGCCTTAACCTCAAAAATGAGTCTTTATTTACCTACATAACATAATTTAAATTGCTCCAATAAAAGCAAAAGAATTTAAGTATAGGAAGCTTCTACTAAAAGTATCCTAAAACTCAATGTTTTGCTGAATCTTCTGGAAAATAGGGACCCAGGATCTCAAATTATCTTTGGGAGAGGAAGGATTTGATCCTAGGCCCTCTAAGTGTTAGCTTGTTTTTTCTAATTACTCTACTAGTAGCATGTGGAAGATAGGCTAAAATATCTTTTAATGGGCTTGATCTGGATGACTTCAAGGCTGTTGCTGAGTATGGATGAATTCTGAGGAGGTGCTTATCACATTTTATTTGATTTTTCTAACTAGTCAAATCAGACTGTTCTCTGCTTACTATATTATTTTTTATGTATGCTTGAGTGTATTTTGCTCTTCTGTGAATTACTGTGATATCTAAGGAAAATCCTTAGATACACACTCCCTGTAACGAGAATTTAAAATTCCAGCTTTTGGACATCTCTCTCTCTCTGACATAACTCACAGCCTTGGTTTCCTGCTATAAAAACAGGACAATTTGATTTCCTGGAAACTATAAAAATTAAAGTTTGGGGTCTTGGTAGAAATTAACCAGGTGAAACTCAAGGTCTTTAAGTGACAGGTGAACAGACTAAACACTCCAGTGTCTGGAGCATATGAAAGGTCACTTGCAATGTGTCACGAAGACAGAATATTCTGAAAGTTTTTGTTCTCTCTCTTGGAACACTGCAACAGAATATCCAATGTCTAAAAATAAACAAACACCACTAATACTTTGCAAAATATTAATTTTGCGGGGGATTAGAGAGTCCAATAGATTTGTTTTAAAATTTGATAGATGATAAAATTCTTGTGGGATATTTTGCACCATGTTCTAAAGTGAATCTCCATTTCAACTGTGAGGGTCTTGAGTGCTTGAACAGGCCCTAATGGCCCTGACCTGCCTCACTTGGGGTCTTCACCCTCTGGAGACCACATCACTGGGGTCTCATATTCATGGACTGAGAAGTCTCTTTTCTGTTCAGCATTTTGCCTTGAGTCCCTGCATGGGATACCTTATCAGAACACAAGTTTCCCATCCAATCAAAGCCTATGCTTGCCCCTGTTTATGGTCCCTCTTAATCCAGACTCTGACATATCTGGATTTCTTCCTTTATGGAAGCATGTATAACTGAATTGATAGCAACAGCAAAGCCATTTAACTTAAAGCTAGTACTCTGGCAAGATCAGAAAGGGCTCACTGTTCATGAGTTCTCAAAGACAACATGGATTTCCCTAAAAATGGGTATGGAAGATATATTTCAGCTAATGTGGTTTAGATTGAAATGTAAAAAGATCCATTACCTTCCTTTCTATAAAACTTGTATAGAAATATTAACCATTGTTAAGATCTCTCTTCAAATTATTTTTTTAATGATGGGTTCAATCAGGAGGTCCTGATGGCTTGCTTGCGAATGATATTGACAGATTTATAACTGCACTGTAGATGTCAGAAAATCTTAAAGGTTATGTTGAAAGGGTAGAATGGGACAAAGAAGAAAATATCGGATGGTTCTTACTTAAAAGAAGGAAGACAAGCAAAGGCACAAGAGACTTGAACTTCTCTGAGGCATGAGACTTAATTTAGACAGATCTGCCTTCATAAAAACAAAACTAACTTCTAGGAAAACCCTGCCATGGGCCAATATTTTTAATCACTGTATCTCCTAGCAAGTATTAATTTACTCTAGTCTTGCTTGTTATAATGCCACAGAAAAATAATGAAAACCCCCATAGACTGATTATTGTTACACCTCATGCCTCAAGTAATTTACATTCTTTAATCCAATTAGATTTGTGGGGGTTTTTTTAATATCTGTTATTCTTTCGTGAATATGAAGATAGTTAAATTTAAAAAAATTAGGTGTTCTCATCCTCTTTCAGAAAACTTCTCATTTGTAGATTCTGGTGAAGCTGTAATTCCTAGATTTATTACTGCACAATTGAAATCCATGTATAAATTGCCATTACAAATTACTTTATGAAATTTTCTATATAAGGCACAGTTCATGGTATGCTTTGAATAGCTTCTAAATGTACAATAAAATGTCAAAAATTTAATGTGCATTTTTACCCCAAATTTTCAGAAAGAATGCTGGAGTCTAAGAAATTTGATTATGTCTTCTTTGATATATTTAGTAGCTATTATATGAGTTTCATAAAGCTTCGATATTTGCCCAGAAGTATCATTGCATTAAATAAACAACCAAAAATTGAGAAAGAGGCATCTCATGTTTTCCAGGTAGATGTGTGTAATGATTTAACATAAAGCATTTGCTAAAGTACAATAAAACTAAGCTTTTAATAAATCTTTGGGTACAAAATAATAAAATTAACTTACTGATTTTAACAGCATCAAGTTTTCATTTCCCTTTCCATTAAAAATCAATGGTGTCTTTAATTCTGTTACAGAATAGATTATTTGGTAACTAATATTCTTAAAATTTTTGTCTAATGGTATTTTTGAAACACAAAAGAGGCAATGAAATGATAGTTTTATTTTTCTTGAAGCTCCAATGAGTGAAAATATGATTTCTGATAACAACTGAAAAGGAAGATAAACTGAAGTAATTGTCCACATGGCAATTCTGTAAAATGTTCTGTAAATATTAATGTATTTCTGTAGCAAAAGCTTGAACTGTACCTTTTTCCCATTAGTTAGCTACTCCCAAGAAAAATCTACAAATACAATTTCACTTTTTTAGTTTATTTTCAAATGTATTGCACACGTTAAAAATACCTTTGCAGAGGGTTACAGATTCATAAAACCACCTCTACCCTTCACTTCCTAAAGCAGAGATTCTAAATGGTGATTCAAAATTATACCTATGATGACATAATTATAAGAATGGTTCTCTCTCATTTTGAACAAACTTGTAAGGCAAAGAATTTCAAATTATTAAATATTATTTATTTACAGCATCTCCAAAACCAAAAATATTTCTACTGTTTTATTCTACTTGACATGAGGAATTTGAAGGCGAAGACAATGTTTCCTTATGAGTCACCAAGCATGTAAATATTGGAGCAGCTTTATTGTAGACTGAGGCAGGCAGGGACATAAAAGCAGTCCTTTGGGAGCCTGAAGCAAGATTTAGACATGAGTTCAAAGTATGGCATCTGATGCAGAGGGAATGTTGAAAGTCTTTGAGTTGTTGAAAGGAGCAAAATTTGTTATGTGCATCTCAAGGACTCCTGGTTCCACTATTTCCACCCAAGAGCCTGGACCACTCTTGTATGAATATAAGGGATAATGTCTCTATTTCTTCCCCATCTAAAAGTAGCCTGGCATTTAATTTATTTTACACAACAGTGCTGTATTTCCTATTGCAGGTCTATCTTCTAATTTTGACTGACTTTGGGATACCCTTGACTCAATGCAGTGCAAACTAAGGTACCAAGTGTATCTAACTGACCATAGAGAATTTATAAACACTCAAGATACTAATCCTCTAAAGAGTGTTTCATAACTGAAGAGACACCATGATTATATATCTCAGGTATGTGATGGGGCAAGAAAGAAATGACAATGTTTCCATAAGCAAAATTAACTTGGGACAAAGATATTTAAGTGCCTTGGTCTGCAAATTATCAGTAATAGTGTATGTGAGGAAGTTAGATATATATTCATAATATCTTCATTCAGGCTTTGAGAATATGTGGCTTTTTAGTGTCTAACATATGCACACATCAAAAATGAGAAAACAGATTAAAAAATCTGGTAGTTAGAAATTACCTTAAAGGTCTTCTAAAAGGTTTTGGGGGCTTTGTGCATTTTTTGTTATTTGTGGGGTTTTTGTTTACTAGGATAAGCAGCAGTTCTGACACTACCTCTAGTCACTTACTTTAGTCATTACAGTCATATACTAGCAGTTCCTTCTGATTTATGGACAAATTCCATGTGAAATACAGCCCACAGTATTTCAGGGACACATACGAGCAAAAGAATATTGAAAATTAAGTCTCTTATTCACATATGAAATTTTTATTCCCCTCCCTCCTTCCTCTAAAAACTGGACAAAACACCTGGAAATTGAATTTAAGTGTAAATTCCAACTACTAAATTAGATTAATCTCTTACCAGAGATTTATGAGATTAGATTAATCTCATAAAGCCAAATACTGTTCTACTAACTTCACTGACTTCCTTTTGTAGCTTGAGCTTCACTTTCACTGGATTTCACTAAAAAATGTCCACAGAATAAAAATCTACACTTCTTTGGTAGTGTCAAAGTATCTAGGTATAAATAAATATTTTCCTTTTTTCATATTGATTGATTAATTTTTCTTTTAATATTGAATTGATCCATATATCTTTTCATAGGTTCCCACACGAGATGCATATTTAGTAGTTTTACTTATTCGTAGTCACTATGGTGAAGATTGTATGTTTTTTTTAAAATTTGGTATTTTTTTTTTTTGTGCTTGGTTCATCTCTTTTTTTTTTTTTTTTTTTGATCTTCAGTAGCATAGAAGAACAACTATGGGATAATTAAAAAAAAAAAACCAAAAAAAAACCCAAGAAAAACCAGAACCAACCAACCTACCAAAAAAAAATCAACAAAAAAACCCAAAAACAAACCCCCAAAAAAACAAGAGTAAAGAAACATTTTTCACTGAAGTGATCAGCCTGACACTAGAAAATGTAATAAGGTCAAAATTTTGATTTTGCTCTATTTTTATTCAAATCCACTGTGTTCAGGTTTGACTATTATTTGTTTTCCTATATAATTTATTTATTTATAGATGTAAGCAATTGCTTATTCATAAATGTACCAGAAAAATTTACTCACTGCATTTTCATTTAATCTGTTAATGAATGGCACAAAAGCTTCCTTTCTTTTCTTGTAAGGATTCATTTCTATATGATCAGGACCTCAAGAACTAGAGAAAATTCATGCATAATTTGCTTCTCATTAGCAACATTCCAAACTTACCAAGCTCTTTTCTTCTAAACTCTTCTAAACTTGTAAACTTTCATGGTTATGTTTAAGCCCTACTGTCTTAGATCAATGAAAAAACTATTCAAAATTTTTTATATTTCTTGCCTGGTAAGGAAACAGTGCCCACTTTCTCAGAGAACTGGCTGTTTCTTTGCTGTTTGCTGTGGTGTTGCCCCTTATAATGGCAAGAAGCTGTTACTAGGAACTATCAGAGAGAGAATGAACTAAGAGGATATTATGCTAAGAATGACATAAATGTCAGGATAAGAATGCAATGATAGTCAAAGGATGTTGTATTTATACTCAAGGTTTCTGTCAAAGAAATCTGTCAGTGAAACAACCAAAATATCGGATCATATTTCATTAATTTTTTTTCAAGGTAAAGAAAAAACTGGGTATGTACCTCTTCCTTTACACTGAATGTATAAATTTAAACTAGTTAAACTTGTAAGTAGATTGGAAAAAATTACAGATTATTTTTAATGAACAGAATACCCACCTGTACCTGTACCTGTCCATACAAAATCATATAGTCACTGTGCTTCACCATGATTTATCAACCTACCTACAAAAATTTCATGGTGAACAGGAAAAAATGCTAGTGGTTGAAATCACCATTTTGATAAGGAGAAGAAAGTTATGTCTGTAATGTAATGGATTGGCAAATTGCTCAAGAATTCAGAAAAGGAGCTAGAAAGGAAGTTCATGTGACTACATAAGCTATTTGCTTCTCTTTGAACTTCCTAGAAATTAATTCACAAGGTATTTGAATGGCTGCCAAAAAAATAATCTTGAACTTTTATTGGACTTCCTCATATTTTGCAAGAAAAAATTCCAATGCCTAAATAAAGCAAACATCTAGCTAATTTATAAGAAGGAAACCCCCTAAACTTACAGTAATTAACATCCAGAATGATACAATTACAGAATGCACTAATATGAAACCTTCCATATATTTTCATAGGTATTCTATTTGCTTTCGTGTAAACAGTTTCATGTATGTATCTTCCTTTCATTAAGGCTTCATGTAAAATTTATAATTTTATATTTTATGCTAAAAAATAGGTGACAGAAAATGAAAAACATTAAAAAAAACCAAAGTACTTGAAAAGCATGTGGAAGATAACATAAAATTAATAGTCTGTACAGATCTGTCAGGAATAGTTTTTGATTTTGATTTTAATAATTTAAATTAATTTTTTACATTTTAACTGGCTTTGTAAGTCAAAGAGAAGTAAGGTATGCCCTGTCTTGTCT
This sequence comes from Poecile atricapillus, assembly GCF_030490865.1. Lineage (NCBI taxonomy): Eukaryota > Metazoa > Chordata > Aves > Passeriformes > Paridae > Poecile > Poecile atricapillus. The sequence goes on along the minus strand of NC_081250.1, from coordinate 79,197,859 downwards.
TGAATACAATTTTTGACATTCAAGTAATATCAAAATTGATATTTGAGAGACATTTAAGAGAAACTATAGTGCAGCTCTTTGGAACCATATTGAAAGATTTACTGGAAGTTCAGAAAAACTGAAGGATTTATGGGTTGGTTCTTAGTCTGGTAACAGATGATTTCTTAAATAATTTGTCCAATAGAATAGAGAGTTCTGGACTAAATTTGGATGATATCAAATTTCTGGACAGTTTGTATAGGCTAAAATAGAAGGCTAGAAATCCACAGTCTTAAAAAGAAATATATCAGAGGTAAGGTTCAAACAAATAAACAAAACATCAAACAAACTCCTTTATTTTACTTAGGACAGCTACACCATATGAATGGAGGAATATTCAACTGTGCTCAGACTATAAAGTAAATGAAAACTGTATAGGAGTTCTGCAGAAAAGTTTCTGAGAGCTTAGCATGAATCGAAACCACCATAATGCTTAAAACAGTAGTATGTCTCATATTTTGTCACATGAATAGAAAACTAGGCAATAATATTTACTAACATTATCCTTCTGATGTACTCCACATCACGAAAATTTCTCCAGGAGCATTGGTTAGTGACAAAGTTTAGAAATACTGGGATAGATATGGAGAGACTCTTGAGTAGGAGAAAGGGAATACATAATTAATCCCATTTTCAGCAAAGATTTTCCAATTAAAATGGAATAGGTTTCTGGGTTTTTTTTCCATTTTCTGTGATTTATAGGACAAGAAAAACTGGTCATAAATTGCAGCCACGATGTCAGGTTAGACACTAGAGAAATTTTTCTATCACTAAGGGTAGCAAGAAATGTAATAGATTGCCTGGGGAGGCTGTAGATTTCTCTGTCATTAAAGCCCTTTAGAACAGATGGTGAGTATCTGACAGAAGTGATGTAGCAATGCCTAATTCTCTCTCGGGACAGAAGGATAGATTAAATGACCCCTTAAGGTTCCCTCAGCTTTTTCTGCCCTTTTTTCTTTTCAGGTCTAAAATATTTTACAGTACACTAAATTTTCCTATGCACTTCGATTACTGAAACTGTTCTGTATAATCTCTAGGTTACTTACCAGTATCACCTTGCCACAGAGTGTTCTCCTCTCCTTGAAGACAAAGAATTAGATATTTATTTTCCTCAAAGGTATTGGATAGACTAAGGGATGAGTGTGAATATATCAGGTCAACTATCACTTCTCTATCTAACAACTTTTGGCACACTGAGCCCAAGGAAAGGAAGAATGCACACTTGATTTTAAAAAGCGTTGTCTTGGTTTGAAATGACAGGTGTCTGCTAAGGAAGGCAGAAACTTTTCTTGAAATGGAAAAATGTAAACCACCCCACCATCACCCTTCTTAATTATTATAATCTTGAAATCAAGGGGCTTTCAGGCAAAGATATGGAATATAGGAATAACAGTTCTTTACAAGGAAAATTAAAATAAAAATGCAATAGTACAAAAAAAGAAAACTAACAAAAAACAATCCTGTGACAGAGTCAGAATACAACCTGACACCCTGTTGGGCAGGGTGTTGGTAGCAGTCTGATTAAATGGTGGCTGCAGTCCTCCTGGAGTTACAGGTGTGGTTCTGTTGAACCACATCTTCTGTGGAAGGGTGTAATTTTCTTCTGAAGGTCCAGTGGTGTAGATGGGTCTGGTCTCTCTCCTCCGGAGATTTAGTGGAGAAAAGCTGCCATGATATTCTGAGTATCCAAGGATATACATGTTTAGATGCTTGGCTCCTCCCCCTGGCTGGAGCATCTCACAATGGGATGATGTAATTTTATCAGTCATGCAGTGAGACTCAATGGCCCATTAACAGAAGATATCCCCCTGGAGGGAGGATGGGTCATGGAAGAGATAAAGAACACTGCCACACTTGGTTTTAACAGATGGTAATAGAATACATACTTTTGGTTACATCTTGCATTGCAACCCAAGACAAACATGCTCTAAGAATACTTTCAAAATTTGTGCTGTTTCAGAAAGTGCATCAATGTTATAATCCAGCATAAATGTTTGTACGAACTATTTCAGTTGACCTTCCAAGGTGAGAAGTGTTTGTGCACCTTTTTTCCCAGGAGTTGTTTTCTGTTATATTCATATTAAGTCAAAGGAGAAAAAAATGAGTCTTCAAATACCAAAGCAATAACCATTTAAATAGGAATTCAGCACATGTATTCCAGTTGAAAAATGGATTTCAAAGTAAAGGTAAGCTTTGGAGACAGAATGGTATATTTTGCATTAATGGACACCGACTGAACATTTAAGCAGCTTGTATTTAATTTTCTATGTTTGTTCATATTTTTCATGTTAATATACTTTTTGCCTGATGTGTAACTCAAAATCTCCAAATGAAATTTTGGGTTGATAGGTCACTTTTCAAGGGAAACTTTGTGAAACATGAGGTTTGTTAAATATCTTTATATTTTTTATTGATATAGGGTAGAAAAAAATTCTAATTGTAATGTATAAATATTGCAGTATTTTACTGTTCACTGCTTCAGTAGGCAGAGAAAAAAATAGTAATTTTCTAGGTAAAATTAATTTTAGCTTTTGGTAAGCAAACACAGTAATTGGACTAAGTTTTCCTATGATTAGAAAGTCTCAGAGACCAAGTATGTTTCTGAGTACTACAGCCATTTTCCTTTTGAAGTCTTACTTTTCAAAAATAATTAACATCTCACTCAAAACTATTCAAATTAGACATGTAGCAGTTTTTCACTTCTTTCTCTATACAGCTTATAGTTTTGGGTTTTTAACAACTAATAAAGCATTTCATTAATATTTTAATATTTCTGAGTTTTAAGTTTTCTTGAAGTCCTTAGTAGAAACACAAAATATGCTACTTAGTTTTCAAAATAACGATAATAAATAGTTTGACTGTACATAATCAGAAGCCCAGTATGTAATTCCACTGGGGAAAAAAAAAAAAATGCTGGCTATCTTGAATAGCAAGGAAATGGTTTCTTCCAGAGCCTTCTTTATTTTATAAGAGCAAATATATCCACTCTGTTACTATTGATGTTGCATTGCATATTTGCAACGAAGTCACATCCAGGGAAGGTGCAGTCACCAGTGATCAAGGTGGGAAATCAATGAGATGGGTCTCCATTTGGTTAAACTCGGGAATCCGTTTATTGGGTGCCACCAATACAGGATTTAACCAAGCATAAACCAAAGACAGAGTACCAAGAACAAAGTCAGGGTGGTGGGTTTTATAGGGTAGAGCAAGGGTGGAGTTTAGGGTCTGGGTTTAATAGGAATACAGCAGGGGAGAAGCCTCAGAGGTACAAACCAATAGGAGTACAGTAGGAGGGGTTATTAAAATAAATGCAGCAGAATATAACAAATAGCAGCACAAGAAGGGTAGAACATTCTGTGCTGATAAGGATTTTGGGGTTGAGTAACTCTTCCCGGGCTTATAGGGTACATCCCTCAAGGCAGAGGGGTGGAGTCCGCTCCTCAAGGGACTTAAAGCCATGCCCCTCACCTTAACGCTGCCCATCAAAAATCAAATCCCTCTCCACAGCACTCCCATTTTTTTTTTTTAATTTTTGGTAATGGGCCCAGAATGCCCCTGAAACTTAATTTACTTAATGCATTGGCTCACCCAGGTGATGTGACCGATGCAGGAAGCCTGGAATGTCAGGGTCCCTGTTCAGGCGCCACTTATCACAGTAAGGGAAGCTATGACAATTCTTTAAAACTTTAGGGTCCCCGGACACCAGGGCAGCTGAGGCACACATAAAAGAAGCTGGTTCAATGGAGTGCCCGAAAATGAAAGAACTTTAATAGGAAAATAAAGTAGGGACAAGGCCCGTAAACAGCGCACAGTATAGGGACAAGCCCCAAAAACCAGGACTAGGGGTGGACACAAAAATACATAGGGTTGGTCTGAGGGCGAAGTCTGAGGGCATGGGCCCAATCACAGACTGGGGTTAGAAGTATGCAAAATACTGCAACGAATAACAACCAATCAGGGGAGAGTACCGGGAACAATGTAGAAGCATATCCTTACACGGGATGACTTAATTAACATATTAATTGCCATAAAGCCTTAAGCAAGTGCTTCCCCACGCTTGAACTTAAAGCCTGGTGCTTCAGGGGTGAGGTCTTTCTGGCCCTGTGTCCCAGCAGGGCTGACTCACACATACTGACACTGTTTAATAATGTTTTATTTGTACCTTTCAATTTCATATTCTACATGCAACCATAGATGCAATAATGTTATATGGATCGTGATTAGCCAGTCATGTAAAAAGAATGAGACATCTTCTGGGCTGCCCTGCATTCCCCTTTATTGGCATCTTCTCTCTGTCCCAAAATTCAGTGAGTGTATAGAGCTTTTTTAGAACACAGTGAATAATCTGTTTCTAAAACACTTGTTTAAAGGGAAAGCCTAACCACTGTGGGAACATGATTGAGGGTAGAAAGATAATGGTATGGAAGTTCTAGGGAAATGTGCAGTTGCTAGTCCCTGTAGGGAATGTGGGTAGCATGTCCAACCTCCCTCACAAAATACATTCCAAGGGGGACTAAAGCAGTGATAGAGCAGAGTGGAGCCAACATAGCCAGGCTCTGCCAAAACCCTTGCAGAAGAGAGAAATCAATGGTACTTTCCAGCTGATAAACAACACAGCAGCTGAGAACCAAGAGTGACAAAGGAAGATGTCCCCATCCCAGTGTTATCTCAGGTACTATCCTGAGATATCCACCCCCAAGATACACCACTCACTAGTAAAATGTATGACTAAAGTCACCCAAGTTCGACTTTAATGTACAGAAATAGTGTAAAAGTAAGTTAACAGGGAGAAGTGAGGGAAGACTCCAGTATAATTTCTGGGATCAGTTGAGGGACTGAACCTGTATTTTCTCCTGCAGAGATGCCTTTTGGGTAACGAACTGTGTTCTTTGCATACTGAATGATTCTCTTGAGCCAGATTTTATTGGGGAGTAGAGTTTGTTAGTATACTGCTTTGAATTAGTATTACTTTGAATATATATTTGCAGTCAGATACTATCCCTGGCAATTCGTAAACCTTAAATTCTCACAATTTCACTAATAAAGAGTCTTATTCTGTAAACTGTTAATGTGAGCCCTTCAAGGATACTGGCAGTCAGTGGCAGTGGGTAAAGGTGTGGAGACCCAGGAGAGGATTTTCTATTTGGTGTGTGGCCCTGAACAAGACATTTGAACTGTCCTCCAGTCCAGTGGGACTGTTCACTGAAGGGTTCCTGTAGAATCATATTTACAGGAAAATGAACATGTACTAAAGGAACCAGCCTAACCTTCTGGAACTAAAGAATAAGGTCATCTTTGTGGATAAAAAAGCTGATGTTGCAACAAGAAGCAGAAAAGCTGCTGACAGACAAAGGGGTGTCAAACCGAGTGACGTTTACAGCATCTACCAATAAGATTAAGAAAGAGATGCTTGCTTGCCTCGTGGACAAGGTAGAGCTACCAATCAAGAGGTGTGTGGACAAAGCGGAGCTACCAATTAAACAATGTGTGACTATATTTAGAAGCACAATAAATGTCTTTTGCTTGATTCCCATTGAATCATACAGAGTCCTTTGTCTTCTCTCCTCAGGTTGCCATAATGGGATACTGACAGACTGATTGGGCACAAGAATCTTGGCTTTCCTGGGGTGCTGACAGACTGATCAAATAGAAAATGTTTGAGGAAATCTCTCTTTTTCACAACACAGAGCCTAACAGAATGAAATATCAGGTAATTAAGAAGCAGGAAATGCAAATGACAGAGGATTTATATAAATAAATAATATATACATTTTTGTGTTTGAAAAAAGAAGTGTGATCTTTCTACCTAACATTAAAAATTATACTTTCAAATTCCTGCATCTAAATGCCACCATTAAAGAGATCAGTCTGAAGAATATCATACTTACCCTATTATATAGACTGCATTTGCATCAAACAAATGTGCTTATAAGAATTCCCATTACAAGGGTAAAAAAAATGCTCCACATCTGTTAACAAGTAAGAACACCTTTTTATAGATAGGGCCTTAATCAAGTGACTAGTTATGCAAGTGAAATACATCGGTAGCTAGAAGTACTGAGGGGAGAACGCAGAGTGAAAGAGATTAGTAATTGAGGTATGGCAAATGGTACAGGACTTGCCAACCCATAGACAATGGAAGATAAAAAATTATTCAGTGTGTCAGGAGCTAGATCCAGGTTTCTGCTGTGTGAATCTCCCCAGCCCATCCTGAAATATATAGCAGCTGATAACCACACCATATGCATCCAGGGATGGGAAAAGTGATTTTTCCCGTGCCCTTATCTCCTCCTCTTGTAACTTATCTATTGGCCTTGTGGGTTTTCTGGAAGGAATTGTTGATCCTTGACAAATCTTTGTCACAATTTTATTTAAAATTCTAATCAGCCTTGTTTTAACATTTCAGCTACCACAAAATGTAGCTTCTTTCCTGCAATTTAGGATGACAGTTGTAAAAGTGTCCTTGTCTACCTAAAGCTTTTTTGCATTTCCATTATAGCTGTACTAAAGTGCAGCTACAATTCCATTGAAGCTACACTGCAATTATCTGTCCAAATACTCTTGAAATACACAGAGGACTCCATATTTCCAAGGTTCCAATTACAGAAGGGAAATCTCGGCGATCAGGCTTTCTTCAGTTCATGTAAGCACTTTCTATTGGTCTTGACAGGCCTGGGTGAAATGTACCCTGAGAAATCTCAGACTGCTGAATTTGCCAGGTTTGATCTTCTGTTATAGTCACAAACACAGCACAGAGACAAATCTATCTAACTCTTCACTGCAACGTACCTTATCTACAATGTTAGATTAAATTAACCTTACTTGTAACTAAATCCTTTTCCAAGAAGCTTATTACAATGAGGCCATGGTGAACTAATGTTATGTTTGTCTCCAGTCCTTTATATCGTAATCTTGACAAGTCCCTATTTAGCCAAGAGGAAATTTTATATTAAAGTATCTAGCAGGAAAAGATGACCTCTATATATCATACATTGTGAAATGCCATCCGATATCCTGAACAGGGGAATTTTTCAAGTGCCAAATCTCACTCAAGGAATTTTCAGCAGTTTACACTGGAGTGTCTACTTTCAAAGAATTATAGAATGATAAAATTGTTTAGGCTGGAAGGAACCTTAAAGATAATTTATTGCCAACCTGTCTTTCATGGCCCAGATTTTTTCCTTCTACTAGACCATATTGCTCCAAGTCTCCTCCAACCTGGCCTTGAACACTTTCAGGGATGGGGTGTCCACAACTTCTCTGGGCAGCTTGTTCCAATTCCTCAGTATCCACACAGTAAAGAATTTCTTTTTAAGAAATCTTTTAAAGACTCTTTCTTTTTTCAATTGCTACCCACTCTTCTATCACTAAATTATTCAATTAAACATGTAACAAGTAAAGAAATACTTGAGCTATTTGCTTTGAGTCAGACCCTCAACTCATTCAGAGTCATTAAGCTATCAAAGTAAATAGGACTATGACAATTTGCACAAGTTAAAAAGTTTGCATTCTGGTGAAAAACCAATGTCTGCCAGGTCAAAAAGACCTCACTGACAGATGATTTCAGACACTCGTATATTGTAAACAAGATTAGCTGCAATATATGAAGAGACATGACAAGCACTAGTGTTTGGGAAACCAGTCCTAAAGAGAAGGATCTTTGATCAAAGGGGATATCAGCTTTCTCTCTGGGTTACTAACTTACAGTTTTCTGGGTTATCTGATTTCAGTGGAGGCCCATGACAGCACAGCCCTCTTTGTCATATCCTGGTTGTATACACCTCTGTGTATTTTATCTAACTATTTAATATACTATTATTTAATATACTATTATTTAAATTAGACTCTATTTAATATACTAAGAAAGAATGAAAAAGAGATAACTGAAGAAAGAGAGAACATCAGTGGGTTTGCCTCATTTTTCCAAGAAAATTAAAGAGTAGAGAAATGAGCTGGAGAGCTGCTTTCACACAGCAAAAGAACTACCTTCAGCTGGAAGATGAGAAGACAGGTCTGGGGGTGTGTCAAGATGAAAAACGAGGAATGGGACCACTGTACTATTTAAGATGATTTATTGCTCAAGTAAGCTAAATAAAATATCAGTCTCAAAGGCATGAGAGTTGGAGAAGCAACAAGTCAGCCACAGCTCAAGGTAGTCAGAGGTTTCTTCTCCACACAGCAATATATAACATTTTGGTCCAATAGACAGTTAACATGAAACTTGTTTCTACTTATTAACCTATCACCTTTGCTTAATTCTGCCACACTGCATCTGTCTTTCAGCCAATAAGCTGACAGGTCATGTACCCACACACACCTCTATTATAGCTTCTAGAGCCTTAGCCTACCCTATAAGTCACATTAGTACAGCTCAAATCTCTCACTATTTTACCTAATATAATTTCTTACTTACTCAAGGCATATTCTTACTTACAATTATAGGAACATAAGTTTATAATTTTTCTACTTAATGTTTGTGTGCTTTTATCATTACATTAACCCAAGCTCTTTCTAAAAGGCTGCAGATTGAACCCTTTAGCATCTGTGGAAGTTTCTATTTTTCCATTTCCCACAGGGGTGTGCATATTCCTTTTGGATAGAGGAGTTTATACATTGAGAGGAAACTAAACTGAAACTGGACTATTTTACAATCTTTGCCTGGAATAATCTGAGTATCAGTGTATCCTAATTAGTGCTTAGTCATCAATAGTTATGGGGGCATTTTGACAAACTTAATGACAGGAAACTGAAAACATTCTGTAAATACCTTTCGTCATAGATGTTGCAAGCAACCTCCTATGTTTGGTGATACATATGCAAATGCGTCAAAATTTATATGTACATATGTGGTATTTTGGAGTTGTTTCTATTGAATATTTGCAAACATTCTGATTCAACACATTCAATAGCTGCTAAATTGCTGGCAGAATAGATATGGTTACTGGCTATTTTAAAAAAATTAGATCAGAATTTTTTCTGTACAAAAGACTATTGTGACTATTTAATAGCACTTTTTCAGTACAAAATGAAATGTTCTTTGCACATGAGTTTACTAATTATGGATTTAGAAAACTAACCTTTTTGTGATTTTACTCCATTCAGCAACTAAGCCCCAGGCAGTTACTGATTCTCTCTCTCTCTTGGCGGGAGTGGGGAGAGAATCAGAAGGCTAAAAGTGGGAAAGCTCATAGGTTGCAATAATATCAGTTCAATATGGAAAGAAAAAGCAGCTCATGCAAGCAAAGCAAAGGAGGAAATTCATTCAACATTCCCATTGACAGCCAGGTGTTCAGTTATCTTCAAGGGAGCAGGGCTTCATCACATGTAACTGTGACTTTGAAAGACAATTGCGATCACTTTGAACGTCCTTCCCTACCTCCTTCCTCCCCCAGCTTTATGTGCTGAGTGTGATGCCAGAGGCTATGTAATGTCCTTTTGGTCAGTTGAGATAAATTTTCCTGGCTGTGTCCCCTCTGAACTCCCTGTACTTCCTTGCTGATGGGGTGGGGTGAGCAACTGAAAGGTCCTTGATGCTGTGTGAGCACTGCTCTGCAACAACAAAAACATCCTTGTGTTTCCAGCACTGGTTTCATCACAAATTCAAAATATAGCCTCATACCAGCTACTGAGAATAAAAATAATTCTAGCTAAGTCAAAACCAGCATAAGCTCTATGAGTAACTTGTTTGGAAACTGTTAGGAGTACAGAAGCTCTTCTAATATGTGAAATACCACTTAGATAGAATTCATTCTGTTAGATAATATTCTTATAATGCTTCGCAGTGGAAACACCTTGATTTCATATGATAAAGTTCAATGTAAATTTAAGCATATATCTTTCCTGTTTCATTTCTCTGAATCTCTAAATTTCAATATTGGGCTGTCATGTTATGCCTCCTGAATTTAAAACTGAAATATTTCAACCAAGATAGACACTATGAAAATTATCCACATTAATCCCTGGCTGATAGCTCTGCCACTGTTTGAAACAGCTGAATTCCCAGTGTGCCAGTTGTCACTTCTGTTATCAGAAGAGGCATTTATTTCTGTACTCAGAGTGTAGCACATTTTAATGACTCTGAAATACAAGAAGACATGCAAAACTGATTTTGCATTCCATGCCCTTAAGCAAGCCTATTATCCATGTTGTGAAAACAGCAAGTTAGCATTTTTGTTGTAATTATTTGGGCTGATTATGTATTATGCTTCTACTCAGAGACATTTTCTTCCAAAGCAGTTTATGCAACTACTAGCTGAGAAAAGGTAAAGCAAATGAAGCAAAATGCTCCAGAGGCATCTGCATTAGTATAGCCTCATGCAAGTTTCCCTTGACAAAGCTGGCATGATTTATGATTGAAAAAAGTCTACAATGTACATATTGTATGTGTCAAATAAGAATGATTCAGGATTGTCTGTGAAGGTGCATTTTTTCAACACTTATATACAAATGATTATAAAAATTCTTAAATTGTGTATGTTTATACACAGTTTTAGATTCAGGACTATAATACTTGCATCATCCAGAGATTTAAAAGGCAATGTTTTAACTAACCAGTAGATTCCCTACAGTAAGGGTCCACTGCTTCACTAGTGCACATTTCCAAAAAATTGTATTTTGATGAAATAAAAAGAACTCCATGAGTGCTATTTTCATGAAGAAATTCTTCTGCAGCTGTTAGGAAGAGGTGAAGCCTACTGTAAAGCTCATATTTACATTGTCATATAATAAGTTGTAAGACTTTTATCCTACTTTTCCTTCATACTAGTTTAAGTGCATGAAAGTACAGAGGGACCAACAGTGAAGCTGGAAAAATGAAACAACTGCACTGCTGACTGAAAAGTGCTGCCATCCTGATATCTGAGGTCATTGCAGCAAATGTCCTTACCTGTGGCTGGAGGACAGGGATGGGGATGTCTGGTTTCCTTTCTCTAAGGAGGAGTTGCTCACCCTGCAGAAAGAAAAAGCCCTGATTACTGTCAGGGAAGGTTAAGAGGACAATTTGGTTAGATGAGTCCACACAAGGAACTGCCTCAGCCACGTAGCTGGGAGAGGAGGACAGGATAATCAGGTGTTTGTTGCAGAGCCCTTTAATAACAACAACAACTGGCAACCAGAACCAGTGTCATATCAGTTAGGGCACTGGAATTCCCATCTGAATGCAGAAATGTTGTCTTAAGGAGTAAGGGGTCAGTAGCCCTTGTGCTGTGGAAATAGAAAGAAGAGTGGAAAAAACCACAGGTGGAAAAATTGAGATAGACTTATCTGTGCAGAAGATATACAGGCACCCACCAAACACAGCCAAGTCTTGTTATTAGTGTGGTGAACAGAGACATTATAAACAACCAGGCTTCAGGAGATACATATAGGGGTGCAATCATAGTAAATACAGAATTAACTTCAGCAATCTGGCTCTCCAAAGGGGTGTATATTCTATTTATAATATTAACCCTATTTCTGGACCTCAAGGAGGAAGTATACAATAATGAATGTAAAGATTTCGAAAGGAATTCATAGAACTAATCATGATGAACTACCCAGTTAAACTCCATTCATCAGCTCATTCTCAAACCACAACAAGTATATTAAGAAAATTATAAACAAAAATTGCTCAAAATTCATACTAAAAGAGTAATTACTAAAGGGAAAATATGCAATGAAACAGTCTTCAAAATCTATAAGTAAAAGTCTTGACTATTACAGCTTGAAATCAGTAAAGGGGTCAAAACTTTCACAAGGTATTCCTTCTTCATTAGCCAGGCATATTCATACGTAGAACAGCTGGCCTTGAAAATATTTGCAAAGGTATTTTTCCTGCTCTGATGCAGTTTTTGTATAGGATAGTCTCTCCTGATAGACTATTTTAAAATTAACTGTTGGCTATGTTGACCTCTAATTATCTAGTATGGAGGTAAAAAGTAATGCAGTCCAATTAATAATGAAAAGCCCTATTTGATTCTAAAACATGATGAGAAAATAACATATTGTGGGCTATTATCAATGTGTGAAATGTGTTGTGAAACTTATTACATAATAGCTTTCAAATTTTTTTCTTCAATTACTTATTTGGGAAAAAACAGTACATTAATTTTTTTATTGCATTATTTTAAAATTATTGGTATAGACAACTATTATTGTTTAAGATGACAAAAAAGTGAAAACTTCATAAGGGAGTTGTATATTGAATGTCTGACAATGATTTTAGGAAATTTAACTTATGTTTGGAATTGGGTTTGATAATTACAATTTAAAAAAATATTAATTGCAATGTTCTCCAAAATATCTTTTTATTAGAAGTACCAAGTGCAGTTTTGAAAATACATCTTACACATCAACATATATAAATTAAAATGCTGTTACCATAGAATTGCAGTACTTAAATCAATACATGCTGTGTAATAAATAATATAAATAGATAAAATTTTTGAAGCTAACTAGTGACTTGGATTTTGTTATTATTTGGGCTCTTAGTTGATTTTCTTTATGAGGACTTACCTTCAACGTGTATTTGATCATTACTTTTTGAAAATGGATCTCTTTCATCTGTTTCCTCTTAATTTGGACCTGACTTGGGACACAAAAGCTGCACCTTGCTTTTGAGTTCTTGAACATAGATTAAAGTTACCAAATGATGAAAGGAAGGGAGAGAGATAGTGATAAGAACACAAAATAAAATAAAGTAAATAATTTCATAAGAGAATGAAGATTTACTCAGATCTACTGTTGGAAAAGATACAATAATATGATTGCCAGAATTTTAAATTAATTTTAAAAAATTTTAGATTCTTCTTTGACCAAGTATGCTGAGACAGTGAGGAAGAAAATAACATATAGGTAATAGTTTATGCTATGATTCATTTCAGCAGGTAACGTAACCCATGACTGGATATCCCACAAACAGCAGGAAGTGCAAGGTGTATGACATGGAAGAGGCAGTCTGAGTTATGAAGGAGTGAGGAGAATCAGCACTCCACAACAAAACTGAAACCTTTGGAAACATGTGAGAGGCTTAATTGTATGCTACTCATAGGTTCATAATTGCAAACACAACATGAAAATGAGAGCAAGTGGATAAGATGAGAAATTTGAGAACCAAAACAAACTGAGAACATTTCTCTAATGCAATATCCTCAGCTGTTTAGATGGCTAGCTGTTCTGCTGGTTTTCTGTAACTGTGCATCATAACTCAAGAGAAGAATGATGCTTGTTAGAAGCAACATTTTTGCCTGAAAGTACAGATTGTATATTTTTAGCATGTTGTTCTCTATTTGAATGCTAGCAAAAAGTGTAACTTGTTTAACATTATGATGCTTTCCCTTCCTTCAAAACTACAAAAAGCAGAAGGGGGTGGGGGAGGGGAGAGGACGAGAAGTAATTAATAAGAAGCAGAAACTGAAATATTCTATCCCAGTATCTGAGTTTCTAGTTGAATGTGCAGTTTTAAAAAAAATTATAACTTCAATATCTTAACAATATAAAATAAGTTGAGTTATCTCTATGTTCCACTAAAAAAATTGTGTTACTTCAAACCCCAAATTATTTTGTGCTAGCATAATGAAAAAATTAGTATTATAAGACCAGCTGACTTAAGTACTTTCTACACAATGAAAGAAAAGTTTCAAATCTGTACTTAATCTGTCTTTCTGTTTCCTCCATCTTTGATAATGGGTCAGGAGACAGCTTGCTTTTATTCATGCTTCATCATTGTTTTAATTTGAATGGCCAAAAAACTCCAAATTATTAGCTGCTTTCCTAATCTTTTAGGAAATCAGATTCTGACTACAGAGGATCTAATTTGGATCTGATTTGGAGCATTTTATCTCTTATGTAATCACATTTAGCTCTTTTTTTTCTTCTTCATTGCCAAAAATATTCAGATCCAAAAATCGTCCTTTCCATAACTGCAAAATTTTCCCCTGTTTACTTCTGTTTGGATTTTTTTGTCTTTTTTGTTGATGATTTTCCTGCAGCACTTATGGTGCCTCTTTCCTGCATCTTTTTTTTCAGAAATAAAGTGTCTAAGCAAAAAGACCTTTCAAAAACTTCCTCACACCAGGAGCACCAGAATTTATTTTCAGATATAAAATCTTTCCAATAAGAATAGAACATTTAATGATATAAGGTTTAACTATAAAAGAATAAAAGTTTAGAAACCCAAAGAATAAAAGTTTAGAAACCTAATCAGTTCTATTGCCATTACATTGTAGTCAATTTGTGCAGTACTAAATCCTGTTGCAACTTACTTGGAATCTTAAGATGTGTCTGCATTGGAAAGAGGACTGAGATCACATCTTCAAAAACACTTGGGGGTTTGGTTTTGTTGGTTTTTGATTGCTTGCTTATTTTAACACACCTCAATGAGAGTAATTACTTGTTAAACACCTAGCTCAGGATACAAACTAATCTGTCCATGTTTTAAGTAGCCTTCATTTATCTCCTAGTGAACAGGCAGCTCTACTATAAGAAAGAACTGAAATAAAATCTCTGGAGTAAAATATTCAGAATCTGTGTCTGGCAGTGCATAATTTGCTAGTCACTGTATATTCTTCTCTAGAGCAACCTCAATATTATTTGTAAAGTTTATGAAAATATAAAAGTAACAAACTTTCACTAATGGGGAAAATTTTCATCAAATCAGAACAAAAAACGTCTTATAATTGCCAGGTAGATGTAAAATGATTGGTTCTTTTTTGCTGATTTTTGTTTTTATTTTAATATATTATACTTTCTGGAATTAGCAAATAACAGATCAAAGGAAAGCCTCTCTCAGCAGATAAAAAATTGAATGAAACATGAACTGAGAAATTGCTATTTTATAGAGACATACCTGAGTGGAAGCAAAAAGGACAGAGACAATAAAGAGCCCAAATAAATAAAAGGAAGAAGTAGATATGATGATATGTTCACTCAAGCTCATTTGCCTTAGCTAAAAGACAATAGAGAAACAAATAAATGTTTTGCTTAACTGTTTTGAGCAGTTAGACCTCTAAAAGAGGAACACAAAGTCTGGTGACTTGGGCTTTTCTATGTCATTTTATTTTATTTGTGTAATTTTTTTTAATGTTGCCATATGTACAACTCAAGCTGGATTATTTTTAATGTGTAAAATAACTTTACAATGAAAGCCTGTGTTTACTGCAAGCCTCCAGTTTTAGAAGTTATTTTATTCTTTCATAAAAAATGTCTGATACTTTGCATGTTTCATTACTTTTGGTAATGTGAGAATTTTAATTAAGTATGGTATTGCAGCAATCAAGAGGAACACTAAAAAAACACAGACAGATAGAAGCTAGGAAGGTTTTATGACAATTTGTAGCAAAGTCCAACAACTCACTTTGCCAAGCAGTGAAAATGTGGCTTACTTTTACTTGAAAACACTCTACTAATTGGAAGAAAGAGAAATTATCAAAAACAAATACTGTTGATTTCTGTGCACCACAGTATCTATATACAGAGTACCTTAAAATTCAGCTCAGTTTTTAACAAGCTTTTTGCACTAATAGAAAAGTGTAATACATGAAAACATTAATAGACTTGGATTGGCTGATGAAGGAGGAATTTCTGAGCTCAGAATTCAGTTTTTATTATATGACCCCTTTTTGGCCTTAAATAGTGAAAGAAGTAAATAATATGATGTAATCAGATAGCAGAAACAATAGTGAATGTTGAGTTGCTAATCTTAGAGGAAAAAAATTGAAGTAGAGTTAAAGAGATGACATAAGCTTTGCTTTTTTTCAATAAACCTTAGTCATTCTGCTGCTCAAGAAGATAATATTAGATATACAAGACAGTTATAAAGTTTCTCCTTTTGAAGATGTAGTCATTTATGAAGAAAGAAAGGAAAGAAAGGTATTTGATAACACTGTGTAGGTTCTTTCCTATACATTGGACCTACACTTAGTGCACTTGCCCATTCTGGAGAATTTATGGTTTAGTATTTTCAACTTCTTTCCAGTATGCGATTCTTGAGACAATAGAAACGCTTCCTTTTTCTTATTATCTACTTTTGCGTAATGATGATGAAATTATTTTTCATCCCTGCAGCAAGAATAGCTGTTTTGTTATCATTCAGGCCTATACATCTTTGAAGAATATAACCATATTCTTCCATATAACCTTCCTTATAACCATAGCTGAGAAATTTTCTTTGGTGAAATTCAGAGCAGTGATATTGTTTTTCCCTTGGTATTTAGGTTAGTGTACATATGTTTATCTCAATGAAATTAGTCAGGAATAGTTATCAAATCATTAATCTGAACAGGTTTATTATAGTTTTTTAATTATGGACATTTCAGATTAACAGGTAAATAAGGCATGATTAGCAGTCCAAACCACGACGGAACAAGAAGCTTTCTCAAAACTTTTGATGTCTTTTTTTAGTCAAAAACAAAGAACAGTTCCCTCGACATAATTACTCATTTCTTGCTGTTCTTGTGAGGAATGGCAGTTTTGTAAAGCTGCATGGCTATATTTTCATTATTTGGGCAGCAAACATAACAACGGAAGAAGTTTTAATATTGTTGGGTCATATTTTCACTGAGCTTTTAGGGCTCTCATAAGGTGTTTCTTGATACTGGAAACAATAAATAATTAGAGTAAATGGGGAGTGATATGAGAAAGAGAGAAAAAATATATGAAAAAAAAACATCAAACAAGGACTTCATAAGTTAGAGAAAATTCTGTAAAATTAAGGAAGAGACAAATATATTCCAGGGAAGATGATTGGTCATAAAAATTAATTACCAGGAAAAAAATTACAAACAACTAACATAGATGAATACATATCCATAGGTAGTTTTCAGTGACAAAAATATAAATGTAAAAATTGTAATAAACAAAAACAGAAGTAATTTTACTTTGGCTAAAACTTCTGATGTGGTTAGCACATTTACAGATTTTTACATTAGAGCAGAAGTTTTACAGTGATAGTACTATGAAACTTCTAACTTCATTTTAAGAAAATACATCTGTTAGTAAGGTTTCAAGACTTCTGTATAAGGGTTTACTTCAAAGAAAAATGAAACTTCCTGAAATTTATAACCCAGAAACATTTCAGAAATCTCTTTCTTGAAAATCAAAGAAATCCGGTGCACTGTGAACATGAAATAACAAATTTAAGTAGCATGGTATGTTGCATGGCCACAAATCTAATCTCTGGTAGACACAATTATAAAAGACCCAAAGTGAAAAAAGAATCTGGAAGTTTATTATCTTCAGCCAAATTTGCTGCATTAAGAAACTGAAGAATCGTGCTTTATAGGTGAACCATTGTTCCCATAAAGAGGCTTAAATATTTTAGGGAAGTTAGAAATCATTTAAAGGGAAGATAAAGTCTTGATTTGAAAAACTCATATATGATTCATCTGATATTATTCCAAAAAGACAGTCTTTGGAAATCAAAGAGAATAGATTCTTAGAACTAGAAATAACAGCTGGAAAAATTACAAAACCATACACAGAAAAATTGGTGGATAATAAATTAATCATTGACATGTTTGTATAAAGATTTCCAGGGGGGTTCATTCAGAAATCATCAACAATTTCATTAAGAGCTTGTTTCATTACTCTACCAGTATCTGTATAAATATCATATATGTCTATTTCAAAATCAACATATTTAAATTCTCTTACAGGCTGTCCCACAAGGTTTATTTTCAAATGTTCACATCTGTGTCCTTTGTTCTAGGTTCATGTCAGGACAATATCTTTTGTCTTTCCCTCATTTTGCTTTTCTTACCGAAGTCCACTACTGAAAGAATCATGCCTGGTGAATTTTCTTTCAGAATATAGAGAAAGTGAACTAAGCTGAAGATATCTCTTGTAATGGCATACAAGTGTATAGCACATCTCATAAATGTACTGTTATTCAGATACATATTCATATGTATTTTTCAATAAATTACTTTTCTTTTTTATCCTGTTTTGTTTTATCCTATGGATTCAATGACACATGACCTTCTGAACATTTTCTGCATATAAGGGCAGCTATTTGATCTCATTACAACGCTCAGTGTTTGTGGGGGGGCATTACTGCTCTGCACTGCTTCATTTTTTCAGACCATCAGTGCAACCCCTGGCATGATGACAATCTGTCTACCCCTGTAGGGCACCGACAACACTGTTACCAGCCAGTGGTGATGCTGCATTTCATCTCAGCCAGGCTTCTTGTTGCCCTTAGGACAATGCAGCTGCATAATTGCGATTACACATGTCACTTTTTCTAGGCCATATTGCTGAATATTTTTTGGCTAATGTTGTAGATAACACCTCTGTAAAGAACATATTAGAATTACATTGTGTCTTCTCTTGGGTTTTGATGCTAACTGGAATGCTTGATGATCAGGAGTAGACCACCACACATATTAACATGAGAAACTTGTGCAAACATAGATGGAAGTCTCAAATCACTTTTTCTTGCCATTTCAAGTCAGCATCTGAATACCCAGAGGTTATTTTATTAATTTATAAATAAGTCACTTTTCTCAAGGAAACTAATCCTTCAGATGTTCAGAGTAAATGAATTTAAAAATGAAACTTATGCATATAGACATCAGGATTTAATGCAGTTCTGAATTAAATCAGATTGGTACTTCTGAATACCTGTGCAAGCTTAAAAAAAAAGCTTTAAAATGTATTAGATAATTAATTTCAAAGGAAAGAATATAGATTTATTTCATATTGTATTCAAGACAATAAGAAGTACAAATGTCTGTCACCTTTATTGTTGGAAACAATAATCTTAATCATTCTGTCACCTTCAGATTTCAACACTGAGTCTCATTGTGTTGTAAATTACTTACAAATTCTAAGTCAAGCAGAAAGAGTGCTAGTAAGAATCGTATACTTACACTTTCCACCTGTTATTGACAGGTAAACCATGACAAAGGGTCTGTGAAAGCCAGTAAAGAAGTAAATACAACTTCTAGGACTGTGTACTTGAGACATAAAGTAATAGGACCATATATCATGTGGTAGGCAGCAAATACAAAATTTATTTAAAATTTAATTTTAAAATTATTTTAAAATAATGAAGACATAGAAGTCTAGTCACAGGTATAGCAAGCTTTGTAGATATGAGGTAATTTCAAGTAATAGTATTAAAAAGCTATTACCCACAGAATTATCTTTTTTCTTGTTTAAATGTTTTCATATGTTCTCTCCACAAATTTGGGATGCTAATGTCCACTCACTAAAGTATTTCCTGTTGTGACGTATCTCAACTCCCAAGTCAGATCCAAAGTAGTTGGCAAAAGTTTTATTAAGATAGGAGGTATTTTGAGCTTTTCAAAGTAGCTGTTTCAAAGTCAATAGCCAAAATGCTTTCCTACAGTTAAGAAGAACTAAATGAAGAAAACTATGTAAGGGAAGCCCTAGCTAGAAATTGCACATTTCATCACAGGCATTGATGTTAGGCTTTTTTCAGTGTATGTTCTTAATTTTACCTGTTTTCATATTTAGCATAATTGTATAAATACTTGTGTCAATTTAGTGTTTTCACTGACTTGACCAAGTTACTAAAGCGTGGTTATCTGCTGTTACAATAAGGTACCTCTTTTTTCCAGTGGTTGCTGTGAAGTTGTAAATTTAATTATGTATCATATATTTACTTCTGAAATAAAAGGTAAAAGCGAGACTGATTTATTAGACCCAGGATCACTTCTCGGCAAGGAATATGGGTTAATGTGACTGTGGTAATTAGCAGATAGACCAGCACAGCAAAAGCAGATCTGTGTAGTAAAACAATTGATAGAAGACTTAGTGTTTGCACTGTGCATGTTTGGTAACAATGGGAGACAGGTGTGGACTTTACACTGAATGTTCATAAGTGATTGAAGAACATTAAATGGGCTCCTAGTGCACATTTTCCAATTTATTTTCATCTGGAATTAATCCAGTGTGCAACTGCTCTGTGATATAAGTCAAGGCATGAGAAGTGGGAACATTCAGGAGTTTTACTTGAAAAGCCTTTTCCTGGTGCGAGTTTACAGCACCACATACTCTGTTTCAGCTTTAGAGTTTGATTAAGTCCACCAAACAAAATGCAGCTGGGAAGGGAAGGGGGTGAGGGGAAGCATTAAAAGGCATATCTATCATGAGTATATGAAGCATTCTGTGCAAGAAATGCACATAAACATGTGGAGCTACATGTCTGGTGCAGAACTGCGAATACATATTTTTTGCCTTCCCAGTGTCTGTCTTCATTTCTTCTAAATAGATAATGAAAGCCATAGATGGCCAAGACTAGAAACACTTTGCCCTACTGTCTGTAAGCTATACTCAAGTTCCAAACATTCATCCCATGAGAACAGAAATGTTTCCAAAATTTTGCAAAAATTATTATCTTCACCTTGTCAGGAAGACAAATAGAAGGTTTTCAGACAGCATGGTTAATTACTGCTGAATGTTATTCTTTGTGGTTTTTGTTTCTGCAATACCTCTTCCTTTGCTTGCTGCAATACTGCATTTCTTCCAATACTTGATAAAAAGAGAGTCTTATATAGTTGGTTTTTTTCACCATGGGAAATTATTAACTTTGTACTTAATGAGAATCTGGGCTCTACTGGAGGTTCTCTTGACTATTGCATGAATAGTGACTTTTCACTTTCATTGTGCTTTAGTATGTTGAACTACTCCATGTACTTTATTCAATCAGCTTCAAAAATTCAACCAGATTTTGTATTATTACACTTACTACAATGATAGAATGCAGCAAGAAAATAAATTAATAAAGAAAAAAATATATATAGCCACATTCCTTGAATCTCCTGTAATACCAAATTGAAAAATCAGGTTTCATGCTGCTTTTTATCACTTTTGCTTTGTAGTATGTGGTATCTCATTGGTATCAAAGGCTGTTTCATGTCACTTTCTGGTGTCCATGATGTACACTTTTGAATGTAACTATCCTCATGATATATTCCATAGTTCCCAAGTAAATCAATACCTGATTTGTTGGTGGGCAAGTAAAACTTATCTTCTTTTTCAAGTAGATGTACAAAAATATTTAAAATCAATTGTCATTCTAAATATTTCTGTCCAAAAATCCGTTCTGATGAATTGAAGTTTAACTGGTCAGTAATGCAAGTTTTATATTGATGCATTTGATTTTTTCTGGAATGAAATGATTAATTCACTTCTAATTATATTCTGCCTAGTGAACATATATTCGAAAAACAACTTGAGTTCAGGTTCCAAGTGTTGGCATGGTAATTTATTCTCATTTAAAATCCAAATTATAACTCATTAGGGATCCCATATTCTGGGGGGAATGCCCATCATTGGTTTTGTTAATGATTCTCTAACACTATAATTCTGTATGAGTACATGCATTAATTTACATGTAAAACTACCGATGTGATTAAACTAGATTTGCTGTAATGTCACAACCTCTAGAACTAAATTTAGATGAAGACAGAAAGAATGCTGTTTTCAATATATAAAAAGATTAAAATATTAAGTGATATTAGCTTGAACTGAGCTGCTTTTACTAAAATTCTGGAAGACAAAACCTAATTAATTTATTACTTGAAAGATTTCCATGGTAATATAATAGATAATATATCAGAGCCAAACATATTTTTCAATTATTAATTTTAGTTATTATTTTACAGAGGTGGGTGGATTTTTTAATTTTTTTTTAAGAAAACCTTTTTTTAAAAATTAATT
This sequence comes from Poecile atricapillus, assembly GCF_030490865.1. Taxonomy (NCBI): domain Eukaryota; kingdom Metazoa; phylum Chordata; class Aves; order Passeriformes; family Paridae; genus Poecile; species Poecile atricapillus. The sequence goes on along the minus strand of NC_081250.1, from coordinate 79,176,157 downwards.
ACTAGGAACAGCTGATTGTATTTTTAAGGTCATTTTGTGGCTTGGAATTCAAGCTGGTAACAAAAACATAACTCATTTCATCTTAAGACATTTTAGATGTAACAGTCAGGGTAGTTTTTGTGTAAGTGACAATCCTTCACAAGTGTTGGTGTTGCACCAAAGTGATAATGAAAAAAATTGCCTAGACATTTATAAAAAAAATCAGGAGATATGATTCTTGTGACATTTTGTTAAAAGAACAAGGATGTAGAATTAAACTTTTCACCATTAGCCCACTCCTTTGACACTTCCTTACTTTTGTACAGGGAGGTTGTAAAATCCTAACAATTCTGATTTGTTTAATTTGATGCCCATTTTGACAATTTCTATGTAGAGCTTTAAATTAGAAGCAAGTCATGAAACAACCAGGGGTTTGATCAACTACTGTTTTATAAAAGAATTTGATTTATTTTGCTTTTATGTTACTGAAAGGTGAAAGATATATATACATTATGTATATATACTTTTTTTACATTTTAATATACATTTTTTCCTAAGGTCTGTCTAATACACCCTCTGACTAACAAGTGAAGGCATAGTGATTGTCATGAGATTTCATAATAGAAACCTATATGTTATTATTAAATTAAGATTAGTCCTATGGGCAGTTCCCAAAACAATTTAATTATCACACTGATATCAAAACGTAATATTAGTTTACAAGTTTTGTGTGCATCTGTTAATAATGTAGTTTTTAAAAACACTGTTTCTGTGTAGCCTTCTGTTGAGTGGCTTCCCCCTTCAGACATGCTACAAGTATTTCTACTGGCACAGGACTGAAGGGCAGGAGAAAATTAACTATATTCTAACATCACTCAGCTCATTTAGTTGGGTATCTCCATACAAGGCTCAAATGTGCAAAGAGCATATTTTAAAATAATGAGCTATGCAGTGATCTGCAAGCAGATCTATTTATTTCTTCCTCTTTATTCCTTATTCCTTCCTGTTCTCCGGTAACACTTTGACCTGATCCATTAATTACTGAGATAGATAAGCAATAGGTAGAAGTTCAAACAGGGAAGATGGAGCAGTGTCCAGTAGCTGTAAAGTGATTTGAAGAAAATTAAAACAAAGACCAGCTTTGAAATTGTGAGGGTAAGTTACTGCAAGAGCTTTATACATACTGAATGAATCCTCTGAAACAGATCAGAAATGTTTCTAAAACTTTGTTTTTCACTAAATATTGCTATGTTAGTCTGAGGAATATGCTACGCAAAATCTCTAGCTTTATGGAGAATTTTTAATTCTTAATTCTTGAGTCTCATTTCTATATCTTAACTTAGCGTGGCTATTGAGTTTGTCTAACATTTTATCAGCAGGTTGTAGATATTCCAAAAGGGCAAATAAGGGCAATAGGTCTATATGACTTTTTCAAATGTTCTTTCTGGAAGCAAGAATACTGTGAGCATACTTAATGACAAAATGTATTTGGTAATACAATGCATGCAGGTCCCTCTATATGTGTAATCAAAGGACAGCTTTATATTTTTGCACACTGTGAAGTTCTTTCAGTCAAAACTGTATGGAAAATCTAATGTTTCATGGTACCATGAGGATTTCCAGGGATCATTGAGTGTGATCCTTAGTTCACTTGAATTCATGGTTAAAATTAAAATGACCAAGACTGAATCATAAAATCTGACCTGCAAAGAATCATTGCTAACTGCTTTTCTTTTGCAACTGTATCATTTGAATTTCTCCTACATGATACAAGAATAATAATGACTGGATATACTGTAGTGAAGTCTTACACAAAACCCCTCAACTTTGGGTTTTATTTTATTAAAATGATTTAGACAAGGAAAGTCTGCTGGCCTTCAGAGCATGGCATATGGCAAAATTGTTCACATATTTTCAAAGTTGCAAATCTCTGATCTACTTTTTTTTAGTCCTATTCAAAAACTATTTTTTTTTAATTTGTTCTTTTTCCCCTTAATAATAATCTTGTACCTAGCACACACAGCCTCTGACATACACACTCACAGCTGTTCTAAAACACTAAATCGTTTAGCCATGTTTCCTTTTATATATAAAGAGGTATAATTTGTGCAAATGTGATTTAATAACCAGACAAATTATAATTTGCATATATAGAAATACACTAAATTTTGTTTCTGTTTCAATTAAGTAATTGCCTAATTATTCTATGAACAGAATTAGCTAACGCAGAAGGAACTAAAAAGGCAAACCAAACAGGAATTAAATAATTCACTAAACAGTTCAGCAAAGTGAAAGGCACTGCATGGTGTCTTTCACTATTTCCAGCAATGTGTTCTTGTTAATGCCCTGATTCAGCCAAGCATTTATGTGTCTGAGCCATTTTCAGGACCTCAAGGGCACTGCCAGCTCTGGCCAGCCATGTTGAACCCCTGGGCTTCCTCAGCCTGCCCACAGCCCAAGACCAGCCCATGTCAGAGCCCTGGGTCTGGCACCCCTGCCCCAGTGACCCCACAGCAGCAGAGCTGGTCTCCAGCTCCCCTCCAGCTCCTCCAGCCCTGCCCTGCCACAGGCCCAGAACTGAGCCCAGTCTCTGCCCGTCCAGAGATGGTGCTGCCCCCATCCCTCCTGGCTGCCCTGCTCCTGGCTGGGGCAGCAGGGCAGTCCCTGGCTGCCACACCCTGCCTGGGTATGCTCAAGGGAGTCCCTGTTGGGCCAGAGCCCAGCCCCAGGTCACTGCCCACCCCTGAGCATTCTACATGGGTTCGTGCCTATCATCCAGCATTCCATAGGCAAGGTCACCTGGCATGTCCCTAGTGAAATTTTAGAGAAATCACAGATGTACTTTACAATGTAACTTAATATGAAGCAATCTGCAGCATGATGGCAAAGGGTGTCAAGTAAATGAAAGGCAGACCAGCAAGAGTCATGATGTGAGTGTCTGGAGTCTTGTAAAAGTCCCAACAGTACTGCAATCTCTCAAAAATTTGGAGAGCTCTATTACAGTGTTGAAATTTGGGAAAGACATGTCCTGTGAGAATGCATGTGGACCTTCTCTTCCATGGTTTCTGAATTGGCACCAGCCTGCCTCCCACAAGCTCAGAAGAATGTATAAAGACCATATGTCTGACTGCATAATGTGCCCACATGCCTCACCGGAGCATTCAACATGTGTTTCTTTCCCCTCTTAAGCTCTGAAAAATGTTGATTTTGCCAGAACTTTGAGGTCGATGAAGTTGGATCTCTGCCATTACAAGAGTTCCCAAGAAAGACTAAGATGATTTTGAAGGGTTTTTTTTTTTTAAAGAAAGGAAAAAAATCCTCATAACAATGTTCATAGGCTGCTCCCATATACCTCTTTATAGATTTTTTCTATTTGCTCAAATAAATATGGAATGTTTTCTTATGCTGAATAAATCAGGAGTTGCAGACCAGTAATGGTATCTGTGTGTGCTTTTGTTGAAACCAGTGGTAAAAAAATAATCTGCTTAATTCAAGGGGCTAAATAATTTGGTATAATATATTTTCTAAACACTCTTATATTGTTTTGCTTCTGAAACAGAATTTTATCTTTTTTATTTTTAACCAAATAGTTGCTAAAAAACACTGGACAGGTACAGGCTGAATATTGACAATGGAAGCCCTGTTGGTTAAGTTTTATACAGCTCAAGTATTCCTAAAAGAAAACTTGGTATTCAAAGATATCTTCAGTTTGGATTCCAGTTCATGTTTTCAAGCTTAAAAATTGACATAATTTAGGTAGTAATCTAGATAACAAACATTGGATTTTTTACTGAGACATTATTCAGAGAAGATGTACAGTCCTGAGAGAAAATTTACTGCAGAAATTATGTTAAACATTTTTGCCTTAGAATACCATTATCCAATTATTTCAAGACAGAAATGAAACATATAAGTTGTGTACAAATAATATGAATGCTTTCTGTCACAGGCAGATTTGAATCTTGCTTCAAGGTCAGTTGAAGTGGTGCCAAGTTGGTGGGGGGAGAGGTTTAATTCTGTGCAATGATTTTGTACTGGGATTTTGGTTTTCTTTTGTCTCACAATTAACAGTCATATTTTGCAATTATGTAAATCATCTGCGTCTGCACTTATTAACTAAAGCCTGAGAGTTATACCCCACCAGAAGATAAAATTGCATGTTTCACACTTATAGAGCTGTTTAAGCTATGCAAGCTTTTATTAAAGTGGACTTCCAGAGTTTTCATATTCTTCTAGAAACAACAGAATCAAGCTATCAAGCTACTACCAAAAAAAAAAAAAAAAAAAGTGTATCATATCTTCCATTCTTCTTTCCTCTGAAATATTCCTTCAAAAATACTAGAAACTAATAATATTTAGCAGCTTTGTTCCAATCCTTCTGTTGCCTTTGTATGTTTTAATGTGTGTTTTTAATAACATTTTTCAGATGCTTCGCTTCCAAGATTTATTCTTGGAACTGACACATGGACATTGCATTTTAAACCTGTAATTTAAATGATTTTCACATATTATTTGTGATATTATCTTCTTGAATATAGAAATATTAATAGTAGAGCATGTAGGCAATAAAACAATTAAAGAGGAAGGTGTGTGTGAAAAAAAAACACAAAGAATGTGTGGATGCTAGCTTTGGAGCAGGCTGCAGGGAGCCTGCAGAAACTGCAGGCCCCATAGCTTTCTCAAGTCCAGCCTGAGAAAGTAGCCTGGGAAGTTTTAAGGAGAAATCAAAACAATTCTTAGAGACAGAAAACAGCCGTGCAAGGTGCTGTTTTTCTGTCCTTTGTTTTCTTTGCAAGAGAAAGTCAGAGGGTGTTGTTCACCACTGACCAATGATGGTGATGTAGCAGTTTACTAACCAATAAGAGTTTCCTTTCTGTACTTTCCACGAACCAGTCTATAAAACAAGGCTGAAGCAATAAACTAAGGAATCCTCCTGTTCTGACTCCATGAGAGTCTGTGTTGTCTCTTCTCAGCCGTTCCTTAATAGAGCGAGAAGAATGGATAGACTCCAAAGAGGAAATTCAGCAGCTAGGTATAGAATGAGAAATGGTGAATTACATTATGTTTAAGTAGCCCTGTTGAAGTAAATTGGATTATTCACCTCAGTAAAGCAAACGTGATTTGGTTCTTTTATTATAAAATGCTTTCGTCTAATTTGAAATGAAGATCTGACATACATGAAACAGGAGGAGCTGAACACTTTACTTTTTTCCATACCTGTTTTGCATTTTATATGGGTGAACGGCAAAATACATAATAAGCCTTTAATTACAGGGGAATGGTCTATGTGCTAATGAAACATCTCCAAAGCTGTCGCATTTTGTAAAAATTAATTAAGTTTCTTCATATTTCTGATTATTTGGTAACAACTATAATTAGAAAAAATAAATATTTTTTATTTTTCATAGCATTTCTTATAAATACAACTTTTACTAATTTAAGAGCTGACTGAACAACACACTTGAATATGTTTAATTGCTTTGACAAATTGAAAACTTTGATACAAACAAGTTATCATAACAAAATTAAGTTACCAGACCAAGGCCCTGATTGTTTATTAATTCAGATTAAAGGCAAAATAAAATATAGGGGAATAAGAATTTCTGCCAAATATGAGTAATGGTTTATTTTTTTTTTGGTTTTGTAAGGCATTGTGCACTTCCAGAAGAAGTGATACTAGACGGCATGGTCATCTTACAGCTTTTATCCTGAATCACTAAGTTTTTCACATCCATTCCCTGCACTTTTTACCCTGTATTACACAGCTACGGATAGTCTCAGAAACTGCTCTTTCAAAAAGGAGCTAGATTCCTACCCCAGATGGGCATTTTCTGGAAGCTTTCAAATTCAGGAATTCATGTATTTCAAATAGTTTCAAACTTTCTTTTTTTCAAGTCATAGGAAAAAAAAAACTTTTCCCCTCCCTAGATAAGAAAATAAGGATTAATCAAGACAAGACAAAGAATCGTTTAGATTACATTTTTTTCTCTCCCCAGTGTTTCTAAACTGGAAAAAAAAAATGTTTTCTGCTTAGTTTCTCTTCAGTGATAGAATGATGGTTCTTGGAATCTCTTGATGGACTTCTTAAAAAAAAATTATTAACTAAAATAAAATCTAGGTATAGGAAAACAAAGAATACAGGTCTTTCCCTTTAAATTCTAACATTATTTTACAGAATTTTTCCACTGTTCTGTTGTTAGACCTTCTTTGTCAGCCTCTACCTTCTTCCCTGTTTAACTGCCAATAAAATCAATTTGTCTCAGATTAAAGTTTGTTATTTTCAGTCCTCCTAAACTTAATTAACTTGTTCAAGGGACACAAAAGTGATAACATGCTTCTTCATTCAAATTAAATACCAGTTTTTATTTTAATATATCACACTATCAAGACATTACATAACACAACTAGTTAGCATCTGTAAAAGTAAAAATTCTTTGGTACATTCATATGTTCTTAAATGTAATATGTGGGATAATTTCTGGTATTCCTTATACTATTCTATGTTGTTGATCCTCTGTAGCCATCATAAGGAACTACTACATGTTGTCATTCTTCCCCTGAAATATAACTGTGGGTTTTCTTTTTAGTTGTTCGAAAGAAATATTAGATTTAGATTAGATTAGATTTTAAAAAAATCTAAATTACCTAAGACCAGATTTCAAGAATACAGTGCAAGATTGATCTGTATAATTTCTCTTACTTCTCTCTAATTTTGAATAATTGAGTAGACCTCAGTGGTTAAATTCGGTTGTGGTAGAACTGTAATTTAGCTTTACATAACACGTAACTTTGCATAATTTTGTCTCAAGTCTGTTATACCCACTTATACCTATATGTTGGCACTATAATATCAAGGTTTCTATTGGATAATAGCAAGATATAGCTGCAGGGGTTGGGAAAGAAACAAAATAAAAATAAAGCTTATTTTTAATGCGTGTTATTTATTGTAGAATAAATAGAAATAGAAAGGCCACTGTAGTGAGGTCAAACTAATGTCAGCTCAGAATCGAGTGTGCAGAAAATCATACATAAATCTTATGGACTGCTTCCCACTAAGCAATAATGGAAGGAACAAAAAACCTAAAAAACTGAAATTGTCTATGTGGAATTACAGGTCAAACTTAAAGTATGACATTCGGATTTAAAAAAACAAACAAAAGAAGATCACAGGTATGGAAGCAATCTCTTGACATGCCAAAATTCTGTTTTAAAGAAAATTTTAGTGATACTACTTCAGACTATTTAACTTCACAGCTATGGAGAATGTAACTGGTCTACCATCTTTGGTTTCTATTCTGTAGAAAGATTATCCTGCATTTGTATCTTACCAGCATTTATAGTACTTATGCTTGTTTATGATGGATCATACAAAATGTAAAATCATTTTCTCAGACAAACATCTGTATCATAAACACTTTCCAAACTTTTCACAGCTTTTACAGGTAGACTGTTATTAGAGACTATTCCAGTAACAATGAAGAGGCTTTTGGGGGATAAAAAAACCAAAACTTGTAGCAAGAGCAAAAAACTGTTGACCTCCAAATTAAAACAAATATGTCTGTGGGAAGAGGTCTAATGCTTTATGTATTGAACTGAACTTCAAGAGACTTCTTCTCCGGAGTTTGTATGGATTCTTGCTGTATTAGTTTATACTTTCTCTCCCCATATGAGAATGATTTTGTCTGTTTCAGTTCAGCAGATACATTTTCCTATGCATGTTAGGTGCTCTGATTGTGCTCTGGGGAACAGAGAAGAAAAATTTATACATAAGCAGTTAAATGCAATTTGTTAGACTATACAAGCTCTTCATCAGAAATGGGGATTTAAAAAACATTAATTTATTTTCATGCTTTATTTTTTATTTTGTTGTTAACTGAGACAGAAGAGTAATTGAATAACATAAATTTTAGTTTGTCCAACTGTTAGTAGGAGCTCAACTCACCATTGTGTATAATCCATGGAACAGGTAGATTTGCTCTTTATATCATGCACTGACATTTCTTTGGGCCTTATAGGTTGCCAGCTGTCTTTCCCTTTTATCTTTTGTGATATTCTGACAATTTCATGTCTGTGCCTTAGTCCTCTAGCAATTTCTTCAATGGCTATTTATTGGCATGCTTTCTGAAGGCAGAGAGCACCTCTAAGCCAAGGTTTCATAGATTTTGGAATGCTACTACAGAAAGTTTTGTGGGTTTTTTTGGCTTGACAGTACCATCAACATAGTTGATGGTACTGCCTGTTATTGTCTGTTAAACCCAGGGAAATATAAAAAGTACTGCAGCAACCAATGTTCAGAAAAAGACACACAAATTAAATATATGTCAAGAAACCCACTAACAGAAAACATAATGCTTAAAAATGATGGGAGTCACTATTATGGCTTTCCTCAGGGGCATAAATCATACTCCAACATGCGGTTTGAAGTAAAAAAGCATTCAAGTTATACAGTGGAACATATTTTTGATAAGATAAAATATAGAAACAGCATAGGGTAACATTTTGGTTGGGCACTAATGGATATGGAACATTCACGACAACACTGAGGAAATGCTTTTATTTATTAAAAATACATAATTCATAATAAAACCAATGTTTGACTCTTTCATATTTATGGTAACAACGGAAATATAAATATAGAGCTGCACACACATTGTCTGGCACAGCATAATGGATTTACTGTATATACTGTGGAAGTTCATGCCATGGGTGTGGAAAAGCCTGTAGTACTTTGTTGGGTTGTTTGGCTATAAATCCAGCTGTAGCATCTATTTTGAAGAAATGCCTTCTTCAGGGCAAGTAACATATTGTATAGATTTCAACTGTCATGAGCCTGATGTTCAAAAATAACTGCAACAGTTTCCAGAAAACATTTATTTTAATTGTAAATCCTATTTGCTAAAGAATATATAGGCAGGGTGTATGTTGCAGGGTTATTGCCCAGTGTTTTGCTTTCCAATGATGTCACATGATCTGAACTGATTCACTTGTAGGCTGAACCATTCTTGCGGAAAAAAACACGGGGTTATTCAGTGTCCTGGGGAAATAAGACTTCAGCCATGAGAAAAATAAATTCTTCAGCCATTGCCTACTGATACAGACTGGTTTTTTAACATAAAGAACATAGAATTTACCTTCTTTCTTGGATCATTAGAACAGTAATAGTAACAGATACAGATGATGTTTGCTCTTCTAAAGAACATGTAGAAAAGTGGAGGAGCCTCGTGTTGTCTGAAATGTCAGCCCTATTATAACTCACTTTCTCAAAAAAGGTGAGCTATAGTAAAAGAAAGAGAGGAAGTTTGGGACTGTATGCATAACTGTTATGGCAGGAGAATAGGAATTGGTAGAACTTTTCTTAAAAGCTTTATGAGGCAGGTAGAGGACAGACCTTTGAGTATTTCAAGCTATGGTTTCAGGTATAAATTTTTATTCACTGTTGGAAAAGCACATTAGAACTTCTTTGTCATTTTTACTAGATAAAAAGCAAATATAAATGAGAACCCTCCTCCACCTTTTCCTTTTAGCATTCCTCCAACTCTGTTGCTGATTATCTCACCACATTGGAAAGGGAGCCCTGACTCTTACCTTAGTTTTTTATAATATGTATTAAATATCCTAGTGTTGCAGGAGGCAGTACTGTCCAGAAAATAACTCTCCCAGTGTGGTAGAAGAAAGCAATCAGTGTTTGATTAAGATTTTATTACAAATCAGCTTAGTTTTCTGGCCTTGTTAAGAAAACGAGTTTTCCCCAGGAGAACTTAATTATTTTGGATGATATTTTTGACTATGATGGCTTTTTGAAGATCTTTTTATGCCATTGAAGTTAAAAGTATGACATAGTATTTGATCCTTCTTATATTCATATATACAAGTGCTTTCCCCAAATGATTTAACAGAAGGATAGTACAGATGTAAACAAAGACTCTTTGAATTATTCCACAGGGGAAGATTTCAATATGCACATAGTATATTTTCACTGTAAATCAGATCAAAATGAATATATATCTTGTAAAACTACATAACTTTGCAAATCTATTTGCTTCTGTCATAGTACAGGAAGAATCAGAGGAAAAAAAAGAAAGAAAAAAATTTTTTTTCAAGCTTTCACCAATCAAGAAATATTCTTTGCAGAAACTCTACCTTTGTACAAGATGCATAGCAATATTTAACAGGAATAATCTGTTATTGATGAATTGCAGGTATTGTTTTTGGTAAAAATTCATCAAAAGACAGTCACAAGCATTTCTTTTCTCCTGAGCTGTGGGAAAATCTTTGGGACCACATATTGCAAAAAGATCTAAAATGGAACAAACACTAATCAACAAATATAAAAGATGTTTAAATTTGCCTGCTGTTTCACGGATAAGTTGATTTTGTAAACAGATCTTTATTTCTTCTGACATTACTGAAGAATAACAGGTCACTTACAGTTTAACCTTTCAGTTCTTAAAATTTGCTAAACATTTTTAGAATTGAGACTGATACCTTGCATATCATTCTGCCAAAGTGTTATGTGGGTGTTGCTGCTGAAGATGAATAGATCACACGGACACAGGTCGAGGTGTGGTGAAAGAAAAGCAGAGTTTATTTTTCCTCCCAGGATTTATAGGCTTCTTACCACGGCCAGGGATTGGATGGTCAGGATAACACTTTCTCACTGCACTGGCCATGAGAGATGCCCATCACAGGACGTGTAACAGAAAGAATGTACACATATCTGTGTTTATAGTTACTGTCCTGGGAAAGTCCTTAGAAAACCATGTCAGCAAGCTCAGAAGCTGAGTTTTCAGAGCGGCATCTCACCCTTTTTGGTTTAACAAAAAGAAAGGAAAAAAGAAAAATGAACAAAGAAACTAGCAACATTATAAACAATCAAAAAATAAATAATAGGAAAATACAATACTCCATACAATCAGAAGGCAGAAACTAGCAACATTATAAACAATCAAAAGAATAAATAATAGAAAAATACAATACTCCATACAATCAGAAGGCTGTAATTTCAGGGTGATATGTGGGCACGTGAGAATACACTAGTTTGTGTACAGTTGTGTTGGATCATTTGATAAACTTTTGAAACAGAATGGACAGAAATCACTAAAGTCTACCTTGACTTCAGGAGGTCTTTTGACATTTTCTCTCATAACATCCTCAGAGGTAAACTCAGGAGATGTGTGTTAGATGAATGAACAGTGAGGTGGATAAAAAACTGGCTCAATGGCAGAACTCAGAGTCATGATCAGTGGAGAAGAATCCAGTAGGAGGCCTGAAGTTAATGGCATCCCCAGCGGTCAACACTTACTGGATCCATTCTTGTTAACAAATTGGCCAAAGGAATAGAATTGAGAATAGAAACTGAGCAAGTTTGCTGATGTTAATGAAACTGAGGAGGATGGCTGATACACCTCAAGCCTGTGCTGACATTCATTAGGACCTTGATAGGCTGGAGAGTTGGGTAGAGAGAAATTTAATAAGGTCCTGCACCTGGGAAGGAATAATCCCAAGAATAAATACAAGTTGGGACTGACCTACTGGAAAACAGCCCTGTGGGGAAAGCAGCCCTTCTCTGTGGAGAAGGATGTGGGAGTCTTGGTGGATGAACATGAGCCAGCAGGTCCCTTGTGGCCAGGAGGGCCAACAGTATCCTGGGGTGCATCAGGAAAAGTGTGGTCAGCAGGTCAAGGGAGGTGATCCTGACCCTTTAGGTGTCCCATCTGGAATACTGTGTTCAGTTCTGGTCTCCACATTTCAAGAAACACAAGGAGCTACTGGAGAGGATCCAGTGGAGGCCACAAAGATGGTTTGGGCTCTGGAGTCCCTCTCATACAAGGAGAGATTCTGGGAGCTGGACCTGTTTAGTCCAGAGAAGACTGAGAGGGCACCAGTTTAATGCATATAAATATGGAAAAGGCAGCTGTCAGGAGGGCAGTGCCAGGCTCTTTTCAGTGGTGCCCGGTGACAGCATGAGGAGCAATGGCCATAAACTAAAACACCAGAAATCAACATGAGAAATACCTTCTTTACATTGAGGGTGGCAGAGCACTGGAACAGGCTGGACAGGGAGGTCATGGATTCTCCTTGTCTGGAGTAATTTAACACCCAACATGATCCTGTGTAACCCAATCTAAGTGACTCTGTCTTGGCAGGGGAGTTGGACTAGATGACCTCAAAGGTCCAACACTTAAAGTTCTGTGATTCTGTGAAGTATGGTTAAGCAGTAAGTATAAGCATATTTGGAAAAATGAATTTTCAAACTTCTTTTTAGCATCTTTGTAATTACTAGCTGCAGTTTTGTAGCAGAAGGGATATGCAAGTATAAAATAATTGCAGTTTTTCTTCAAAACACAGCCTTCATTAGCAACAAAAAAGAAATACGGGCTTTTCAGACTATTCACCTCTAGACTTTTAAGAACTATTGCTTGTGACACATACATATCTTCTAAGTCCTTTTCTCCTTGTATCTGCATTATGTAAGAGAAGTGAATTCCTTGATTATTACTGAATTGTCCCAGTAAGAACCTTCAGCTTGTCCTGGTAGATAAATTGGTTTACTGGATCCTCGGGAGTTAAGTTCTTCTTCCTTATAGTTGATAGTTTACTGTGATAAAATGTTTTTTAATTATAATATAAATTATGTCATTTAAAAATATATGTACAGGATATGTATTAAAAGAAATTAACTAGCTATCATTTTAAGAGAATGTTTGATGGTAAATCATTATGTCCTCCTCAAAAGAACTAAAATTGTAATTCTGGCTGTCAGGAATTACAGTTCACTGCAAAGGTATAGAAGATTTTTAGATCAAACAAAATAATGTAGCAATAATTGCAGGAAGATACAATTTCAAACCTGAGGTTTTTCCTATGAACTAATAAGTGAAGCAAATAGAATATGGAATTTCCAGGTTAATTTAGACTTCAAAGAAATGATTGAGCTCAGTATTATATCATCACATTCCCCCCTCAGTCTGACTCATTGTTGCTGGAAGCTATTGTCATTGGTAGGGGTTCTCTGTCTGTTTGAATGTATGTGTGGGGTTTAGGAGTTTTGTGCTGGGTTTTGGAGCCCCTTGTGTAGTCCACAGTGAATCAGGATAAGCAAAACAATTACATGTCATATTAAAGCTCTGTGTATTGATTTAATCTCAGAAAATGTAAAATTTCTTCTTAGTAACTAATACAGCACTGCCTTTTGGATTTATTATGAGGACAATGTTGATAGCTGTCCTAGTTTAGGGCAAATTAGGGAGGAAAACTCCAAATGGGGATTTCCCCAGGGAAATGCTCCCTCCCCACTAACTGATCCGGGAAAAGGAAAAAAAAATCCTTGGAGAGAAGTGGAAAAAGCTGTTTATTTAACATAAATTGAATAATATTAAATAATAAAACCTCTTGCTGTTCGATGGGATGGCAAGTCTAGGAAGAAAAGTCCTTTTCATGTGGTGTAGCTCGGCTCGCTCAGGTTCTTATCAGTCCCTCTGGCGCTGGAAAGTGCCGAGGCCCAGGCCCCGGTGGGCCACAGGCGTGAGCTCCCGGGGTTTGGCTGGGTGTTCAGTCCAGAGCAAGTTTGCACAGATCCAAGAAAAAAAAGAAAAAAACCAAAGGTCCAGGGAACTCCTCTGCCTCAGCTAGCTAAAACTAACTAAAAGCCAGAGAGAAGCTCTGTCCCACTGTCTGTCCGTGCTGCAGACACCACAGTCCAGGAGCGAGATGTGTGGGAGTGATGTTTTTCTTTAACACAAACTGCGCGCTTCTTCTTCCCCCTCTCTTGCTCTCAAAGACAGTTTTAAAGGTGCAGAACTTAATATATAACATAAACCAGACGACTGGGGATACCAGTATCATAAAGTCACCCCAGGACAATAACACACTGATGTTTGGGTTGTTGCTGAACAGTGTTCACCTTGATTCAAGGACTTTTCAGTTTCCCATGTTCTACCGATGAGTAGATGCACAAGAAGCTGGGAGGGAGCGTGGCCAGGACAGCTGACCCAAACTGGCGAAAGGGATATCCCATACAAGAGAATGTCATGTCATCCCATCTAAACTGGGCTGCTGGCCTGAGCTGTTGGATGCTGCCTGGATACAGGATGGGCATCAGTCAGCATATGGTGAGCATTGGTATTGTGCATTGCTTGTCTCAGGTGTTATTTCTATCTCTCATTTTCATTAAAATTATTATTATTATAAATATTATCTTTAGCACTCACTATTATTATTGTCATTATATTAACATTGGTTGTAGTGTGTTTTATTTTTTTTCCATTATTAATCTGTTCTTATGTCAAGGTTTACTTTTTTACTTTGATTCTTATCCCCACTTCCCCACTGAGGTCAGAGGGAAAACGTAAAAGAGCATATGGTGTATGTATGGTATTTATTTGTTGGCTGGGTTAAACTGCTACAGCCTAATAGGACCGGATATGAAAAGTAGGAAGGAGTTCTCCAGCTCTAATGAAACCTAGGGAAAGAAAATGAAACTTATCAAAAGTGTAATCAGTGCTGCACTTCTAGTGATTTTTTAAAAAGACATAGGGAAAAACTTAAAATGAAGAGAAAAAACACAAAATTCCACTTACAACAAAAAACAGCTGTTGATAGATTTATCTGCTTTGGGTGAACTGATGAATCTGTGTCATGTCAGTGAAATGTCACCGAATTATACACCCATACCAGTGGCAAATGAATTTTCCCATTTCCCCCACTCAGATCTAACATAAAATGATGAAACCCTTTAAAGGCAATATAGTAAGTGACATGACTAAATAGAACTTGTATTTAGAACCACTGAATGGCAACATGTTCCAGAGTATGTAATTCACAGTTATTTAAGAAGCAACACAAATAATTTTACACTTTTTTTTACTTACTGTCCCACTTTTAACAAGAGTCCTGCTTCACAAATTCTTCTAAAATACATAATTTTTGAGTTCTTGATTTTAGGTAGAATTCTGCACTTTAATAGAAAATTTGTAGCATAGTTCTTCCCTTGTGTGACACAATTGATCTGTGGGCAGAAGTGCATTTTTATTTCAGTGGAACAGTTTAGTTTCATGCTTAAGTCACTCTTGAAGCACCCGTAGGGTACTCTTTTCTCAAGCTGGTTTTGAGACATGAGCAGAAATTTAGCCTTTCTCAGCTTTTTGGTTAAAAAAATTAGAGCCCATGGCTTCTGCCTTTTTCATGATGTTCTATTGCCCCACTTGAGCAAGCCTGAACTTTAAGGGTGCTGGGAATTAACCAAAAGCACAACAGTTGTAACTTCCCTTGATGACACTAAAATGCTTTCATTTCCTTGTACACAAAGCAAGATGTTCTAAAATTAGAAATGGTCTCCATCTTTTTATCTCTAATACACAAAGGCAACCACTTTAAATTTTATAGACAAATGTGCACTGCTGTATACTTAATTTCTATTTTCCATGACTGTGATCCCCTATGTTGAGGGTCAATGGATAGTAAAATATTGATTTGTACATCTTCTTGCTATATATTTTTTTTTTTTTCATTAAGTGACTTGCTATTCAGTGTCAATGGGCTGGGAATGCCAAACACTGGCTTGTAGGAAGAGTCTGATGCTAAAAATAGCATAAAAGCCCGTCTTGTCATTTGCAACTAAAAAGTCATACTGGAAAAGAAACAGGTCCAATGATTAGATGGCCTTTCTTTGGAAATTTTCTTATACTTTCCACTTCTGGAATTACACAGCGTTCTTCACTGGTTCCATTTTTCATGAGGCACTAAATAAGTATTTCCAGGGTTTGGTTCTCTATTTTTTTGGGTTTTTTTTTCCCTTTAAAAGACTTTCTTGTGCAGTCAGTCCTGATCCTTGAAAATATATTTCTCTTTAAATTAATATCTCATTCTTAATTCCTTTTAAAATAGGTTTTCTTTTTCTGTCATCTAGGAATGTTTGACTTTGTTATTTTTTCCTAATATATTAAATAAAAGTGTATTCCTCCTGCTCAAGTCAAGTTACTCAGCTGAAGGGGCTTTATTTACTCTATTTGTAATTCTATATTCGGGATTGTATTCAACTCTTTTGTATGGTGTCCTGATCATGGAATGTCAGTACACTTTACAACTCTAAAGAAACCTTTGTAGAACTCAAAAAGGGATGGTTAAATCCTATTCATTGTGCTGTCAGGGAATTGAGATGCCACCACTTTGACATATTGCAATGGGCATTATACCCTGTTCTGAATAGTGCTCTAAAGCCATTACAATCATTACTTTAATATAGGAGAATTTGGTAAGAAATGAAGGAGGAAAAGTGTACAGGAAAAATGTGGGCAAATCAAAGAAATTATGCTCCTGGACATGTGTAGGGGTCAGTTTAACTTGTCCAGACAATTGTCCAGTGAAAAAAACTCCAATAAACTGCATAATATTTCAAAGACTTAAATGATTTTTAATATTTTGGTATGGCTCATTGTCTGAGGGTGAATTTCATCTTTGTACACACATTGCAAATCTAGCTGTTCACTTTTGTCTGTAAAAAGCATTTTGAGGTTATATATTCATTGTCTAGCACAGTAAGATACAGACAGATGCGTAATTGAAAGTTCTCATTCCTGAAATGCTAAAAAATATTAAAAAGCATAGGTTCAAATCTTCTAATCACTATGTGAATCTCTATATGATTTTATCAGGATATACAAATGAGATGGACACACTGCTGCAGGCATGTTTTTTTGGTATTTCTGGAGCTTTATCAGTATGATTTTTATGCTTTATGTCATGTTTCTAGGTGAATTCTTTGTAGTGTATGCACCTTAAACATAATTGCTCCAGTTTGCTTCTCTAGAGTACCATTTCTTTTTAGCTTGTCTGTTTACATCAATTCAGATGTTGAATACCCACAGGCAAGGAACCAAACTTCCTACGTGATTATTATTTAGTGTTATATGGATTAGTTCTTTCCTAAGTATTGTGTATTTTCTATGTATATTACTGGGAAGGTTTCCAGAAATCTGATCAACTGTGTTCGGGGAGTTAGTTGGAAGATGGATTTTCAAAGGTAATGAAGGCCTTAGATTATCATGGAAACAAATTTATCTAGGTAGAAATTGAATACAGCTGATAGGATTTTGCCAACATTTACCAAAGTGCCTCGTCTTTATTTCTAACCTTGTTGATGTGTATAGTCCAAGTCTTTGGCAGCTTATAGTTTGGGATGGCTCCTGTCCTCTCTGGCTCCAGCAGCTTTCAATCTTTCATTAGATATAATAGTAAAAAAATTTTTTGAAAGTGAATAGCCTGCATGCTCAGGTCCTACTGTATGAGGCAGTAAGTTTTCCCTTTATGCTATAATCCCTGCTTACAGCTGCTCAGTGCTTATACCATAAAGAAGAAGCACAGCCATTTCCATTTCAGTACTGCCCAAGCAGCCTGCTGAGTCAGAGCACACAGCTGATTATTCTCACTGCATAGAGATTTTTGTCCTGTGCCTGTTTGGATTTCAGTGCCTTCACTGAACACTCACTTCAATCTTATGTCACCACCAAGGTCACTTTTCATCTTCCAATTCATGTTCCTGTGGTTCATAGTTGCTTGGAGAGGGTCATATGCGTGTAAAGTTTAACAGCTGCCTCTGCATCAAATCCTCTCAAATGAAAGCAAAGTGAAAACTTAGCTTCTGGAGATCCATGCTCAAGTAACAGAGGAAGCCTTTTACAGAGTTTGACTCCTCCAAAGAACTCTAACATGCTTGGGAACATCAACTCCAGGGTTCTTGGCAAAAGACATTTTCCTCTTGCCTTCTCCAGATATCACCAGTAATAAGGAGACTTACTGTCACTCTGCAGCTTTCATGAAATCTTCTTAGCTGTTCAAGCTCAGCCTGAAATCTTTTCTGTTGCTACCATACTTTGCTAAATTTTAGAAGATGGTCTGCAAAATCAGAGCCTTACAGCTCTCCAGTAGCACCAGTTCATCAAGCAGCAGCTTTGGCTTTTTAGGCATAACTTTTGAGAAGGCACACTCTCTGCCTATCTGTGTTGCTTACACATGCAGGAGAGCACAGACAGAGGAAACTTGGTCATCAAACTGAGAGAGAGTAGCTACCAGAATGCTGTGTTTTATTCTGTAGTTAACTAAAGTGATCTGTTTTGCCCTCTTAGCATAGGGACAACTTGCAATGGACAAGTATCAGCACATACACTTTTCTATGTATTACATGAAAAAAAAGTTAACTGCTTGGCAAATGTGAATGACCAATAGTTTCTCGTAGGGGACAATGGTGTATTTTAGCATAAATGTCTGCAGTGATAATGTTGAATGCGCTTACCTACTCTTTAAAAATTAATGAAGTTGACTCCTGTATACTAACATAAAGTCATGTTTTACTTCGTCACCATGACAGCCTACAAATCATTTTCTTTGTTCTAGGCTGACAATTATTATTTTGAGTGGTGCAAAACTTTCCATGAAATATTTATTTCACTTTCTCTGGGAGGACAGGATAAGGTGTGAGATTTGGTTTCCATCACTGTTCTGAAGTCTCCAACTCACTTGTCTTTTTTCTGGTTTTTATCTTACTATTCCTTTTTTTATTAAACAGCACTGTTTCTTAAAGGTAATAGAGAAGAACTGGTTTTATAGTGACAAATAGGTAGACTACAAATGTATCTAACACATTATCTTTCAATCATTAATTGAGCAATAAAAGTGCAGTGTTTTTATAAATAAAAATTAATACAATATAAATCACTAACTGTTGATGGCAAATTTAAAAGCAGAAGATTGACATATGTTTATGCAAAAAAGCAATCACAGAATGAAAGAATGAGGAATTCTTGTGATAAAGTATTAGGATGATAAAATTTGGTTTCATGGATACAATGTTTAAAATTGTTCTCATATACATTTTGGTTATATTCACAGCAAGTGAGTAACTGCTCTACAGGTTACCATAAGGAACTATCTTAGTCTTGCAAAATAAATATTTTTCTGTTTTATACATGCAGAAAAGGCTCGTAAAATGGATGGATCATTTATCTAAAGCTTGCTATCTTGACACCATCTCAAGTATTATTTCAGAAATTTAAATTAATCATAAAATTGTACTTTTCAGTCGAGACTGGGAAAAAAATCTTAACTGAGTAAATGATCCTCTATTGTTAAAACAATTTACAGTAAAACTGCATTTGAGAAGTTAATAAATTTCAGTCCTAGGGGAAAAAAATGAAATCTTGGCATATCTGATGTAAGCCTACTGATGATGTTGATGAAGGAATAAGTAAAGTAGGATTTGAAGACCTATTTACCTATTTTAAAAAAAATGTTTAAGCAAGAAGGGATGTAAACAGGGTAGTACAATAAACAGAATCAATATTTTACAAAAAATAAATCGAAGATGAGGATTACAAACCATCTATCATGTCATTGTAAATCAAGGGTTAATAGACTGTTCATCTGGTCCAGGTGAAGTTTCTTCCACCAAGAGAAGTCTTGAGAGGAACTCATGCATCTGTTACAATTCTGTGCTAAACCTGATGCTGGTATAACACATGAACCTGTAACATGTGAGTAAAGGACCTCAAAGTGATCTCTAAACATGTTTGGTTTTGGGTTTTTTTGGAC
The DNA here is from genome assembly GCF_030490865.1 of Poecile atricapillus. NCBI lineage: Eukaryota > Metazoa > Chordata > Aves > Passeriformes > Paridae > Poecile > Poecile atricapillus. The sequence goes on along the minus strand of NC_081250.1, from coordinate 79,156,594 downwards.
AAATTATGAAGAAAGCAATTAAATTTTCTAAATGAACATGCATCTTTATCCAGGAGTGACTGCAGGACTTCTTAAGATGGAATAAGACAAAAAACAATTTTTGAAAGAAGTATTAATATATTATGTCACATACATTCTTGTATATATTTATGAAATAAGCCATACTTCTCTCAGCCTTTCTTTTGTTTGTTATTTGGAAAATAAAGTTAGGCAACTGTAATGTTTCTAAAGTTGGGAGTGAATGAACTAGAGTGTTTTCTTAAACAGTTAACATTTAGATGATCTGACATGGAATATGACCCAGTATAATTCAAGAAAAAATTCTTGAGTGGAAACAAATATGACAGTGGCATCTTGTAGGTCACCGAACCTGTTTATAGGGTTTATAGGGTTGTCACATGTGTGCTCTGAGTGCACAGAGAACATTCTTACTGAAATGAAACTGACTTCCTATTTGTAATACTGAAAAACTGGCAAAAGGCATACTGTGAAAGGTGTCTGATCAGTCTTTGGAAATACTTGATGTTCAACAGGTGAAGGTTAACCTCAAGAAACCAGTTCAGCCTGTGTATGTCTTCGTAATGAGTGATGGTAATTTAATGGTTTTGTCTGCAGATTGTTCAAAAGATAGATTCTGAGCCAGCAATCTTTCAGCAGTGGCTTCTACTTCATGCAGAGAATGTCTGGGACTAGGAACTTAAGTGGAGGATTCAGTTCATATCATAACAACTCAGCACCCTTGAACTGTACTTAATTGTCCAGTGATGAGATGTTGATATATTTCCTCATTGACATAACAGTTGCAGGCATATTCTTTGTCATTTCTGCTTTTTGCTCTGTTACCTGGGGTTACCTAGACAGCTTTTCCCTGATGTCCTTTTGGTGTCTGGCACAAAATGGGCATAATCTTGTGCAAATAAGGAGCATCAAAAGTATTTTGACATGGTCTAGAGTTCATATTCATCCTGAGGTAAAACTTTATTGCCAATTTGAGGTACTTTTAAGTTAAAGAGGAAGCAAATTTCACAGAACACTGGAAGTATGTAGGGATAGATAGCTGATTTCACTGCTATTTTAACGAGCACTCTTGTAGTTAAGGCTGCTACTGAAGAACTACAGGAAACCCAAACTCTATTTTTATTTTCCTGTCTAAGGAGACTTCAGTATATACTGTTTAGACTCCTGGGGTAGTTTTGAAGGAAGTGCCTGATTTTTTTTTCTGGTAAATCTGCTGCAACTTTCATGAGTATATGAATTTTAAGTCAAAAGAAGAAAAAGAAAGTCATTCTGTAGCATTGTGATTAGGCACTCATTACTTTCTCCAGGTTTTCAAACTTATCTCAGTATAATTCTGCGCTCTTAAAAGACTAGAGAAAGGAAATGAAATTAGATGCAGCAAACTCCAACAGCAAGGTTTTTCTTTCAACTACTGTAAACTCAGATTGTAAGAATTAAATTGCACAAGTGACTTTTGGTATACACTGGCATAAATTTCTCTCCAGCACTGATTCACAAACGGGTTGCTAAAAGGACATTGATTAGGCAAAGGAAAGCTAAAAATATTTATAAGCAGGCAATTTTATTTTCCAAATTCTTAATTGGTCGTAGGAGGGAAGAATCTGGATATGACTTCTAACTTTTCTCTTGGTTTAGAGAATTACATATGGTGAAAATAAATATACAGACACACACACACATTATTTATATATATATATATATATCTATATCTATCTAAAGTATATACACACATATGTGTGTGTGTATAAATGTATTGGTAAATCTTTGTGGAGCTCCTGGTGAGGCAGTGCCAGGTTGTTATCACACACGGTATTACTGATTCATTCAGAGCTTTAGTCATTGCTCATTTTGTGAGCAGATATGTAATTAAGTGCTTGCAAATTGTCTGTTAACTCATTACTAGTAAATGCAAAAGTATTTTTCTGACTGCAAAAGTATTTTCATTTTTCTGTATTAGGAAACAAATTTTCAGAAAAACTCTTGATTATCACAGAATTTACTAGGTCCATTCTTACCAGTCCATTTCTTACTTTCATAAGTACAAATTTATATTTGAAAAAAAAAAAATAAAATAGTAAAATGAAGTAGGAAAACAAATTTCAACTTTCTGAGCAGTTCAGATTGCATCTCATATTAAACAATATACTATTCAATGCAGTGTTTGAAGATGCTTGAACATTACAGAGATCAGTGAAATAACAAAGATTTTAGAAAAATTCTGCAATTTTATTTTAACTGAGATGCAGGTTTATTATGATTTATATGACCTAACCTCTTGGGGTTTTTTGGAAAAAGTGTACTTAAGACAAATAAAAAATTTAATTTAGGAAAGAAAAAAAAATAAAAAGATGCAATCTAAGAAATATCACAAAACTGGTTTTTGCATAAGCTTTTTGTCCATTCTCTTCAGAAATATTACACATAGAATTTGACATGTTTTTCTAGTTGCTTTGCTTCTGAAATTATGTATCTATTTTATTCTCAGATGTTGCATTCTTTCTCCTTAAGAGTAATTAAATAAGAACACCTTTTGTGCACCAAGGCTTAAAAGAAAAAGTAGGAAAAAGGGTTCAAATTGCTAGATTGCTTATTCTCAGGGGGACCGGAGCTGGCTCAGGTGTCAAGAAGGCTGCTCTTTTATGGGCCTTTTAGCTGTTGTAGAAGAGCTGCTGCTTCTTCCTCGTCTCTGCCAGTTGATTCCCATTCCCATTCCTTTCTAGTAATAACTCTCCAGTCCTGTGACTCAGTAGCTTTTTGTTCGTTTACAATTACTGGTGGCATTACATTGTGGCAATTATTATCCTTTTTTCAAAGACTGAGTTTCATGACTTGTTGAAACGATTTTAAAACCTTGATGCTTTCATGAGACACCTCCCCTCCATTGCAGCAGCTCTGATGCTGTTACTGCAATAGTGAATCTTACAGGCTTCTTGGTAAGTAGTAACTCTGCCAGAAAAGAAATATCCAGGGACAGTTTTCAGGTGGATCACTAAAACAATCCAAACCTTCATGCACCTTACATGTGCATTTATCTGTAAAAGATTAAATAAGAGATCCATGCTAAAATTCTCTTTCATGATTCAAAGTACTCTCAGGATTTATTTGTCACTGAAATTGCACTTTTAAAAACTAAATATAAACAGGAAATAATACATCTCTTAAGTAAAAAATTCATTTTAGAATTTATCTATTCTGTATATTCAGTTATATTTGGGATACCTGAAATAGTAGTTAATAACTTAAAAAGTGTTCCTTTAAGAAGGAAAATACTTAATTTAAAACTAAATTCTCTTACGGATCTTTTACACCTACTCAGTAGTGTTAAGCCTTTAGTAATATAGAATAATACTTAGAATTGCTCTTCAGGTTTGTACCTTAACTTATAGCTCAGGAACATATTTCAAAATCCATCTGAGAGTTTTTGAGGAAACATTTTGTTTTCTGGAAAAAAATTATTGGTCTCACATCACCAACTGTCTTCAAACAAGGCTGATTTTGACATTCTGAAAAAAAAAATACAGACATAGAATAACTTGTAAATAAACAACTTTTCTCTATTCTTATATTTGAAAAAACCACTTTTTTCATAAAACTGTTGAGAACACGAGTGCAATTTTTAAATTGTATTCTTCAGGAAGCATTATTTCAATTTGTTTTCATGTTTACCAAAATTAAATGGTGTACTTAAATTCATCTAATCATAGCTTTTAAGTATGTTCTCATCTGGCAAGGAATTCCACATGCTCTCCAAGGGAACATTTTCTAAATGCGGACACATTAGGAAAGCATTTTAATTATGTGTCTGAGATCACTCATCCTCCCAGTATAGTATAATAAATATAAATATATTGATTTACTCAAGTCTACGGTTAGCAAATGCCACTGTTATTACATGAGAAATATGGTGACTACATTTCTGTTTAAGGCTTAGATGGTGTTTTAAAAAATTCAATATCTCATTTTCCTTCTGCTTAATATCTCTTTCTAAGTATGTATCTGATAAGTCAAAATAAAAATCTTGTTCCATAGGCTCATAGAACAGTATGGGCTGGGAGGTATTTTAGGGCTCTAGCTTCTAGCTTCCACTAGACCAGATTGCTTAAAGCACCATCCAACCTGGCCTTGAACACTTCCAGGGTGGTGTGTCAACAACTTCTCTAGGCAACCTCTTCCAGTATCTCACCACCACCACAGCGAAGAATTTCTTTCTAATATCTAATTGAAACCTACCTTCATTCAGGTTAAACCATTGAATCTTATCACTACATGCCCTTGTGAAAAATCCCTCTTCAGCTCTCCTGTAGGGCCCCTTTAGGTACTGGAAGGCTGATATGAGGTCTCCCAAAACCTCTTCCCCACACTGAACAGCCTTTCCTCACAGGAGAGGTACTTCAGCTCCCTGACCATTTTTGTGGTACTCCTCTGGGCTCACTACAAGACATCCATGTCCTCCTTGTGCTGGGGACCCCAGAGGTGGATGCAGCACTCCAAGTGTTGAATCTTTATTTATCAATAATGGGACGGGGCTGCAGGTAGGCACTCCTTGAACTTTTTATTCAGCATCAGCCTTGTGAGTAAACTTACATTTTTCTATTATCTTGCTTACCATATTTTTTAATATACACAGCTCAAAACCACAGCCTTATTGTTTCCTGTCCTTGCATCTCTGTATTCTTGCATTCTTCTGTTCTGAGATCTGCTTTCACACAGCTTCTGAGAGTTTTCTACCTTTTTTATTTCCCACATCATGTAGGGTGTCACAAGAGCAGAGTGGGAAGAGAAACTCTCTGCTACAACCTGCTGAGCAGGCTGGTTTTGATATGGTGTAGGGCATATATGGCTGCAAGGGCACATTGCCAAGTGATGCCCAGCTTTTTGTCTACCAGAACCCCAAAGTTCTTCTCCTCAGGGCTGCTGTCAACCCATTCTCTGCCCAGTTTGTACTCCTGCTTGACCTGGTCCAGGTGCAGAACCTTGCATTTGGCCTTGTTGAACCTCATGAGGATCACTCAGGCCCATCTCTCACGCTTGTCAAGATCCCTTTGGATGGCATTCCCTCAAGCACATTGACTATACTACACAACTTGATGTAAACATCAAATTGAGGGATATTAAAAATAATACAGGTTAGAGTTAGAGAAGTCTTCAGGTTAAAAAGCTCATTAATGCCTGCTCAAAACTGTGGATCTGCCTTGTGAGCTCTGCACAGGTATACATTTTATTATTTGTCATAGATAATGCACTTCTTGACTCTATTCTATGGGTCTGTTTGCAGGGATAGTTTCTGTCCATGCATCTGTTTGTGAAAAAAGATATTATTTGTCTGGTTTCAGTGTAATGGAATGTATTTAAGATCCTACTATGAGACTCCACCCAATCAAAGAGTTTCAATTGCTACTGGGAACTAATCTGGATCTAGCTTAAAATCATAGTGACTATGGTTTACAGTTCCTGAAGAGTTAAGGAGAGAATATTCTCCTCTTCTCCTCTCTTATTTATATAACAACTTGACACCTTTACAAATTCATGAGCTGAAATTGCTCTGCACATATGCACAATATCTTATTTTTCATTCAGCAGTGTTTCCATTTCCTAGTGCCCTGTGTGACTTTCCTCACAGGCTGGAAAGTAGTGTAATGCATCATTTATGCTGCCTTCCAACTTTATTGACTGATGGCCTCCTATGCTGTCAATCATTCCATTGGATTTTGTCAAAAAAAAAGTGAAAAATGTTGTTGTTCATATGACTGAAGTGCATTCACCTGTAAACAAATGCTTGAGACAGAAGTCAGAACAAATGGTTACTTAAGGTCATTTCAGATATTGCAAAGACCTAATGGAAGTCAAATGCCAGTAACCAATTGACAAAATGACAAATATAGTTTCCTTGTTTGATGGGGAAAAGGAAAACACATTATCAATAATTATTAAGAAGGTATTTTTTTCTTTTGAAAATGGTTCAGTTTGACAGTATATGATCCACAGCCTGTGCAAAAGATGTTTTTATGTAAGGTTGTTACATGACCAGTGAACTACCCGATTGCCCATATCTTGCTCAAATCCAAAAGTGCTATATTCAAACACCAGCTAGCCCATAATAGATAGATGTCAGAGAGCAGCAAGTTCACCAGGATTCACTAGGGACGCAGGGCCAAAAACACGACTGGAGATGGCACAATCACAGCAAAAGTGAGGCCAAAAATGGGAGCCCAGACCCAAGTTTAAATGGAGTTCCTGAGCCCATGGGCAAAAGGCTCCCATGCAAGCCTGGTCAGGGATTTTGAGACAGACAGTTTTTACATTGAGAATTAATATAATTTGAGCCATATTTATTGTTTTGTATGTTTTATAGCATTCAAATTATCAAGAGTGAAAGTAAAATTTTAAAATCACAAAGTTTAGTATCACTGCATTATAAGAATCATGAAATGTTAGAAGTAGACATGTCAGTATTTGGTATTTTTTTGTACAAGCTGATTATAGGCAATACCAAAATATGAAAGCAAACAGAATGAGGTATTGACACATAACCTCAAATATTTGCCTCTTACAGTAAAGTTGATCTTTGTTGAACTCATAAAATTTTGAAGAACATAAATATAGGGCCAAAAATTCCTTGAAGTTTTCCTGATGAAAAGGATCCAACTGTAAGTTTTGAAAGAACATAAAATCTCTTGCATTGCATATGAAATTATTTCACAAAATATTCCTGCTCCACACGTTGCATTAAAGTGTGAATCATTTCAGTTATATGAGAAAAAAGTGAAATTTTGTTTATACCCAAACATCACAATACCTTTCCCCCACCCCCGCCAAAAAAGGGGGGGAGGGGGAGGGAGGGGATAGAATCCCTTCCCTCCAATGTTCTCTAAGAAATTCCATCTGAATTTATTGGAAGAACACACATTTAAATATACAAAACCAGAAAATACTTGGAAGCATATTGGGGGGTTATTGAGTGAGAGGAAGAAAAGGCTGGTCCAAGAAAAATCTTCAGAAAAAGGGGTCACATATGCAGGAGAAAAAGTAAGCTTAATTTTTTTTAAGAAATCATAATTGGATATTTCTTTATTTTAAATCATCATACAAATTCTTCCTTAATATTTCCTCATTCTTTGTTGCTATTTCTTCTTTTCTCCTCAAAGAATCTGTGATTTGACAGATAATTTAATGAAACTGAAATTTCTACCAATTTGTATTCCAATTTGGATTTGTATACAATATTTCAGAAAAGCTTCATAATTATCTGACTCCAAAAATGGTCATATATTTGTCAAAAATCCGTATATGCCATGCAAAACACAGTCATGCATGGGATGGGTCAGATACAACCTGAGTATCTTTTAACTCAGCTAAACCAAAGGCTCTCTTGAGGGTGACAGAGGTGGGGGAAGCCAGTAGCAGACTACATTTTTTTTCTCACCCTTCCCTGAAAAGCAGGTACAGAAACATTGTCAAGATATTGATATTATGATTTTTGATGACTTGTGGAAGAATATATTATAGACAATCCACTATTTCAGCTCAACGTAAAATTTATTGGGAAAAAGAGGCTGACTGGAATAACAGGAGGATATAAACTCTTGCAATGCAAAACTGACTAGGCTTATGTCTCCTCAGCAAGGGTTCCAAGAGGTGCATGAGAAAATTTGTGATTTTCTCAGGTGGTCACAGGCCTCCTTCTTTCCTTTTTCTCTGCTGAGAGGACTGTTTTTATACCATATTCATCTGTATTTTCATAATCAATCACCATCTTTCTCTGCTTTTCAAAAGCAATCATGCTAGCATAGATGGTGCTCCATTAGGCAGCCCTTCTCATTACTTTTCCCTGTAGACATGCTGAGCTCTCATCTTGAAATGGCATCTGCCATCAACTATGCCAAGATGCCAGCAAAAAAGGGGGAGATCACAAGGAGGTCACACTTTAAAAAGACACAAAATACAAACCTCAGATAATTCCTAGTACTTGAGACTGACTTTAGATCTCCTGTTTTGGAGTAGAAGATCATACAGAATTAAAACTATAATTTTGCAGCTGAAACACTCATGAATGTACTGCTTAAGGGCTATTTCAGAAAACAAAGGAACAGTGCAAACAGAATGATGTCTGCATGTCTGACAAAGAAATGTGAAGAAGAGGTGACCACAGCAAGACATAGCAACCATCTGTTTCTTTTGTTCTGTGTAGACTTCTGGATGAGCAAGCACACCTGAGATCCTTAAAAGTAACAAAGGCTGTGTGTTATCAAGTGGCAAAGGTGGACTTCGTGTACAGCTGACTGGTGAAAAATGCATGCTACCTCAATATTCAGGATGCATCCAGACAAATAAACTGTGTATTATTAGGGAAGAACTGAAACTGCCCAAGCTTAAAAGCTTATCACTGTTGCTGCATAAAACATTTTTTCCTTTTACTGCCTAATAATTATTGTGTCTATTTCTCTTTTACAGACTACTTCTCACTTGTTTTCACTGTAACTCTGAAATTCTTTTACCAAGCAAGAATAGTGATGAGAAGGGCATAACAACTATTTCAGCTTTTGTTATGTTCTCATATAATAAGTACTGGTTCTTTGACTACTGAAAAGGGATTAACAAAATTGTTTTAAAAAAATTTTTGTATCAATTATGGAAAATCTAGATAACACCCCTCATTTGCACACAAGTTTACAACAAAACAAAGGAACAAAATTTCAGTACTTCACGTGTAAAATTGTGCTGCTTTAGTTTGATAGAAATTGGATATTATCTTTATTTTTTACTATACCTACCCATAGAAAGTAGATATACTTCCCATAGGAGAGAACCAGGATTATATCACCATACCTAAATTTACCTTCAAATCACTTCCTTTTCATTGATCTAAAAATTGCTTTTCTTCTTGATACCTCATTCCCAGTCTGTAAAATGAGAAGAGTACTATTTAACAATGCAAGTCCTCGTGTCAAATGCTCAACTAAGAAGGTAATATAGGTGATATAATCATCATTTAGGAAATATCATCTTATGATGGGGACAATAGATATAAATATGTGTAGTTTGGAGACAAAGTTCTCTGTGCACAACATCTGAGAAAAAAAGTATTCTCTCCGGAAATTTTCAGCATTCTAATCAGCATTTAAATCCTGATGATATGCAATGTAATTTTTTTCTCTTTGTTTGATGTAACTGTTTACAGTAAATAATGTGAACCTTTTATTTAATTAATTGAAACTATTTATGATTTACAAAAAGAATGGAAAAACATCTATGATGAACTAAAATCTTAATAGCTACAATGCTAATTTATATAGTAAGGTTTATATGCATTTCCCACAGTTCTTCACAAACAACTTGCACAGAACTACAGGAAGGAAAAATAATCCATCTCAAAGAAAGCCATTTTGAAGAGACTTGTTTTCATTGTGCTTGTAAAAATATTCCAAAAATTTTAAAAAAATAAATGTTTACAGGGAGTAAGTGATACATTTAGGGTGCCAGCAGAGAAATGCTGTTTCAAATATTTGCTTTATTCAGTGGCTAAAGTAATAAATTGTACAGTACATGAACTGAGATAACAGAAATAATAAGCATAACTGAAAACAAAATAGTAAGGAAATAAAATATGAACATATTGCACACAGCATTTGGCACTGTGTGAAAATAACAGGGTCTTTTTTGATTTCTTATCAGCTCTGAAAAGTGTGTCTGAAAAGTGTGTTGTCTGGCTTCGTGTAACTGCATCTTCATTTTTTGTCAGTAGATGAATATCCTTTTGTTTTAAACCTCAATATCTTTAACACTGAGCAGAAATATGAGTATGCAAGATAGAGAAGATGCAGTTTAGACACAGCGTGTTTCATGAAACATGGTAAACTGACTATTCTGTCTACATTCAACTTAAAAGTTAAATCCTCTATTTTACACTGTATTGGAGTTTTTGAATTTTAATTTGACCAAAATATGGCTGTATTAATAAAAGTTAAAAATTTTATTACATGTTTCAAAAATTATCAAGATTTCTGGGAAAATACTTTGATGAACTCTACAATGTCTGTGCTGGTGTAGAGGTCAATAGCTTATTTTTGGTTTAGTCTATTATCTGAAGCTTTTGTACTGAAAAATAGTGATAGGATGAAAGTGTCAAAAACATCAATAAATATAGGGGAAAATTAAAAATTAGGGTTTTTTTTAACTAAAGTTAAATGAGTTAAATGACACTTCAATACTTATATTAGAAATCAATTTCTAATTAAATAATTTCACCTTTCAGAGAGAAATAGAGGTGGTGTTGTCCAGCACAAAGCAGGAGTGGAGGGATCATTTTACCATGTAAAATATCATATGACTGGCTATATTCTCAGGGCAAGTAGCAGATGTGTATGATGTAGGTAGGTTGCAACTCTAACATTAAAAATCCCTAAACTTTTTTGAGGCTAGAGCAAGTGATTTGAATTTTCTCAGAGTATGGAGAGATTCTTCAAAAGCTTTTACAGGTACTTAATCATCTCTCCTTCAAGGCAGCAAACCCAGTACTGTTGAGAAACAGCACAGATGCACAAAGAGGATCATATTTGCACTTTGGATTGGCATAGAGAAACTGAGACCAAAGAAGAGGCCCCAGCTGGGGGCTGGTGGCAGGGTGGGAGGCATCAGGTGGGTGAAGGGTAAAGGATGCCAGTCTGCCTTGCTGAAAGTTGCTCATCTGCCATCCTGTGTCAAGGAAATGCCTCTTTAAGCAGAGGCTCTGCTGGAAGCAAGAGGCAGATTGCAGTGGTAGGCAATTGCTACCAGAAAAATAGCAAGCTGGGCTTGTGACTGCAGAGAGAATTTCATGGTGACTTGCTTGCCAAGTGCACAAATGTGTCAGACCTTATGAAATGTCTCCACCAACTGCTAGGAAACAACAGAAGGGGGTTTGTAGCTGGTGTGCATGGGAATAAAAAATAGAAGAGTGAAACAGAGAGATGGAGTAGATTTTAGGGTTTTAAGAATGTTTTAAGAGTACCAAAATCCCTAAAGTAGTGCTCTTTGTAATGCTCTCTGCAATTTCAGTGGTGCTGGAGATGGAGAAAGAGAGGCAAACTTTTAATGTTGGGCTAAGAAGCCAGTAGTAAGGATTAAGAGGCATCAGAATCTTCTAGCATAATGGATGGTCATGCAGAAGATATTTACTTTCTCTGATTGACAAGTGGGTCAAACTGCTACTATTTAATATCAAGGAAATTGAGAGTGAACTTCTAAATGAAAGAAGAGTAAGCTGACAAGTCCAGAACAGCACAGAAGTAGAGATGACATATCTATTACAGATGATGTTATGGCAATTTTTTAGTCTCTGTAGAGGCTACAACACAGAATGGAATTAGTAGAATAAAACATAGAGTATGATTTAAACTGGATGCTGGGAAGAGAACCAAACCTATGCAGTAACAATATAAAGTATTAATTGTCAGATGAAGGGACATACACAATGAAACAGCAGACATACATGTCTGAAATGGTGGAAGGAAAAACCTGCTAAGCATCATTTAGTGGAATAAAATTAGCAACAATGGTCAAAAGAACACTGACTTTTTGGCAGAATCATATGATATGCACTCAGGATTTACTTAAAATTCTCCTCTTACTTGAGAGATATGAAGGTACCTTTTAAATTGATCCCAAGTGGGATTCCATGAAATTCAGGGTACATAAGCCTGGTATTTCAACAAGGCAATTTAGTATAGGTTACAATAATGCACAAACTAATAATCACGAACATAAATCTGACCATACACTGGGGAAGAGATGATGCAGATTCTTGAAGGGAAATCCTGTGTCATAAACGTACTATAGATATTTGAAAGTTCAGCATGTGGGTAAGGGTACCCTGATATATCCCACCTGGAGTCCCACTAAGTTTATGGTTTAATTTGTCATCCAAAGCTTTAAAGAACTTAATCAGTTACAACATAAGATACAAAGTCCTTCACTTTATTTCATCATTTGGTTAAATGATGAAGCAGAGTGCAGAAATGAATACTTTTGACAATAATCAACAGTGAATTCCACACAGTTCTGTGCTAGGTCTTGTACAGTTTGAAATATTAATAGAGGATGTGGAACTGAAAGCCATTAGTGAAGTGGCAAAATTTACTGCTGATAACAAGTTATTGAAGACAGTGAAAATGAAGGCAGACCATGAAGAATTGCAGGAGGACCTGAGGAAGATGAACAAGTAGCCAATAAATTGGCAGATGAAGTTCAGTATAGGGAAATGAGCAGGCCTACACACAGAGCACAATGGGCCCTGAATTGGTCGTTATGACTCAAGAACAAAATCTTGGGTGATCATAAAAGGCTCTATGAAAATGTCAGCTCAATATTGATAAGACAGGCAAATCAAAGGTAAGAATAATTTTTAAAAGAAGTGAAGAGTAAAAAAGGGAACATCACGTTATTGTATAATTCTCTGGAATCACCCCTTTCTCCTCCCTTTTAAATAGAATTCATGAAAACTGGAAAAGATTCAGGAACGGAGAACAAGAATTAACAAATATATCAAAATTCACTGCTTTTTGTATAAAATAAAGAACTAAGAGAAGATTAAAACTTAGGAAAAATATGACAAAAAAAACAGATTACGAAAGACCGCTTCTAAAAAGAGTGTCTGGGAAAAGTTGGGTAAGGACTGATAATCCACTGGGAATATAAAGCTGTCCAAATTAAAGAAGGGCTAGATCAATTTAGTAGAAGTCAGCTTCAAAACAATTTTAGAGAATTAGTTCTTCACTCAGTAGCTGTAGGCTAGTGGAACTGCTCCAAAGAATGTTGGTAATACTAAAACGAACATGGACTGAAGGAGAGACGGGGAAAACTCATGGGAAACGAGTCCAAGGATACCTATTTAACACATATGCACAATTTCTGACTCCAGAACCGAAAGATATTGGAAAGCACGTGAGGCAAAAATTTCACAGATACTTCTCAGCTTTTCATTCTTTCCTAGATTTCCATTTATGACATATTTTATTTTGGAAAAATTAGGAACAAGCATTTGGTGTGATTCAGAAAGCCTTTACTATATAGATCTCTTGTTATTGATTCTTCCAATGACAGACACTGCCTATTTCATTAGTGACAAAGAAACCAAACTGATCACAGAGAATGAGGCACACCCTCACTATTAATGCATACATTGCAACTTCACTCTCATCCTTATGTGACCCTAAAACCATAGCAATTTTTAATGAATTTTCTTTTTCTATTCAAAGTTTAATGGCAGCTGTTTCATAGCCTGTCCAAGTCTTGTTTTCACAGGGTGGTCTGTACGTCCTCACTTATGATGCAAGTGTGTTGAGGGGTGCATTAAAGTGTGAAGCCTGGTGAGGATAATGCTGGAGGAGTGTGGGAGGTGGAGACTGCAGCACCTGGTGCAATGTGGACCATTCTGCTTTTGGAGTAAGTTCCAAGGATGCAGCACTATTCTTACAAGTAAATTCAGACACTCATAGGCAAGGAGTGCAGCAAGAACATGACACACACAGCAACAGCCTGGCGCTTGAGCACCAGCCCTCTCTCAGCACAGAGACAGATGATGTGTGGTCTAATAGAAACAGACCTTGGTAGGAACACTGCCTTTTCCTGAAACTGAGCCTATAATTGAATGATAAGGAATTTGGGTCTGTACCAATAAGGAATGTAATCACTCTGAAAATTTTGTAGCACATTATTTTTTTTGTAAATGGAGTCTGTGCTTTGTTTGTGATAAGAACATAGGTTTTTCCTATAGCTATTTCTCATGGAGAAATGCTTAACACAAGATTTATACTCCCACCTTAGCAATTGCAACATGAATCTTCATGGGTATGGACTGCATACATAACAAGAATAATAATTATGAAAAAGCATTTCCTCTCATACCTACTATCTATCTTTTAGTTCAAGCTACCACTCATTATTAGAGACTGCTAAATCAAAATTTTCTGAAGGTCGAAAAGCCTCTGGTACCTCTACTTTGTTTTGGGAACAAATCACAGATTTCACCAATATCTCTGCTGCCTCTAATACTACTTCGTTACTAATCTATATCATTTCAGATTGCTGTTCACATCAGCTGTGTTTTAACAGAAACTCATCAAGGATTTTAATACTAAGAAACCAAACTACCCCTAATTACAGACTATCTGGTGTTTTATTCTTGCACAGATTGAAAGGATTCAGATACATGCAATTTAGTCCTTTTTTCCTTTTCTGTTTTTTAATGTTTAGACAGCACTGTGTTTTTCAAAAGCAGAGGACAAACCCTTGCAATATTTTTAATGAGGAGACAAGGTTTCCTTCTCCTACTCTCTATTGATACATTGGTAGTTGAGTATTCAACAGCAACTTATGGCTTCTGCTTCCCTCAGTGATTGCACTTTTTGGAATTGGAGGCTTTTTCTTAGGTATGAAACCATTATTCTAAAACTTGGCAAAACAACGTCCTTCAACAGAAAGAAGAATCTCTTCCCTTGATGGTTACCAACCAATATTACAGGCATTCATAAAGGCATTATTTTGTCAAGGAAAAAGAAATAAACAGTTAGTAGCTTCTTGTTAGCTACAGATTGTCTTGTTAGCTACAGATTGTCTTCAGAGAAGAAAAACATGGGAGCGGCAGGGATTTTTAGTTTCTTTTTAATGCTTCCTTAAGGCTGGGAATGCTCTGAAGGATGGTCACTGTTCTGCTCCACGGCTAGGAATGCTGATCTAAATTTATCTCAAAATGTTTTTGTGATTAGGACTCAGTGAAAATCCATATAATAATACAATTGAATTAGTGTATTTCACTAATTAAAGAATTATGTCTAGAAAATAATTTTCCTCTAAAGTCATTATATTTATGTGACAAACAAAATAGCTTGATTAACACTGTAATACTGTCTACCAAAAATATATATATATAATGATTCACTACTTATGGCAATCTAAAGAGAATAATTTCTTAAAATTATGTGCTGAAAAAACATTATTGATCTAGTTAACCTGTCTAAAAATTGTTGATATATTTGGCTTTTTGGTCTTATTCATTAACTAAACTATGGGGGAAAAAAGAGATGCAATATTTTCATATGTCTCTCATTCAGGTGATATTGTTATTACACTAATCATCATGAAAATATTTGACACGCATCTAGGCATATAGTAACATAATGTCTTGAATTTTATGTAAATCCCTCAGTATTTTATCATTAATCATTGTGCCATTGAAACACAATAATAATTTTAAAAAACAGAGTAAAAGGTAAGGTTTTGAGTGGTCAGAGTAACTTGGGGAAAATCTAGTTTGAGCCTAAAAAGGGCTGATCCATTTAGGGTTTAGTCAGACTGAACCTATACTATTAAGTTTCAAATAAAACATTTCACTTGCTGCGCTTGGTTTTTTCATAAGTATGGATTTCTGGATAAGAACAGTCATGGTTATTTGTTGGGGTTTCCCCTCCACACACCCCTGCCCCCAAAATTCAAAACCTGTTGCTTTTGTATAAATCCAGTTTCCAGGTCTTTGCCATCTATCATGGCAGCCTCCTTTCTCTTCCTCTGGTTGTTTTGGTTTTTTTCCAGAATGACCAGGTGCCTACCTCCACTCTGCTGCTGCACAACAGTTTACCATAATAAAGAAAGATCATTATCTTTCTTCTCTAGGGTAGTGACTTTTCTTCTCCCAAGAAAATTGGGGGAAGATCATACAGCAGCAGTCTGTGGAAGTTAGTTTAGGAAACCTAGTGTCCCAAGTTACAACATAATACTTCACATGTGAGTTCAAAGCACAAGACCAAACTCACATTTTCATCATATCCAAGTCTTCCATAGATTTCAGTGTCCTGTTGCTCAAAACCTGCAGTAATACCACAGGATTTTTTTGAAATATCAATTTTATAGAAGATCTAAGCATTTATTATTATGCCCTTCAGATCCTCTGAATAGGTGGGAACATGATAAGTTAAAGGTTTCAAAGAGTGAAAATACTTCTTTAGATAATGCATAAACAAAGTGAATGATGGATCAGAACCAAGTATACTTGTGGATAATGATAGACCAGATGCTTTTCTACCAATATGTTGTCTTTAACTGCCTGAGTAAGCTTACAGAAAACCTAACTGATGTAAAATTATGTATACTGCAGAATCTTATTTCTGTAATTGCTGTTTCTTACTTGGTGGAAATTCTAAAAGAAAGAGTTATGTCCTCTGAGTCATATAGAAACATGCTCTAATTTAATATATACTTCTAGCTCATACTGAAACATTAAAAAAAAAAAAAAAATACGCCCAAAAATCCCTGTCAGGTTTACATCAGAACTTAGACAAAACCTGTGGAGCTTTCATATTATCTGCAGAAGTAGTTCAAGAATTAAGCTAGAAATATATAAAAAAATAAAGGAGTATTTTTCTTTAGCTAACAAAAAGCTTATGAAGAGTCTTGCTACAATATGCTCAAGACAGCACTTTTTTTAACTAGTTCAGAAATAAATTACAATTAATAGTTTTCTGTTTAAAAGACTGTCCATATGAATGTCAAAACATTCACTGCTAATAAACTGGGTTGTGATAAAGGTATGAAAACCATGTTATGTGAACTGCTCTCCCAGTTTAAAGATGTTCTGAAGGACTCCACAAAAAGCATGTGAAATGACAATAAAACCTTGATATGAAATTACTAAACTTTTTATGCTCATGCTCAGGATTCATAGGATTTACACAGAACAAAACATCCAAATATGTCAAGTTCATTTTCATTTCGAAGGTTTATTGCTGCCTGAAATTCACTTCTGTAATCAGACACTTCCATTTCCCTCAGCACTGTAGTTGAGGTGTCTAGCAACCAGAAGCGGGCAAAACCCAAGTTAGTAATTCACACAAAAGTTGGAGACTCCATCTTTGATTTTGCTTTTATTTGAAACAAACCAAAACCAGACTTTTTTCCACATTTTCAGTAGACTAGAAGGAATACTTCAACTATTCATGGAAATGAAAACAGATTTGGCAAATAAATATATCAAGTAACTTTTTTGCAATCAAAATTTAAAAACAGTAGTAAACGTGAATTTCCCCGAGAGTAGATATGAGGTTATCTGGGATATAGGGCTATGGAGTAGCTGCCTGGGATGATGGTCCAGAGCAATACACCTGGGGAAAAAGATTACATCAAGGTTTGTAGCAGCTGCTTTATCATTTTGTCAAGAGACTCAAATTATTTGCAGCTTCATCAATCCTATGACAACAGAGTCTCCTACAGCTGTAGTGCATTACTGAAGCCTATCTCCCATTTCACTAATCCTTGTGACTGCCTAGTGAGTGTAAATAAAATTTGGCATTGATCTGCATCTCACAGCAACTGAGACACAAATTAATGCCAAAGAATATAGACATTAAATAAATAGTGGGTTTTGTGACCTAAAACCCTATTTTATGTCAAGAAACTTCAGATATGCCCTACCACAACATGATCTAATACATCCCTTCCAATCAGTTCTACTTGTTATTAACGTGCTTCATTCTGAACATTGCGTAAAATAAACAGGAGAATGGATAAAAGTATTTTTCTCATGTGAAGTTCTTCAACTACTTTGCTAATCATTATAGTTGTACACAAGCACCTTAGTTAATTGTATAATTACTTCTGTAGTGCTATTCTAGGACAAGTTAATGTAGATAATATTGCTTAATATTATTTTTTTATTTTTCAGATCTGTGTTTATTGTTAAAAACCATCCATAACTTTTCCCATGTTAATAAATTAAAGAGAAATTGTGTTAGATTTATATTTGGATTCCTAGATAGTTTGTCAGAGAGCATTTTTTTCCTTATTTCTTTTTCAGGAGTATGAAGTGAAAAAGAAATTTAATTAATTTTTACATGATGACAAATGACCTGTCACTCATCTTTAATCATTACTTTAGCCGTTAACAACATAAAGTGACAATTCTGCTTCAGATTATTATTTCACTTGTGTACAGTAACTTTTTTTTAATATGAGACACGATTTGAGAGCTAATAACTCCAAGAACAGTAGCTCTCGAATTACTTTACTTTTCAATATTTTGGCACAATATCATAAATCTTTTTTATTTTATATTCTTTCTAAAGGGAAATCTATTCAGTGACATGAGTTGAATGAGATTTCAAGAGGCAAGGTTTCAAAAGATGTCTTGTATGCAGAGGAAGAGTTAGAGCTTGCTGTGATCCTTTACAGTAAACAGTAGGAATGCCCTATCATTCTCACTTCATGTCATATTATATGGTGTAGATAAGGAATGAGGAAACAAGAAATGGCAAGTCAAGGAGCTGATTGAAACAGAGGTTTGGACTCTGAAAATCTGTATTTCTGCAACATGGCATGAATTAAAACATTTTATTGCTGCTATTTGGTCCTTTTCTTTACCTCTTACTGTCAATGGTCTTTCACTTCTGCAGGTTTTAAAGCTAATATAGTATCTCACATTTTGTTTCATACAAACCTCTAGACCTTTTATGTACTTTTCTTTCCTGTCCTTTGGGTTCTTCAAATGGTCTAGGTATACATTTATCTGTCTAGGTGTCTGAGCCTAAAATCTAGATTGACAGAAACTCTGTTCAGCTGATCCTGGCCTGAGTTAAAAGTATCTCAACATTTAAACATGAATTCCCAACTATGACTAGAAATTCTTCTCACCTGAGAGGTCTGACACCTTTCTAGAACCATAAATGCCGTGCTTTACATCGTCTGCTTTCATTGAGTAGCTTGGTGGTTGGAATATTTGTGCAAAATAAAAATATTTGGTGGAATAGAGGAACACAGGTTTCCTTGGCTACTATAACAGTGCTTTCACTATCAGCCTTTGTGGCCTGTTGGAGGTTAGTTGTCCTTCCTTTTGTTCCTTCTCACTTATGGAATTTTTTCCCATTAATTGTGGGGAAACCTGATGGCTGGTACTTGTGTGCTTGAGAACCACAGGGAGTTTGGCTGGGCCCAGAGGGGGAGGGGGGCAGGGGAGAGGGAGGGCAGGGGCAGCTGGGGGCTGGCTGGTTTCTTAGGCTTGAGAGCAAGACACTCGGAGCAGTTGTGGTTTGGGGAAGGGAATTCTCCATCACCCAGATGGAGCTGCTGCTTCTTCTTCTTTCTTCTTCCTTGGTGGCCTCGCACCCCATGTCCTGCTGGGACGTGTGGCAGTGCCAGCCACCGCCACGGAGCTGCTGATACACCTCAGCCACCAGCCCGGGATCTCTGCTCATCCTTGCTGTTCCAGCTGAGTGTTCCTCAGAGCCCTGCAGGAACACCGGGACTGACTGCCCGAGAGGGTTTGTGAAAACAAAGCCTCTCCTCCATCCCACCTCAGCCGAGAAAGCTGTCACAGGGCCCCTGGTTCTGTTTTCTTGTTAATGCTGTAGTTATTGTTGTTTGTTTGCCTTGTTATAAATATTAGTAAATAACTGTTATTCCCTATCCCCAGATCTCTGCCTGAGAGCCCCTTGATTTCAGAATTATAATAATTTGGAGGGAGGTAGACTACATTTTCATTCCAAGGGAGGCTCCTGCCCTCCCTAGCAGACACCTGTCTTCTAAACCAAGATATAGCCATTATCATTTTTCCTCATTTTTGTTTCCCAGTCACTAGTTCTGCCACCTTCAGCACAACTATTGAGAGCTGAGAACATATTTCAGGGTAGCAGTTAGGCTGGTACTTAAATCACTCTCTCAGAAGGTGAGAAGATGATAGGAGGACACATAAATGTCCACATCAAACTGTAAAATGAAAACTCATTGTGTTTTAGCAGAAAGGAAAGAATCTCCTGAGTAATTAAAGGAGATTAATTTTTGTCTAAATAGAGTGACCAAGGCTACAAAATTGATGATGGACTGTTCCTGCAATTTGAGGCCCTATTTCTCTATGACTGATTTGTGTAAAGGCTCCAAGAGTGAAATTAGGCATCAGTTGCTTTGTGTCATAGAGTGCCAGGCTCTGGTCACTGTGTCCCAACAAGAAATCAGTGTCTTAACACAGTAAAAGGTTCATATCCTACTAATAAAGAAGAAGTGTTCATTTCAAATATGCAGGGGTTTAACTCCTGATTATTTCTGCCAGTCAGGAGTTCAGTAGTAGAGGTAGATACCTCCACCTGAAGATGCAGGGAATTCCTTTTAACATGTGCACATTTGGGAATCTGGCTGCCCTTCACAAGCCCTCCTTAAAGTGATGTTGCACCTCTCTGCCACAGATGAGAGATGTTACTGTTTTTTCTTCACCCAACAAATGACAAATTGATGATTGCCAGCAATTTCCATTAACTGGTGGGTATTCTGGGGAGTGGCCTGCATTTTGCAGGAAAGCAGCTGTTTCATGTCAAGTAAAGTACTTTATGTCAGTCATTTATGTCAGTCGTGCTCTAGAAGTGGTACAGTGACAAAGTTCAATGATTAGTCTCAACTCTTTAACACAGACACTAGCACTTGTCACTCAGTGAGTGACAGCATACTTATATAGTACCCTGTAGCCCAAAGAAGCTGATAAAGGAGGCAGGACAGATGGCTGATGACACGGACCAAGCACTAATAGCAATAACTTCTGATAGGCTGTTCATCTCTTCATTGCTGTCTTTCCTCTCTATTTACTTGTCTGCCTCTATTTGTCTGTCTGACACCCATAGTACAAGACAGAAGTTCATTGGAAGAAACAATTTGCATTTCGCACTTTCAATACTGAGAAAGTTATCTCTAGCCCAACCAACTGTACTGACCTTGCTCGCTTGAATATGAAACTATCATGTTAAACAATTACCCTGGCTTCTAGTTCAATTGTGATGAGACTCAGTGAAGCAATAGGGTATTCACATGGGCCACACCTCCTTCTTCTGGTTCTTCTGGATTTTTCATAGAATCATAGAATCGTTGATGTTGGAAAAGACCTTTAAGATTGTGAAGTCCAACCTTTAACCCAGCAATGCCAAGTCCACCACTAACCATGTCCCCAAGTGTTGCATTTACACACCTTTTAAATGCCTTCAGGGATGATGTTCCCACAACTTCCCTTGCCAGCCTTTCCAATGTTTGAAAACCCTTTCCATGAAGAAATTGTTCCTAATATCCAAACCAAATCTCCCCCGGTTAGACCTGAGGCAATTTAATCTTGCTCCTTCCCTTGAGACCTAGCAGAAGAGATCAACCCCCACCATCTGGCTACAACCTCCTTTAAGGTAGTTGTAGACAGCAAAATATTCCCCAGATTTCCTTTTTTCCAGGTTAATCAGCCACAGTTCCTTCAGGTGCTCCTCATCAGGCTTGTGCTCCAGACCCTGCACCAACTTTTGCTTCAGCACCTTAGTCTTTCTTGTAGTGAGGGACCCAAAACTGAATCACAGCATACTCAAGGCTGAAAGAGACCTTTAAGATCATTCAGTCAACCATCCACCCAGCCCTCCCACTGCAACCCCTAAATCATTAAACCATATCACCCAGCACCAGATCCAGATGCCTCTAAAATACCTTCAGGGATGGTGACCTCACCATGGCTCTGGACAAACTATTTCAATGCCTGAACCCCTTACCTGTGATTTTTTTTTTTCTAATATCTATTATGGATCTCCCCTGCCTCACCTTAGGGCCATTTCCTCTGGTCCTCTTGTTGCAGGCATGGTAGAAGACACTGCCTCCACCTCACTACAAGAATTGAGGTGCAGCTTCACCAGTGCCCTGGTCCTGCTAGCCGCACTGATACAGGCTAAGGTTGCCATTGGCCTTCTTGGACATCTGGGCATATGCTGGCTCATGTTCAGCCTCTGTTGACCAACACTCCCAGGTCCTTTTCCACTGGGCAGCCTTCCAGCTATTCTTCCTTCAGCCTGTAGCATTGTATGGGATTGGTGTGACTGAAGTGAAAGACCTGGCAACTGCCTTGTTGCACTTCATACATCTAGACTCAGCTCATCCATCCAGCCTATCCAGATCATTCTGCAGAGCCTGCCTACCCTCCAAGCAGATCAACACTCACACTCAACTTGGTGCCATTTGCAAACAGACTGAGGGTGCACTCAATCCCTTGCCCAGAAGCAGGTCCTTGTAAGTGTACTCATCATACCAAAGTGTACTCAGTATACCAAAAGGGAAGTAATAATTATGCTCTGCATGCACAGAATGCTTCAAGGACAGAATCAATTTTGTTCCTTTCCAAAAAGTATCCACCAATTTGCAGATTAATCAGTCTCTACATCTCCTTTTCTGTCCAATGTTCAACCTGGGTGGTACATGTGACATGGCAAGGTGTCAACTGAGATAGAAGAATATTATTGTACCGTTTTAGGCTCAGATTCAGTTTTCTTCACAGAATCTAGTACAGGCAATGTTTTGGATTTGTGCTAAAAACAGTGTTGATAACTCAGGGCTGTTTAAGTTACTGCTGAGCAGTGCTTACATAACACTGAGGCCTTTTTATCTTCTCACACACCACCAGTGAGGAGGCTAAGGGTGCACAAAGGGTTGGGAGGGGATGCAGCGAGAGCAGATGACCCCTGCTGAACCAAGAAACATTCCATACCATATGGCATCATGCTAAGCATATAAATCTGGGGGAAGAAAAAGGAAAGGGGTATGTTCAGGGTGATGGTGTTTGCCATCCAAGTCATCATTATGTGTAATGAAGCCTTGGTATCCTGGGGATGGCTGAACACCTGCCTGCCCATGGGAAGGTGTGAATGAATTCCTTGTTCTGCTTTGCACTTGTGCGCAGCTTCTGCTTTCCATATTAATGTGTCCTTGTCTCAACCCACAAATTCTCTCACTTTTGCCCTTCCAATTCTCTGCCCATCCTGCTGGGGAGAGGGAGTAAGCAAGCAACTATGTTGTGTTTAGCTACCTAGTGATGTTAATCATGACAATTATTAAAGAATTTCTAGTGTAATTATTTTCTCAGTTCATAAGAAGCAATACTAGTCCTGAAAACAATGCCAGAACTGAAGACTAACTGAATTAACCTTTAAAAAACCCGTACAATTCATCAGGAACCATTTAACACAAAACTAAAATCAGCTTTATTCTAAAAATGACACTTTGTACTTTTCAACCTAGTCTATTTAGCTAGAATATTGTGAAATATATGGATTTGTTGTTTGTGAAATGTATGGATTTATGAGAAAAGTAATGCCTTTCCTCACTAGTGTGCATTCAAAGTGAATTAGAGCAAAAGTTTTATAGCACCCAATGTTTCAATTAGCACTTTATATTTTTAACTGGTTATTCAATTTACCTTATTGTATTTCTCATTTGTAGTCACTGTTAAACTGATTTTCATTCCAATTTATTTTAGTTTAAAAATTGACATTCATACAGTATGTTGATATGGTTTCTTCACCTTACATCCAGCCCAAAGGCATTGAGAGCAAGGCAACCTTCTGAATGTTTTTACAGAAATTTAAGGATTGTTTCAGCAACAGATTATATAGGAAATTCTGTTTGTTGCAAAAGTCTTTTTTAAGGGAAACATTCTATTGCTTTGTATAAAACATATATATAAGCATAAATTCAGATTAACCCAAACTAATTCAGTCTACAATTGTGATAAGTAGTAGTGGGTTTGTAATTATTCATATATAATGTAAGTTATTGCTAAAGCCAAGTGTTTTACTTTGAATTTACAATTATTGCAATTACTGGATATTATAATCTCAAAATTACTAATAATATGCTTACTATATCCAGAGAAAAAGTGTTAAGACAGCACATTTTACAGATGCTTTCGTAGAAGTCTGTGTAAGTATTTTTCAGATTTCTCTGTGTAATAAGGGATATGCATATCCAAAAATCTTAAAAAGTTTTCAAAAATATGAATAAAATAAAAGGAAATGTTTAACCATAAAGTTTAGTCTCAATCATGTGATGTCCTAGAGGAGTTTTTACGAGTAAGACAAGGAAAGGACAAAGCACTGAGAATTGAAGAAAAGGGTCAGTATGTTGTCAGATTTTAAAGACATCTTTTCCTCCTGCCTGAGTTGCTTTAATCAGCAAAACATATGCCAGTATCAATCTTTATTAGGCATCATCAGCAGGGCTCACAGCCATACAGAAGCTGGAGTAAATCTACTATCTTAGGGCAGGATTTGACACTATCAAAGAATATCTGTTTTTTTCTCTTCTCTGGATCATGCAGCTAAGTCTGTGGCAACCCTGTCCAGTGCCAGAGGGCATCTTGTTTTCTAGTTTCTTATCATGATGTGTAACCATACATCAGCATCACCATCCAGAGGCCAAGAGAGCATCTGCCTTTTGTTAAAGGTCCATCAGCCTGGTGGTGGTGCATCAGCCTGGCCACCCTCTTCCTCTCTTTGGTTCTCTTAGATACAGGGATCAGGATCCTGCAGCCAAGTTAAAGGGGCTTTGGCCATGTGATCAGCAATGAGCACAGTTCTTTTAGCTTGAGTTTTTAAAAAGACTTTAAGGACAAGTTTTCCATGGATGATGCATCTTCTTTCTGGACTCAAAAAGAAGCTGAATGTAATTCCATGAACAGAATATTTCAAAACCCTGTCAGGATCTCTAGTATGCCTCCTGTATGAAAACACTGAATGCTTTTACAGCTTAGTAAGTATAGATAAGTTGGTCCCATCCACTACTCTCTGCCTACCAGTGGAACCTATCTGGAGCCAAGTTATTTGATAATACATGGCACAGATCAATATGTATGGGTGCAGATCAACATGTCCAGTTATACCGATTATTTTATGCCTGGCTGTTCCCTCTGCTGCTGCTTCTTCTGATGATGGCAGCTGCAGGAATAGATACTGTGAAACAGATTCTTTTTCCTGGGCAACTTTCACATGTATTCAACAAACTTTCCCTGGATACCTCTTGTTCTTGTTTTTTTCGGGTCTTTGAAGCGGACATTTCTTGTAGTCAGTAGTGTCCCTTGGACAATTAGAGGAGACTGTGCTTCAGCAGTCACTTCCCATATATTCCTAAAACAATATCAGACTTTCATCCTAGTGCTTGATTAAGAGATTGATTAACCTTTCTGTTTATTTCTCTATGTCTCATTCTTTCAGATGCAGCACTTCTCGCTCAAACTCAAAAAGACAATTTCAGCTTATTTCCACAAGTGAGATTTTCAGATAGCTCTTTGGCCACGTTTCCCACTAAAGGAAGAGTAGAGACCCTGTTCTCTGCCTTTGGTGATCTCCAGGACAGTACTCAGCTATATCCAGATTATCTGTAAAAATTAAAACCCCACAAAATTCCAACTGAAAGTCAGGAAACATCCTACTGAAGCTTTTATATTTGCCATATCTGGATCCTGAAAATGCTTGTGAACTGTTTACATGTTTTCCCACCAACATTTCTGTAGGCTCAGTTGCACTTAAAAACTGTATGGCTATAACCATGATCCATGAAAATAGGAATTCAAGATCCTCAGCTAGACTCCTTCTGATAATGTAGCTGCAAAGAATACAGGAATTCAGAAAATAAAGAAATAATTTCCCAAAGATTGGATCCACAATTCCCAAAATGTGGATTCACACACAAATTAGTCTTCCAGCCCATTCTTCCCTTCTGTGGTTCTTTACACATTTGATGTTTATTTTAGAAGGAGACAGAAATGACAGTCCATGTGACAGGAGAAGGTCCATGTTAGCCATGCACACAGCCACTCAGGGCTGTTTAAGTGGAGCAACAGAATCCAGTACACTTGGCTGCTTTATCTACAGAAAAATGTTGCTTCTCTCAAGGGTCAAGATGCAGCTAGAACTACTGTAGAAATGGATAGAATCCAACAATAGCTAATTGTAAGTAATGTTTCATTCTAGATTTATTGCACCTTGGAAAATATATTCTGCTATTAATCTCAGATTTCTCAAAGGCTCAGGCTTGTTTGCCGTGAATGGTTTGGATATATTCATAGGGGTCCTCTTTTCCTGAGCTTGGATATGTACATGCCCTGCTAAGAAATGTGATAAAGAAATTAAGCTCCTTTTGACATTCATCTGTGCTAGTGCTCCACAGGAGCTACAAAATGGAATGAAAGTATGTATTATGCCATTATATTCAAACACTAACACAACAGAGCAGCACTGGGGTGCAGTGCGAAAAACAGA
Source organism: Poecile atricapillus (assembly GCF_030490865.1). Taxonomy (NCBI): domain Eukaryota; kingdom Metazoa; phylum Chordata; class Aves; order Passeriformes; family Paridae; genus Poecile; species Poecile atricapillus. Next base: position 79,130,519 of record NC_081250.1, on the reverse strand, counting down.
TTGCTGAAAGGATTTCATAGACATCTCACTAAAATGCGCTATTTGGCATTACTCATTAAAATGTGTTTGAGTAAGGTGCTTTTTAGCAATATAAAATATTTCTCACATCTACTCAAGATAAATTAATAATTCTTTCTCTAATTCTGCTGTAACTTTCTGTTTCTAAGTATCTATATTGCTGCCTTGCCTAGACATAGTGCTTAAGTAATGTCATGGTCTGAAAATGAGAAGCTTGGTCCTAAGTCCATTCTTAACCAATGGCTTTTCCCCCATAAATTTCCCGTTTTATTTAAAAGCATACTCAGAGAAACATTTTTTTAAATATCTTTCTTTTTATGAATCTGAATTACTGGTATGAGTCTGGTAGAATTTAATAAACTGATGTAGCAGCCCCATAATTACCAGCTACTCTTATAAAAGGATAAATTTTGTCACCCTTGCAGATGATTTACTGGTGTGATATGGGAAGTCTACATGCAGTGGGTTAAGACATTATCATTGTTAGCTGATTGACTTGGCTCTCCATCAGTGTTGCCAAGACATAACTGAGACTTGAGCTCTGCAAGGTGGCCTCTGCACCTCCCAGCCTGTTGTCCTGATGTAGCAGAACCAGCTTCACTGGTGGGATGTGACTGTCTGGAGCTGACACATTATTTCCTGTCCGTTGACTGTGAGAAATTGCAATTGCCATGAGAGCAGCAAAAAGCAAAGTTGATGCTGGCAGTGCCTGAAATTGTCTTTGCTAGTTTTGCCATTGAATATTAGATTAATAATATATAGAATGCTAAAAAGAATCTCCTTGTTTATTGCAGTCTGCATTTTATCAGGTGTTGTACAGAAAATCCTCCTAAAATGAATTAAGGCTTTGATCTATTTCTTCTAGAAAATAAAAAATAAAAACATCCTAACCCCAAGCAACTGTATAATGAAGTGCTTACATAACATATTACATCAAAAAAGGAGTTAATCATAGTAATGCTGATTTCTGCCATCCCACCACCCACAGGTTTCTTCTACATGTGTTTATAGTATAAAACTGCCATTCACTTCTCTTAATTAGAGATGTGTCAGCTTTACCCTCTATCAGGATCTAAGTATTCCACCCCCAGGGTTCCAAGATCTAGATTCTCCTTCTCTTTTGAAACTGGTGTCTTATCTGGCAAGAGAAGAGCTTCGAGGTGTCATCTCCAATTTAGCCAACAGATGATCAGCTAAATATGCCTGTTCACGTATATCTTCTGTGTCCAAAGCATAGTGAACCCACAACATTTCTAGCTCAAAGTAGTATAGTACTATAAATAAATTCCAAAATTCAATTATTTGTAACTTTTCTTCAAGCTAACTCATGTTGAATATTTTAATATTAGGCTACACAGAGACAGAGAGGAAAATGGATACATTTTAAGTCTCAGTTGTAAAATAGGTGATTTTTAGATCTTTAAAGACAAAATAGATGCTGGAAGTGGGGTCTTTGAAAATAGGGTACATACTGAGGCTCTAGGGCATTATAAATATAGTTTGAAGTACAAGACTCTGAAAGCAAAAAAAAAACCCACAAAGTACATGTATGTTGAAACAAGCTAAATCCAGGATACATTTTCTTGCAATTTGCTATTTCTTGTATCTGTGAATATGTGGCATTTTCCAAGGAATCATCATTCTTTGTATTTTTACATTTGCTTTTCATGGGTAAGAGAGAAATGTGCATAGTAGATCTCTTCTTTCTTTATATACCACACCATTTCTCTCATTTTCAATTCATGTCACCGAATTTTTCTTCTTGTTAACACCTTTTTCCATTCAAAATTTATGCACAGCTTGGTAGAACATTTCCCTGCATAAATTTATTTTTGTACTAAGGTATACAGATAATTTATGATCTACATGGAACAATATTTCATATGGATTTTTTAACCATCTATTTTCTGTTTTTTTACTTTTTCACAAGTCCTGTGTCTCTCTTCTATTAAATTCTGTGCTGCGTTTGACCCCATTGCTAAGCTGTCCCATTTCCCTGTGACATCTAAGCTATTGCTGTATATGAACTATATCACCCAAGCTGAGAACCATGCTGAGAATTTGATGGAGTGGAAAGAGTAAAGGTCTGAGCTATACATCTGAAGCATGTTTGACCCAGTGGAAACCCCAGCAATAATCACTTTTAGGTGCACTGTCCTCATGCCTCTGGCAGCTGGCGATGTTCTGTTCTGTTGCTGGAACTCCTTCTGGAGTTTTTCGTAACCAAGTGCTTCACCTTCCATCATCTTCAACTTTATCATCTCCATTATCCCTGAACTCTCTTCCCCATGAAAAAAAAAAAAAAAAAAAAAAAAAAAAAGCATATGAAAGCTATCTCTCAAATTTAACTAGAATAAGTGGTGCAGGTGGTGGTGGTAGTGGTGGGGTTTCTGTGACTTTTTTCTTTTTACTTTTATTTGTTATTAGAAAGATATTGAAACTAACTTTAGAGATATTACATGGGCATGTTTGTGTCGTGGTTTTGAACCAGTAATTAACAAACAAGGGGGAAAGAAGAATTATTATTTTTCTGCTGTGAGATATGGATTAAAATAAGAGCAAACTAGGTATAAAACTTAAAAGGAATAAAGAGGAGTTTATTGACAAACTACAAGAATAAGAACACCAGAATAAACTTTTAGAAAAAACCTTTTCATTTCTCACTGCTCACTATTCTTTTGTTTACATGACAACAGAGACAAAAACTGTATAATTTTGATGGTTTAAACAGTTCTAATTCTTTCTATAGTCTTTTCCTCAATTTCTGTAGAGAAACAGAAGTTCCTTTCTGTTAATTTATGGAGTTTGTCACAAGAAAACTATTTTTGTTATAGTTTCTCGTTTCTCTGATATCAGCTGCTCAGAGCTACTGTTATTAAAGCCCACCCCTCCCATTCCACATCACTCTGAAATGTGTTATGGATCATGAGTTTGAAGATAGCATTTTTAAGGATAAGTTAGTCAAAGGCAAAAAAGTATTCTTCATCTGCTTCTGTGAGCTTCACTAAGAAACAGTTTTTCTCATTGCCTCTCAAGGCTTCAAATTTCTCAGCACTTCACTATACCACAATTACTTCACTTATTACTTAAATTTACACTTTGAACACCTTATTCCTCTCCATACTCTATTATGAATTAAAGGGGTTTTTCTCAAGACTTCATTGTCCATTTCCATAGTTTTAACAGAAAGATATTTCAGCTTAATTAAAGCATCTCCTTAATTCTCTACCTTTCTTGAAGTCTCTTTTCTTTCTTGCCACTAGTAGTTTATAAAGTCTCTTTTCATGTTGATCAATCTCCTTTTCTTTCTCTGGATGAAAAGATTAATCTGCAAGTTTCATCTGGATAAGAAAGAGTTAAAATCTTGCCCAGGTTTTGTAGATGGTTCTGTGATTTCTGCCGGAGCAGCAGCTGAAGCTGTTTTTGATAGAAGATTCTTCATGGCTGCTTTGCAGTGTAGTTGCTGTCTCAGCCTGCCGCAGGTCCAGAGCTTTTCTTCTTTACTCGGCAGTTTCCTAGTAAATTCTATTACAGCAAAACCTGCAGCTAAGCCAGGAACCGGCCTGGCCCGGCTCAGCCCGGGGCAAGCCCCCGCCGGTCTCCATCTCCCGGGCGGGAGAACGGCAGGCCCAGCTCGGCCCCCCCCACCCAGGCCGCATGGCCTGGGCAGAGAACGAGAAGCCAGCCGGAGCTCCGCCACTCTTCACAACCAGGAAACAAAGAAGCACTACAGACTTCTGGGTGTACACTTTAAGGTGAGGTTCACAAGTTGATTCTACTTTTCAATGGCTAAAACTGCTGTCAATTCTCAGCAATGACCGATAATTGGTCAAGAGAAAAGACTCCCAGGAGACCCCAGCAACTTTAACTTTCTTAAAGGTAAAGGAACTTTATGACAGTTTGCTACACAAAAAATAGGTTAGACTATTAAAATATGCTGTTAGCTAGATCTGGATAGGATAAATGCTTGACTGAACTTTCATACAATGAAGGTAGCCATGCTGGCAGATAGAGAATTTCTCCTGAGGTGATAGACATTTTTTAAGTTAGATGGAGTTGTTGCAATATCTGAAAATGTCGAGTTCTTCAATTTCCATTAATATTTATGTGTCTAATACAAAGAAAGATCAATAGCTTTTCCCAGAAGGCATCCACTATAGAAGTAAAATTAATTACTGAAAATAAAATAATTACAGACAATCTTATTTGTGTTCTGGACAGCTAATTAGAAAGATCAAGATATAGGTCAACAATGTTTTTTTGTTTCTGCATTGACTTTAAAGGCTCTGACTGTAGCTTGCAGTGATTGCATGGGATATATTTTAATAACTAGTATCTATATCTTATTCTGCATTGTATACTTTCTATAACTCTAGCTATTTCCCCTCCCTTCCTCTCTTTCTCCTTTCTCCTCCTTCTTCTTCAGTTCTTCCCTTTCCTCCACTCTCCCTCCCTCTTTCCCTTCCTTTTTCAATCCTTCCTTTCTCTTAATTTTTTAATATATCTTCCCTTAGATATTGAATTTATACCCATTCTATGTACTGTATTTACTTGGCCAATAAATGGTCTTTGTTTTCTTCTGTTTGTGGGGATGGGAGGAAGGAAGAAATGAGTGCTTTTCCCTTCACTTTCCTGGCTGGTGAATATTGAACTTGAAAGGACTTTCAATTGCTTTTGCCATTAGCAATAATCACATTTGCAAATAAAAGCTCCAACAAACAACTTACTAGTGTTAAGTGTGTTAAGTAGGCTGTACACTGACCTCCTCTACCTGTAGATCTACATATATCAATAATGAATCACAGAGAAACAAAGATGGAAGCATTTTCCCTTCAGGAAAGTGAGGAGATAATGATCTGCCTGGTAAATTTATTTATCAGACCTAAATATCTCAGTAAATGCATCTTTCCTTCAGAGGAATTGTCAATTTTAGTCAAATAATTTGAGACATCCTGATAGATATTCTACCTCTTTTTTTAGCTACAATGCAAATTAAGTGCTTCTCATACAAGTGAAGGAAGGATAAAGGTGAAATGGACAGAGACCTCTGGCATGATATTTGAATCTGAAAATCATTGCTTGGGGGTTTCTTTTTAACATAAATCAGGAGTTCCTGTGGGAGATTGTATGAAGAAAAAGCCTTGATGTAGTAATAGGAGGAAATTTAAAATCTAGTTTATAGTAGGAGGCACTTTTATTCAGCTGGTCCTGAGAGCCTTGGAAACTTTGACCTGATACTAGATATATAGATTGAAACTTACATAATATTGTAAACTATAGGTGAACAATCATAATGGCAAGGAGCAGGAAATTAAACTGGTATGTTTAGGACTTATATAGATTTCAACACTTAGCCTCAATTGATTTGATGGGCACTGAAAGGAACAGTGTCCTCTTTAGCTGTGTCTGTTCTGAAAGAAATACCAACATGTCTAGTGTACTAATTGTGCAATTCCTGCTGTCTCTTACCCTTTGCTAGCACACTCCTGAATATATAAAGTAAAAAGACATGAACTACTGAAGAGCAGGAAGGAATGAATGGAAAAATGACAGCAGAATTCTTGGGTTATAGACATAGCTTTGACATTTATTTTTTATTGAATTTTCTAGAAGCCACTTTAAAACTACTGCCCCAAGTTTATTTGTCTACAAAATAAGAATAATGATTCTTGAAATCATTCCCATAAGCCTCCATGTTATTTTCAAATTGTTTTCCTTATTGATTATCTTACATAAATGACAGCAGTGACAATTTGTTTTTAACAACCTGTCGAATATATAGTTGGTTTTCATCCTGTTGTGTATTTTTAGTTGAACTTAATTTCTTTGTGAGACATGATATTAAAATAATAACTGCTGAAGTCTACATAGGGAAAAACAGTAGGATTTTACAAGCTGGCAAATGTTTTATCAAAATGTGAGCATTTGTTCTAATTAATGATCAAATGTTCTTGTGGTTACTTAATATATTTAATCTAGTTAAAAATTGGCATCATGGTATCATGCAATTTATTGTAACATAAATAAATATTTAATATATAAACTTTTCCTTTTACAGAGACGAACATTTCATACACTAGCAAATAAAATGTTGCTTTAAAAAGCAAATAATGACACTCAAAGAAGCTAAGGCCAAAAACTAAAATCAGTATTTCCTAAAGTTGTGATAGCAAATTTCAATATTTTTAAAGCTACCATTCCAAATACAAAAGATGGCTTACCATGAGCTTGTACAGTGACAATTTTAAGCTTGGCATTTTGGATAAACTTTGGTTTTAAAAGGTCTTAACTCAAAGTCAAATACAAGGTTTTTCTGGATTACTGTAGCTCAAACTTTGTTCTTAAAATTTGAAAGTCTTGAAGGAACTGTATAATCAAAGTATCTAATTAATCTTTGCAAGTTTATACATTTTCCCTGGTGTCAACTGAATTTCAGTGTAACATTATCATACAGATTAAAGCTTTATGTAAAAGAATGCACAAGAAAAACTCCCAACACCTTGGTTTGCCCACCCTGGTCATGCTGTGTCTGCTCATTCTCACTGCCCTAGGGCTGCTCCTACTGGGTGATGGGGTTGGCCCCCATTATTCCTGACCCAGTCCATGCTTCATGAACCTCAAGTTGCCAGCTCCTTGCAGGTCTCAGAGCTTCTCCAACCCTGCACACTGCAATCCTCCACAGGTGGAACACACCTGCACAAGAGATTGTCACCTTGGCAAGGGATGTATCTTCAACTGAGTCCTTTTAGATTGGACATGAGAATGAATTTCTTCACAGAAGGGATAATTGGGCTTTGGGATGGTCTGCCCAGGGAGGTGGTGGAGTCACCGTCACTGAGAGTGTTTAAGAGAAGACTGGATGTGACACTCAGAGCCATGCTCTAATTGACAAAGGTGGTGTTTGATCATAGGTCAGACTCAACCACATTAAAGGCCTTTTCCAATTAATCTGATTCTGTGATTCTGTGAGTCTTTATATTCATTATGATTATTGCCTTATTTTAGTTGTGTTGTTACAAATCATAAATAATTTCTTTTAGCTTCATACTAGTGCTTGCAGTCTGTATTTAATAAAGCCTTTTCAAACAGTTAGGCGTCTGATGCTAGGTTTTGTGTAGTGACATGGCCTGCTGATTTAAACTACAAGTAAAGAAATGTCAATTGAATAACTGTTGAACTGAATCACTTCTAAATATACATGATAAAAATTTTGAAATGAAGATGTTTTTGTGTTCTCAGATTTGTTTCTAATCAATTATTTTTAAAGAGAAAGAGGAATATTTCTTGAATCACGAATAAAAGTCAGTAAGTATCCCAGGCTGTGCACAAAAATACATTTAAAACGTGGAGAATTACTTTATCTTCTCAAAGCGAGAGAAATTGTTTGTGTCCCAAAGACAAAGGAGAAATCACTTTTTTAAAATTTCCTCTAAGAAAATTCTTATGAAAAACCTTGACATTACAAAAGCATTGATTACTGTTTGACTAAGTCCACATTTTTGAGAGACAGGGAAGAAAATAAATATTAATTCATATTCATCAGGAAATATTAATACGTAAATTTTACGCTGTTGTTTCAAATGACAGTGTAGCTGCATTAAAGCAAATTCAGATTTACATTCTAAGAATTCTGTATTAACAAATCCTTTTTAAGGTCCCAGTACTGCAAAGCTGCTACTTTGGTAGTTTTTTATAGTTGTAGTTATGTGTAACATTATCATTAGAACAATGACAAAGGCTTATGTCAGAACCAACTAGTTTTATTAAGTGTTGACATAGAGCATAGAAAATATCTTTCTATAATAGCTTTGGCCTTAAAAGTTTAAATGCCTTTTTTTAAAGAAAAGGTCTAAAATGAATGTTTTCCTGCATGTACACTAGGTTTGCAGTGAAGACCTCCATGGGATTTGAAGCATGTAACTTAGTTACCTTGACATATTTATATTCAAAGATTAACAATCATTTTTGCATGATTTCCAGGATCAACTTAGAGACACTTTAGATATATTATAGTGCTTATAACTAAAAGAATTCTTTCTAAGCACACACCAGAGAACATCCCACCTCTACAGGCTGTTGGTAGTGCTTCTGCTTTCCTGGAACTCTTTTTCAGTCCCAAAACACTATGGCCAAATTAACTACCACTGACAAGATACTTTTGTGTACTTTAATATCTCTAAACTCACTCTGTGGTGATCTACTTGCAATAGAACGAGCAGGCCTAAGATTGCAAAATGTATCTTTTTTAAGTTTAGGACAGGGAAAAATCTCTCATTTTAATTGATGGGGTACTAGAGGCGGATAAATATCTCCCCTATAATGTCTATGAAAGTTGGGAGTGCACTTTTATATCCAGAATATATAACTAAGTACCAAAACCAGAGTGAAAATAATATATTTTTTAAAAATCTTATTGAAATTATTAATTAACTTTATGTATCTTTCTCTTGGTAAAATAGGTTGTAGCTTGATTATGTGAGAATATTTACAGATATATCCATATCATTGTTACTGATATTTTAAAGCATCTTCTCCAAAACATTAATCATATTCTGAGAGCTTTTTAATATTTCTGCCACTTTTGTTGTTTTTTGGACAGAATGCTACTTGAAATAGCCTCCCTAAAACTGCGGAATTCTCACATAAAAAAAAAAAGAACATTATTTTGAATGAAATCTAAGTTATGGTGTAACCTATAATGTAGACATTCACACACTTCCAAACTTGGAGAAATTCATAACTCTTCTTGATAGAACACAAATCTATTCTTATTTACATTTGTTAAGCACAGCTTTTTCTGCAGCAATATACATGTAAAGTCTGTCTTAAACTTGATAATTGCAAACTGTACCTATTTTTCTGTCAGAACAACAGTGTATTTTCTCCTCTATCAGGATATGAATTTGAAACATACTCAAATAAAAGAAAATCATCCCTGAAATATTTTCTTTCTTGTAGAAAAGGAAGCTGAAACACAAAGTTTGAGTGACAAGGATGAGAGTAGGAAAAAGAACCAGGAAAGCCTGTGTGCTCTAGGAGAGAAATAAAAAGTACCGATTCAAACCACGTTTTTATTTTCTGATTTGGTCCCTGATGTGACTCAGGAGAAACCATTTAGGGTTCAACGTTTAGAATTCTTCTTTAAATTTTGGTGTCTATATTGAGACAGTAAGGTTGCTCATAGTTTTTGATAAAAAGGCATATATATACATATATATATATATATGTATGTTCCAAAAGCAGTGACAACAAATGTGAAGTCCTTTGAAAATATTCTGGTTATTTTGATGCATTAGGTTTAGTGCAATTTGCTTTACTAAAAAATAACTTGACTTTACTCTTCCCTTTATTGATAAATAAGCACTGAATTTCAAACAAAAATTTGTGGTAATTCTTCAAAGAAAGTCTAGAAAAAGACAAGGAGGACATGTTTCTGTATGATGAGAAATGTATATCAGATCAGAAGTCAAGAATATGAGTGTAAACTTTGCATGTCTGTTTGTATGTATCAGTGCACAAGACTGCCTGGAGGGCATTTGCCCCAAATAGATTACGTTAAAGGCAATGAAATCATCATCCAACAGTAACTTGGAAATTATGAAGAAACTTTTCAATAAAAATAGTCTCAGATGGAAAAGTATAAAAATTTCTGTCAGGGAATAGAGTCTTCAAAGTGGAAACAGCACTGGTCAATATGACATTGCCAGAAGATCACACATTATTCTGCCTCATCCAGAGAGAGACAGCTTCCCATTGGATGCCACAAGCTCCCACAAAGACTGCATTCTGTTACTTTTCTCACTATCTCTTCATTTTCTCACTCTCTTCTTCATCTCTGTTGTTTCACGACCACTGCCACCACAGGAGTCATCAACTATCACATCCCCAACAAGTTCTTCCTTTCTAGGTATCATGGAGGCATTCCTGGCACTTTCAGTTTTCTTGATTATTGGTACTCCACCATGTATTCCCTTTAGATGATATTGAAAGGATTAAAACACCCCATAAGAACCAGAGATATGGGTGAACCTTGAAACACCAATGAAGAGAAGAAAAACAAGTGAAGAAGTAGCTGGTTTCTCTTAAAGATGTAATAACTAAAGTTCCTTCGAACCCATTTCCTGATCTGAACAGTTATCTATTTTCTGCTGCATCAAATCTCCAGTATTTAGAGCACAGATTTGGACATTGGCTTCTAAGAACATTGTGGCAAAATGTCTTATCTTCCCTTCTTTTTTAACCAGTTTTCTTGTGAGAACACATAGCAAAAGTCAAGGCACTCTCATAGACACCTCAACTAAGATATGTTACACTTTCATCCTTTAAGGGCAAAGGCTATGATGGATCCCAGGAGGTTGCAGAGGCAGAGCGTGTTGGCAGGGATGGATATTAAAACTGTCAGCAGGTTATCTGGGCATCTCCAGGCAGAGCAAACTGTCCTGCTGAAATAGCAGTCAGTTCTGTGACTGTGAGCATAATAAGGGAAAAGAATAAACTGAAGCTTAGCAGAAAAGCTTTAACACAGTGTGGGAGACTGCTCTTAAGACAGAATAGGAATAGATGGACAAGAAGGAATAAGACTGAGAAATATAGAAGTTTTTTGCTATTGTAGTTTACCTGTATCATATCTCCTGTCTCATGTTCTTTTGTTACCATTCTGTTTCCTGTATCCAGTGCTTGGAAACCATTCTCAACCATGACCACTGACTGATCTTTATGGAAGTTTCGTTGGCTGACTTTTCACTTGGAATGACTCCTTGCTGTGCTGTATAGTGCAGGGTGATGACTTCTGAAAAATGAGAAAAATCTAATGATTCTACTTGGGAAATAGTGAAAAGCTTCATTCCTAGAGAAAATGAAACCATGGCAGACTGATTAAAAATAAAAAACGAGACTGTGAGAGGACTTGAACTGTAGTGGGACCAAAATGTGAGCATTTTTGGATAAAAGGATTGTCAAACTTTTCCAAATGTTCTCCTAATATTCTCACAGCCCATTCTTGACAACTATCTTCTTTCTCAGTATCGCAGCAAAAAGACAGTTGAAAGTGTAAAAGTTAAATTCAGGTGGTTTTATCTTCAATGGAAGCCCCTTTTTATTTTTTTCTTTTCTTGACAAAAAAGGGAATCTCCTGCTCCTCCTATTTCAAATTCTCTGGAGTGACAGTTGCCTTTTAATATGAAGTACTAAACCTGAATAAACAGGGGTCTCCAAGCACTGTAGTGCATATTCATTCCAGTAAAAAGCAGTTTTCAGCTCATATCATGCCTTTTCTTCCAAACTACATTAATATCTCACTTTCTAGAAACTGCATTGCTTTGACCTGCCACAGTTGCAAAGGACACCTCAGTTGATGTTTCCTGAAGGAAAAATATCTCACTGGAGGAATTTCTTCCTTTTCTAAATGTACACTGAAGATGGACTCTACCTGCCTTGTTTATTCTTAATACTTTTGGAGTAGAAATTGAGACATTCTGAGAAGGAAGCATATATTATTTAAGCAGGTGGCTTTTTACAAAACTGCCTTGCATTGGCAACTGCTTTGAATACACAAAGACTCTTGTGATTCTACCTAGGAATACTCTCTAGGGAGAGAAAAAACAAACTTTTGAGAAAGGAAAAAAAAATTGCTTAAATAAGAGCATATAAAATGCAGAAAAGCAGAATGTCAAATAATTGAGAAATTAATGAGAAAGGAAAGACAATGGCTGCCCTTTCAAGGAATGTCTGTGAGCAAAGGAAGCAGACACCACAATTTGTGTATAGACTCTTGTTTGCCCTGTGAGGAAAATGATCCTTCAGTTTGTTGTAGGACTGAACCCCTGAGGCACTCCTGCAGTCAGTCTTCAGAATGACTTAGCTGATAGCCACATGTAAGGGAAGGAGGAAGGTTACTCAACTCTGTCACTTCTGACTGTGTCTACAAAGGCAATATCTCTGAAGTATTTCTGAATTATTTTTGTTGTCTGCAGTATACCACCTTTGAGCATAGCCTTGAGGCATCTGTGAAGATGTTGCTCTGGTTTATCAGCAGAGGGAGGAAGCCAGAGCCAGAAAATAAATGCCTTGCCACATCTATTTATATGTATACAGTTAGCAAAAGGAGCGATGTTTAACTAGTGTTTCACAAAGAGCTTGTAATAGATCAACTCATACTGACCGGAAATATTTCTTAGTAACAACAAATTATTTTTATTATCTAGACAAAGATTAAGAGAAAGAGCATTGAGCCCTTTTTTTACTCAAACACTTCTTTGTTAGTGACTTCTTGACCTAGTCTAACCAACTGAGAGCTGGAATAAAATGCTAGCACAGTTATTATTCAAGACTTTAGGTATTGTCAGTGATATTATAAAATGTTGAATATTTTTCATTGCAAGCTTTAAAATTTACATGTTTAAAAGTGATTTTGAATTAGGAAAATATAAATCTAGAGAACTAATGGAATACTTTATATAGATATTTATGTTTTAATACAATATCCCATAATAACTATAAAGCATTCTTGAGATGAAGCATCTTCATCTCAAAAATGCTATGAAAGACCTGTTGCTCAAATCAACATAAAAACTCTTTGCCCTTGGGGATGCATATTGATGAATATAACCGCTCTATTTCTTCAAAAGATAAGAAACATGGCATTGTGCTGCATTTTAATGGTCTGAAATATGAGTGTTCACTCTGGAATTGATTATTGTGGATTGGATTTAGATATCCTGGAGAGAAGGTGATTTGAAGGTTTGATTAATTAAATGAACCCATAGTTTGTCACCAGAGTGTAATTTATTTTATTAAATTTGTTTTCTCCTGCCTTCTTTAGAATTTTATTTTCACACTGTTCCTACTCAATAAAAAAATTTATTATATAGAAAAGAAAGTGTGCAGCTTATTTTTCCTTTGTCCCACCTTTATTCTTTTGTTGAAAATGTTTTCAGTAAATGAAGAGGTTTCTAATAATTGTAAGACTTAGAAAATTCATGGTATTTAGAAATCAGTACAGCCCTGGTTGTGGACTTGATAACTTTGTTTCTAGTTTTACAACTTGCCTGATACTTAATCTTAGCTGTAGTCTTTTCATTTCTCTCTTCCCACTTGTCCTTCCGCCTTTGAAGTGGAAATAATGACACTGAGAATCTTTAGAAAATGTTGTGGCATATACAGATAAGAAGAAATGTGGTAGAGTTAGGCAGTATTTTTAAATATAATGCCATCAGATACCAGCCTGCACACCTAAACCTCTGTGCTTCATTTATGATGCAAGACTAAGCAGTTATCAGCAACACAGGACCATAGTTCTTTTTTGTACTGTTCTCATCCAGACAGTTTTTAACAGTAAAAGACTAAGAAAATGTGTTAAAATTTTCTTAATATTTTCACTGTTTATTTTATACTTTTTCCTTGAGATACTAAGAAAGCATTGTACAGCAGACTTGCATCTTCAGAAACTAAATAGCCAAAGTCTTGAACTAATTGCAAGAGCAAAAATAAAAAGTTTAAGCTTGGCAACTTAGGCTGCTGCTTTGAAACCTAAAATGTAAGAATATTAATAAAATGCATAATATTAATGCATATTAATAACAATGTACAAGTATGTATTAAAATATGCATGAAACCTTTAATTAATTCCTCCTAGCAACTTTCATGGAAAAAGACAAGTAAGAACAGGTGCTGCTAGCAGTTGTCATCAAACTTGACATTAGGGGTACAGAAACCAGATTACATGGTCCAGCTGTAGGTCATTATTTTTTCTATCTTAGGTTCTGAGGGGTTTTTTAACCATCATGTTATATATTTGTCCAAGCTACAATATTGGAAAGAAGGGTATATGGCCTGAATCACCCTGATGCTCAGAAAGTTTGTCAGTTAATAAAAGACAGCTAAGTACAGAAACGAAAAAGTAAAGAAAATAAAAGAGGGGGAGGGCAGAGACAACACATGACATCCGCAATCATAGAAATGAAAAAGAAAAGGATAAGAAGAGGGGGAGGGGGAGGGGAAGGGATGTTGAAAGGAGAGGAAAGAAAAAAGAGTGCAAAAAAACCCCTCAAACTCTTACTTGCCATCCTCTAAATGCTACTTATTATCAGCTCTCTCAGATCCTACCAGTTCCAAATCATGGGCAGCCACAGCAAAATTCCTCTCCCATGTTTTATTGCCAAGCATGATATTATGATATGGTGTGAAATATGGTCATTTGGTGCCAGCTGTCCCAGCTGTGTCCCCTCCCAGCTCCTTGTGCAGCCCCAGACCCCACACTGGTGGAGAGCCTTTCCTCTGTATACGTGCTCCCCAACAGTGAATAAAACATCCCTGTGATTTTTATGCTGTTTTCATCACAAATCCAGAATATTTCCCCATACAAGCTACTGTGAAGAAAACTACCCCAAGCACAGCTAAACCAGTACAAAAAGGCTTATTTCCTAGGTTCTTGCCTTATAGGAAAGAAACAAATATTTGCCTCCAAAAGACAGACATGAACAAGAAAGAAATAACTGAATACAAAATATAAATGCAAGGAATTTATATTCTATCTTCCCCTTTAATTATTGCTATCATACGTATTTGCACAAAAACACAAGCTCTCTCCCTCTCTTTGGCGATAATACAGGCCATGAAAAGACTATATGTCTCCAACTAAATTTCCAGCAAAAGGAAGGACACAGAAATAACTAAGAGCAAAGTTGTTGACATGGCAACAGCAAATAGCCAGAAGTGCAGTCTCCCAAGATGGAAAAGTTTGATTTTCCTCACTAGGGGAAGAAGGAAAAAATATCTCTAACTTTAGATATATTGTTACATTCTGATACAAAAAATTGGATTGCCTCATGGCCTGTTTTAGAATTAGCCAGAAATTATAATGAAGACTAGAGTTAGCATTGTAAGTGAGAAATTATTTACTAAGTGGGCTATGTTCATTACACAGTTTGCTGTTGACTTTGTTATTTGAGATACTGGATTTGCCCTAATCTCTAAGGATATATGGAAAGGCTATGACAGGTGAAGGTATTAGTCTTCTGTGCAGCCTCAAAACAACACTTAATGGACCATTCTGTCTTATGCACATTTCTTTCAGTAATGCATTATGGATTTAAAAAATACCTTGCAAATATGAAAAAAATGTTGTTTAATTCCTTTCCTGTCTGTGTGTAAAATTTGAAAGTCTAGTTCTGAATAATGTGTATCAATTTTACTGTATTAAAACAAACTCCCTTTGACATAAATGAAAGAGTAATCTTAGAATGCACTTAGAATTATCTCAATTGTCATCTTTTATCTTGATTGAAAATGTTTTAACTCATAGTATGTCTCCCTTTTTATTTATCTCCAAATTCAAATACAACTAAGACAGTATTTTAATATCTCAAGGAAAATCCTTACCTACTCTGAGTTCTGATGCTTACAATGCTACACATTGTGTAGTACTTTGCTTTCAGCTTGATCCAAGTCCCACTGAAAGTAATGGGATGCAGAGGATTAAGTGCTTGCTAAATAATTGTACTGATTCTTGAAAGGCTGAAGTTCGTCATTAGTGAAAATAGTATCTTAGACAGATGTTGCAGTCCACAACTTCAGGATCACGTCCAGGAAGCAGCAGGATTCTGGGGACCAGCATGGAACACCAATGAGCCGGGCTCCCGGTTCATGAAACCATTTATTCAGCATGGGAACAAAGTCAGATCCAGAACACAGAGCTCCGAACAGAGGCACAGCAGGGGTTTTTGAGGGACAGAACCCCCGAGGGTCTCCACCCCCGAGGGTGGAGTTCAGGGTTAGGAACCTGTAGAAACACACCAAGGGAGAACCCCACAGGGACTCAAACCCAATCAGAACCCCTGGGCCATCCTTCACAAGGGGTTTGGGGTGGGACAATGTAACTCTTTGTCTCCGCTGAGGCACACTGCCACAGACTTCTGAATTTAAATAAAATTGTGCTGGTAAAAAGCCTGAAAGCAACATACAAATATATTTATCTTCCTATTTTTGCACTATCATTGTATTTTAGTGATACTTTTTAATTGTTGAATGAAACTATGTCACTTCCTCTTGTTGTTCTACCTTTTTCTTATCTGGGGAAACATTGTTTGTTGTTCTATCCCAGTTTTCTCTTTCTTTTAACCAGGTGCTCTTGGTGTTTACTGCCTCCATTTTTTATTAAGTAAGTTTGCCATTATTGCTAATTGCTTTATAAAACTGTCTTTGAGGAAACTAACACACACTCATGAACAGACTGGAATGTCAGAAGTGTGTTATGCAAAAATATGGCAGACAACTGTTTTGCATTTTTGCAATATAGTGAATACATATTAAAAATTTCAAACCATTTAAGTGAAACATAATTTCAGAAAGACTAGCAACTCACGAATTTTCTGCTGCTGCCACTTCTATATGCTTTGTTCATTTCTGTGGCTTCTAACAAGACTTATTTCTGGACAAGTATTGGGAGACCCAATATGTCCTGAATAGAATATCTGCTCCTGACTATGTAATGTAAATTCATTTTGAGTGAGAAATACCACAGATGAGGAGAGATTGTCCTCACTAAGCAATGAACTGCAACATTTCAGCAGAGAGATTTGTCCATTTCCGTGTATGGATAAACTCTGTTTTGCCCATATTTGAACGTTCATAGGAGTTGGGAGATTCTAAACGTGTAGGACCTGCACCTTCACTAAAATTATGTTTTCTGGCACAGTTAGCAATGGACCTTCTGAAAATCAAACTCAGATTGTCCATGTAGTTGCAGTTTTAATCTCACTGGACAAATTTTCACCTGAAATCTAATAGTGATTTAGTATTTCTTACACTATAGTGTCTATATAAATAATTCTGGTTATGCATGTGTATATAACTATGTAGATAAATTAATTACATATAACCTTCAGCATTTATATTCACTGTTCTATTATTTGGTGAGCAAGACTAAGTTGACTTAGGAAAAGGAATAGCTACTGACTGCCAATTCTTCTTCCAAATCAGTATAAATTATGCTTGACTAGAACCAAAAATTCTTATCTATACCTTTCTCTCCTATCTTGTCCTCTCCTTTCCTCCTTTATCCTACCTTCCTATCTCCTCCCCTTTTCTTCTTGTTAATTAATACTTCATTATTCCCTGAGAAGCTAATTTTATTAAGACAGATATTTTGAAAATCAAGAAAAAATAAATCTGTGCAGTTCATTTAGGTCTGATATCTAAATAGAAAAGTTATTAAAAAATGCTTTTAGAAATGGCCTAAATAATTCTCAGTAATATGTAAAGCTAATTTTGAAATTGATTCAAAATAGGGCACAATTACTAAAAGAAAGACTTAAATAAAACACCTCTCCATGGTGGTCTTTTTGGTCTTCCAGACATGCTGTGATGTAGGAAAATTTTAGTTCACCACGAAAATATCAGCAATTCATCTCTTCTTAAGAAACTTCTTGAAAGAAATTTATGTCTTATGAATTTGGCAAGCTCCAATTCTCATCTGAAAGAGGATATCTAACATCAGAGATTGATGCTGATATTTTTTACTTCTTAGTATGGATTAAAGGGTCAGCTTCACTCAGCTTCAGTTATAGCAATCACTGGCTTCTGAAATCTGGGAGCAACTACTGCCATGAAAAGACATCATGGTAGGTTGCTATTTTAAAAATTAAACAGATGATATAATAATTTTTTTAATTTCATAACTGTCCATTATCTAGGATTTGCAGGAAGTTCATACAAAAATGAAGATTTTAATATGTGTTACATGGTCTTTGGAGGACAAGTTGATTCTTACCAGGGAATTGTACATCCAGGGAAATTTGCACTTCTTGTGCAACATCTTCATTCCTACGCAACATGCTTCAATTCAAAGTCCCCCCTGTCAGGAGATACACATGGATCTGTTATATCCATGAGTAGATCCCATCTGGCCTTATAGACCTGTGTGTGTCTGAGTGGTGCAGTCAGTCATTGACCATTTCCCTTTGGATTATGGGGTCTTCATTCTGTGTCCTGTCTTCTAGCTCAGGGCCTGGGTACCCTGGGGAAAACTGGTCTGACTGTTAAAGACTGAGACAAAGAAGGGCTTTGGCCCTCCTTTCTCCCTGCATAACCTCACTACATACTTTTAGTCCTCCTGAGTTGCCAGTCCTTTTGTTTAATGGCCATAAACTCTCCATCATTTTTTTCTGATCTCTGGTCACAGCCCGTTGTACAGCCTGGCTGATCTCCCTCCACACTGACATGTCTTTCAGCAAGCGCAGACAGCCCCCTCATCTTCAAGATTTCTTTCCTGAGGAATGTCCAGGCTTTCTGGACTTCTCTGCCCTTCAGAACTGCCTTCCAAGGGACTCAGCCAACCAGTCTCTTAAACAGGCCAAAGTCTGCCCTCCAGAAGTCCAGAGTAGCAGTTCTACTGACCCATCTCCTTACTCCTCTGAGAATCAAAAGCTCTATTATTTAGCTATCACTGAAGATTGTGCCCAAGATTGTCTCTGACCCCCACATCATCCACAAGTCCTTCTCCATTCACAAAAATAGGTGTACTGGACCACCCCCCTAGCTGGCTTGTTCAGCAGCTGCATCAGGAAGTTATGTCCCACATACTATAGGAGTCTCCTAGGCAGTTTCACCTCAGTTGTATTGTATTTACAGCAAACATCCAGTAAGTTAAGTCTCCCACAAGACTTCTCCTAGATGCTTGTAGAACATTTGGTCTACATCTTTATTTTGGTTGGATGATCTATAAGAGATTCTTACCCATAAGTACTCAACGCTGTCATCACCATCATTAAGCTCTAGACAATTCAATCACTCCCTAACACACAGGCATACCCCATGACCTCTCTGTCCTTGCCATGATCCACTCAGGAAGAAAACAGGTTGTATATAAACTTCTTCTCTGTACTCCCCTTGTTTAATAATACAAACAAGCAATTGACTTTCACCTCTAACGTGCTGCTTTGCACTTGATGGAAGTGAGTTCCTCTGAACACTGCATCTGAATCCCTCTGGTGTATTTGTGTTCGTTTATCTATACAACAGCCTTTGGCAGACAAAAAAGTTTTAGTTCAGTGGTTTTCCTGCTGGGTTGCATGACATATTTCCAGATGATTTATCACACAGCTTCCTGTACTGTGATGAGGCATCATCTGTTACTCTTCAAGCAATTGTACTTCATGCTGGTTGCAACTTCCTGCTGGGTCTTTTGACCAACAAAATGATGAAGATTCTGAAAAAAAACCCCATATGTGTTGTCTGACACAATTATTGCTTTATATCAGATTAAGTTAACTATGATTTGTGAGTTGTCTAGGTAGACCCATAATGGTACCAGTGGAAAAAGCAGCAGCAACATACAAAATACTCTGTAAATATTAGAACAGATAGAACAAGAGATTTTTTTGATCATAATGAATACAGAGTTGTTCATAGTGACTGAATAAACAAAAAAACAAGATTTTAAATCTACAATTCAGAATGAGGTAATGCCTCCAAGGAGCAATTGCAAATACAACATTAAAATGACTCATTGACTCCTGTGTATAGACCTAATAATGACTTTACTAAAGATTAAGCTTTCTTAAATTGGCTGGGGAAAGAAATAGAGCATAAAGGTTTCAAACCAAAATATTTCTGTGTATGTACCAATTCAGCATTTGAATTGGTTACCTGAATGTTGTTTACCTTTAAGTAAAGTTTCTCTGTATCAGTGTCTAAGCCCCTGATGTAATTGTTTCTGAGCAGATGAGTTCTTTTTGGTCTATTGGTGTGTATTCTGAAGGGAAATAGTTTCAAAGAGAATTTTTAATTTGAGAGATTATCTACACTAACATTTGGATGACATGCTGGGGTTTTTCAACAGTTCCTTAAATTATTTGAATGAGAATCACACAGCATACATTTGAATCCTTAAATAATTTAAAACATCATGAATAGTCAATTTATGAAAATTTAAGTTGTTTTTATTATTTTATTTATTTGAGGACGAGGAACACAAATTTCCTTATAGGAGTCTTGTTGCATAAGGAGTATACACAGAAAATGAGAGACACAACAATCTTGTCTTCAACAAAACAGTTCTTTAAATAAATGCATTGGAAAACCACTTAGAAATCATTCTTTTAAATGTGTTAGGGAAACTGTTAACTCTATTAAATGATTTTATATTTTTTTGGGGCATGACACTGCTGAAAGCTAGATTCAAAACCTGTAGTAACTGCAGCAGTGTGCTGGTACTGGCCCACATCAGCAGAAGGGAGCGTGGGGAGACATCAAGACATTCAATGCTGCATTATGTCACTGCCAGAGGCTGTCTCTCTTTTCTGAGAAGGAGGGGTGTCCCTTTGTGGTGGAATAAAAACATGGTAGGGTGAGAAACCTGTTGACCATTGTTCATTATGTTGGACCATTGTCCATTTTGTTCATTGTGTTGTGTTGTTCATTGTCAATGTGGTGAGCATTTTTTTGCATGTAAAACATTCTCTTTTTTTTGTATATTTTTGTTATTAGTTTTGTTGCTATTCCTGTTAATTTTCTTATCTCATTGATGTTTCTAGTAAATTGTTCTTATCTCAATCTGTGATCTTTGTCTTTTGTGCCAACAATTCTCTCTGGTTGCCCTCCTGGTGGGAGGAAGGGGGCAGAAGAGGCAGAAAAGGGAGTGAGTGGCAGTGTGGTTGTAAAGTCTAAGTGGGAGAACTAAACTGGGGAGAAGTACTCCTAGATCATGACATGCAGTAATTGTTACTTTGAGTGAATTTTACTATTTAATTTATGCTAACCTTTATTTTTTTTTATGCTTTTCCATGCTACCAGAGATTTCTTCATTTTGCTCAGGACGGCACTTTCCATATTTTGAAAACCTAACAGTGTAAGAAATACTGAATGGACTAAAGAGCAGTAGAGTTGCTATTCCATGGTGGGAAGGAACTGCAGTGATCAGTGAGTTTGCACTCCATCATTCAGTTTGTTTTAGGTAGGAATTGTTAACTAATGAGGGATGTGGATGAAGGCAAATGAAGAATAAAGGGTGCTTTATTCCAAAGGTCAATGTGAGAGAAACCCTAAAACACAGAAGTGTCTTAAGAAATAAAGGAAAGTGAAAAGCTCAATCAGCACAAGGGATTTGAGATAGATGAGAGAAGGAAAAATAAAAGCGTTTGAATGAAAATTAGCTTCATTCATAGCAGAGAAAGCAGGTTTATTTTTAGGCAAGACATATAAAATGGCATCAGAAGAAAATAATGTGGATCAGGAAGCAAAGAGGTGATTGCATCAGAGCTATTGTTTACGATAGAAATGATAGTGGGCCATGAACACATTAGCAAATGAGCATCACACAGGAAAAAGTTCAAAACTATAGAGCAAGTTGCACATTTCTGTGATTATCTGCAGACTTTTCCACTTCCTAAAGCTGCTGTTAAAATGTACAGCACAATAATATCTCTACCAAAAACGTTTTAACTGGGGTACAAAGACAGGTTATTTTCTCTAAATTTGTGTTATTCATTGTTTACTTCTTTGTTCCTCTACTAGGATTTTGTTAGTGGTTTGTAATTTATACCATTTTTCCCATTCATGTATGATGATGGTTACCACAAATAACAATGGCTGTTGGTATTTTTAGCATATATCCTCTTCACAAGACATTTCTCTCAAGGCTGGCCAATTGCCATTTCAGATTAATTCTGGAAAAGTGTTTGGTTACCCAGTGTTGCATATGAACATTATTAAATTATCCAGCATGATGTTATCACCTTTGCTGGCATCTGCTTTTCAAAGACTTCCATATTTATTTATAAGGTGACAAAAAATAAATGCATTTATTCAGTTTTATTTTTATTTTCTTGTTTTTTTTTTAATGCCTAATTAATTAATGAAGCAATGAGTTTGACTTTACAATAAAAGTAGCATCAGAACACCCAAAATTTTACCACTGCTTACTTACACTAATTTAAATTCAGCTGTTATCTGTCCAGAAGAATGTGATTTACTACCCCAGTAGAGAATAAAACAGGTGCAACAGCATAATGCATCCCTGTTCAATGCCATTGCTGTCCAGCAATTTTATCTCTTGACTAAGGACACGATGCACAGGAACTGCTGAACGGTACATCACCACCAAATATTAACATGAGCACAGCTGGTTTATTCTAGATTCATAAAGCTGAATTCCTAGTAAAAATATCTATCAGTATCATAAACAATCAGACACTAACCATATCTAAAGGTTCAGAATGACATTTTATTCAATGTCTTCAGATCATAGTTCACTCAATACTTTTCAATTTTAAAAATCCTGAAATATGTCTTTGCAGGTTCTTAGCTACTTAGCAGTATGGTACTCAGTAGGAGGAAATTGAAAATATCAGTGTGTGTGTCAGTACCCATAATAAAGAATTAAGGCATTTTTAACCATTTATGATATTTTGTGCTATGTTAAAATTATTGGAATGATTAAATATTGTATATATCTAACTGTAACTATGTGAAAAAGGGAACCCTATAGCAGACAACAACCAAAAGGACAGCCAGTTCTCTCATCTCGTACTTGTAACCAGGCTGAATTTGCAGAGATATACTGCGTCCACTTTTAATGAGAACAACCCAAACTGATGAAATGGTGAGCTGTATTAGGCAAAATTGTGCCTAACCATTAGATCATGCAAACTGGTAAGAACAGACATTCTATTGAGGAGTCATGGAATACCTGGTATTTGGAATGCCGCATCAATATGCCTTCAGACATGTGCACAGAGATGTATTGAAATATAAAAAGAAATTCCTTCAAGAGATCTTTTGACATACCATTAGGCTAACTTAATTCAGTGTATTTCCTGACTTTTGAACTTTTGACATCATACAATGCAATAAAAAGGTATCACACACTTTAAGAAACTAAGTCAGTCACAGAGATGAAAGAGGAGTGTTTTATCTTTAAAGAAGTTAACTCCTGCTCACACTACTGCAAGCATCCTTTCTTGTTTCCAAAACAGTACTTTGATTCTTAATTGACCTTTCCACAGGTATTATGTCTGTATTCTTGTGAGCTTTGTGTGGCTTCAATGTACCAACATGCAACATTAAATTAGGATGTCAACTTGTTCATTTCTTTCCTTTTCTGATGTATGTCAGTGAGTAGTTCACAGAATAACAATTCCATTGTGAAACATCCTACTAAAATCCTAGAGATGATTTTAAGGCAGAAATAAATAATTTTTATTACGTAACCAATGTCATTCGCAACAAAACCATGACCGCAATTATGAAAGGACCTTGCTTTTCAATTTTGTTTTTTTTTTTCTCTATAACCTACATACTGCCTTTGGGGTTGAAATGAAGCATGCTGTAAATGATGTATGAAATAAAACATAAAATTCTGCTAGAAAATGAGTTTTGGAGAAAAAAACCCTGATTACTAGCATTCTTTAAAAAAGAAAAGAAGGAAACTTGTTTCTAGGATTTATAAGGCTGTGAATAAAATAATGGTACTGGAAATATAAATGATAATTTATTAAGTAAATTAAAAAGATACTTAAAGCAACTTCAGATGAAAAAATATTGGAACAGATGACTTATTTTAATAGAGGCATGTATAATAGATATCATAATATAAATTATTCTACTAAACATTATAATTCTTTATTATTTAGTGACATTGTAGAAATAATCCAAGTGCGATGTAGATATTGAAAAATTTACCTTCTACTGTTATACAACAGGAGTACTGCTTTCTCCTTTCTAGAAATACCTTTCATATGCTGTTTCAAAGGAATTGCAAAATTATTATAAATTATTATCAAATTATAATAGTTACTAAAATTAATTATTACTGATATAAACATTATTATTATTATTCATGTTATATTAGTTCTATATGTAAAATTAAAAGAAACTTCAAAATCATATGCATTTTTAGAAAAACACAGGGGTGTTTTTCATTTACCTTTGCAGGCAAATATTTGATTTGATAGCAAAAAACTATTTATTAGCTCCTAATGAATACCTGAAGGAGTAGAATTTCTCTTTCCTAAATATGACTATTAGTCGATAAAATGTGTTTGTATCAGTTGAGCATGGTGAGCATAGGCTTTAATGAAAGCTAAAGTGACTGGTAGTGGAAATATTGATTACTGGGTGAAAATTTTCCAGCTCAATGTTTATTCTTTATACCATCTACCATATGACGTACGTACATGTCAAACTCACAGCTCATTACTTTATCAGGAATAAGATGGCATGTCAGATTTTTTATCAAAGAAGTGGATACACAGACTGAATTTTATTTTCATTCTCATATTTGAAATAAATGGTATATCATGTCATGCAATATGCTTGAAACTCTTTCAATCAAGTTAAGTATTTACAAACCTAACAGCTATGACATGAAGATGGCATTAATTCCTCTTTCCAAGTATCACAAAATTGACACATCTCAAGCTCAAAAATGTCTTTTAAAGATACAGTCAAGTAAATTTATTTACCTTCTCCGCACACTAACTGAGAAAATTAACATTATAAGACTTATCACTTAGTTATACCACTAACTGAGATCTTGCTTTATGCTATATTTAAAGTAGTATCGTAAATTTATTCTGGTTCTGAAATAAGAAAGTATTTAATTATATAAGCTTCTCAATACTGTTATAACTTTCTGTTTGTGTAACTAAAATATTAGTACTGGCAGGTAAAAGTATATATATGTATATAATTTATATAATATTATAAAATATTATTTGAAGTATAATATACATAGAGACGTCCTTGAAATACACAATAACAATATTCAATGTCTATTTGTAACATATGGCAAAATCTACCCCTTCAAAAATTTAAAAATTATGATAAATATTCTAACTTCAAGTGTTGATGTAGTAAATTGTTGACTTTGTTATCATTTGGAATACCACAAAACATCTGAAACAATTCACCATGTCTGTATGCAAACTTTTTGATTTCATTAAGATGTGGCTAGTTAGAACATTTCAGTTTAATGTTGTTTAGACATGTGATGTGGACTTGTGGTTAAGCAAAGTGGCTCGAGACAAGTTCATGTACATGAACGTTTATTAACAGAGAAGTTATGTTGAAGGAAAATTAAAAACAAGAATTGGGTGAGAAGGTAAAGGGAGAGAGATGAGGGAGATGCTGTTACTCTTGACCAGTCGCTGACTAGGACATCTATTACAGCAGCACTGTTGTAGTCTGCTGGTGCAAGATCATGGGACTCACAACACAAGAGCAATCGCTTGAGAAAGCAGGGGAAAAACTCCTTTTGGTGAAGAGGAAGCTTGGGTGAAGGGTTATGGAGCTGGACCTGAAAAGCATGTACTGGCAGATAGAAGACCCTTACAACACAAAAGGCAAAGCCTAAGGCAACGTACAGCATATCTCAAGCCAGTGGGGACGGGTTGTTAATGAGGTTAAAGCTGTTCCTGAAATTATTCAGACTATCTTTGTCTGCATGTGATTCCTGGCCAGTTTATGAGCATATACAGGGTACAATCATTTTAGTCAGTGAGCTACTGACTTGGAAGCTGTGGAGGAGGATAGAGAGGGGCAGCAGACCCTTTCCCTACAGACCCACTTCCTCAGCTGTGACAGAGCTCTGGTCCCTCTCTTCTGAGAAAGCAATTCTCATGTCTGTTAAATATAAGAAGCCTTCACATGTGTGTGGAGGAGAAGTGACCGATTCTGACATTACATTCACTGTCAATAGATACTGTACAGAGTATCTGATTTCACAAAAAAATCATGTCCAGAAAAGAATTATGTATACCAAAAAACACATTAGGGGTCAAGTGCTCAGTTTCATAATCATATCCTAGTTATCAAAATGACAGTGTTTAGCAATGGATTTTAACAGGATTTATTTGTTTTCTGTTTTAAAGTAAAATTTCTGTAAGGAGCCCTGGAAAACAAATTCATTCTAATGGTCTTCTGGGAAAAATGTAGAAAGACTGTGCAAGAATGACATTATTCTGTTCTTTTGGGTGATGATACATCCATAAAAGAAAAATAATCAAAGTGTTTATGAGTCTATTTTCTTTAAAACACTCAAATACTAATTTCCAAAAAAAACAAATCTATTTTTACAACTACAGAGATACCTGAAAATAGCAAGTCTGTTGTCTCATTTTTGAAAAGTTGCAAAAGAGATGGTCATGTGCATTTTCTAAGTCACTGATATGAATTATTTGCTATTTTAGTTACTGAGAAAGTGTGAAATAGATTTTGAATGTTCAATTCATGGGAACCAAGACATATGTTAGAATGAAACCTTTTGCATGCCTAGAAAGAACATTTTACTACTGGATATAGTCTTAACTCAAAATTTGAAGTGGAAGGGGGAGGGGACTGTTCTGACTGCCAGGGGTTGACCACTGGCCCAAAGCACTGCTCATAATTCCTCCCTTCCTCAAGCAAACAACCAAAATGAGATGAAAAATCTGTGCCCAGCCTAGTGCTGTGCCCTGAGAGGACCTCCTCTATGGAACTTGTGAGGCCTATGGGGAAGGGAGGAAAAGGATTAACCTCAGTTTCCTGGGATCTGAAGAAGCATTTGGATTGTCTGGGATTTTGTGGAGGCTGTTTCTGATCCAGGACTGCAGAACTCCTTTACTCTCATCATACCACATTCAAAGTTTTATAGGGCAGGTCAGGCTCATAGAGGTGCTTGTGTCCATCTGCAGCAGACCACCTGCTTGAGCTTATGCACTGGAGCCACCCAAACATTTTCAGTTTCATATGCCATTGCTCAGGGCTGGCCCACCAGAAAACAGCTGCTCAGATTGCCCTGGGCAATGAGCCCACACGTAAAGAAACCTGAGGCCTCTGTTGTGCTTATATCAGTGATGGGTGAAAATGTTGTGTATATGGTAAGGATCTTCCCAGGAGTGATTAACTCTCCTTTTCTACCCTGTGAATGGGGAGTGTGTGAGAGAGCAGAGCCTGCTGCAAATCACGCTGATACTCATGTCCATGCTGTACTGCTAAGGTTCCAGCAGCCACCCTTTTGCCTGCATCTGGACTTCCCCACTCCACTCTTTGGTTGTTTTGCCTTGGAACGTAAGCAGTACACATTGGGGAACTGTGATATTAGAAAAGGACAGCAGAGAATTTCTTAAAGACAAATAGACCTTAGTCCTAATTCAATGAAGCATCTTCTCAAAAAAAAAGTTGTAAAACCAATACATTCTCTTCTAATGTCAACCAATACATGGTTCCATGCTGATGTTAAATAGTTGATATTTATTCTTTAAAGAGTAAGAAGGAAGACAATTAAGATATTAACAGCTTTTAAACATTTAACATATATCATTATTGTCATATTGAAATGTGATTTACAATTGATACTGACCGATAATTAGGACACATATATGGGACTTTTAATCCACTCTACAGGTCACTTGGATCTAAAATTATATCTTGGATTAGATAATTATACTACAATATCCATTTTTGGACAAGTGCAATTATCTTTTTGGCAACTACAAGCTGCTCTTTAATGAAACTTGCTTTGTTCTAACATGGGGAGTTGGAAGCTGTACCTTAACAAATTCTGTTTGACAGAAACTGTCTCCCCTTTGTCTAATATCCTAATGGTTTTTTTTGCACCTCTCTTATAATTAAAAAGCAACAGAGAAAAATAATTTCTCATAACTCCCTGAATTAGTATCAGATAACAACTTTTAGCTGTTTTCAATTCTTGAGAGTAGACTAGTTTTCATTTTAAATTTAGGGATTATAGTGCTCAAGATGCTCTGTAATTTGACTTCTATAAGATCAGAATATTAATTTGTGCAGTGTCACAAACCTTTTGTCATAAGTATTGTCTGACTATCATAAATTTACAAGGTCAATTTATTTCATTTAATGCATTTGACTTAATTTGTGTGTGAAATGTTTTGGCCTAGCTGTAACCCACTATTACAGCTGAGAATAAGAATAAAAAGCACTATATTGCTTGGTACTTTTTAATAGCATCCCTCACATTGTGAAGAGTCTAACAATCTTTAATTTCCTCATCCTTCTGACCTATTCTGAATAACCTCACTACCTATTTAGTCCTTTAGTCCAGTATTTGTTACAAGCAATCTTATCATTTACCAAGGATTTAAATATCCATACTTAAATTTCTCAGAAAAAAAATAAAGGTCATGCACCACAAAGAAGATAGGTTTAGAAGATAGATTTAGATTATTTGGAGTAAATTCTTCACTTAGAGGATTGTGAGGCACTGGAACAGCTTGGCCAGAGTGGTTGTGGATGGCCCATCCCTGGGGGAATTCAAGGCGAGGTTGAATGGTCCTCTAAGTAACCTGATCAAGCAGAAGGTTGATGGCACATGGCAGGGGATGTAATTAGGTGCTTTTTAAAGTCCCTTCCAACCCAAATCATTCTATGGCTCAACTATTATCAAGGATTATTTTCAAAGTGGACATAACTCAGAAGTGGACCTGCATTTTTCAGTTTTAATGCTTTTTTGAAAATCGGTAGAAGTTGCAATGGCAAAAAAGTATTTTCCATTGTGCCATCTTGCTCGCCATGTAATATTTCATTTGGTATGTTAACCAATGCTTAGTTTTTCAGTTGTTACTGTCTAAAAAAAGTTTAATTTTTTGCCAAGTAGTTTTGTAGCAAGAGGCATGTAAATAATATTTGGTGGTAATATTTGTGATTCCAACACAATAGTTGGAAAGACAATCTCATTTGCCTCATCTTAATCTTCATTTTTCAATTATGAATTGTGAATTCAATTATGAACTGTGTCAATTGGTTAATACTTTGTCTAATGGCTATTTATCTTTACTTCAGAGTTTAAAAGGAGTGGAAATTATTTTTTGTCTGTTTGTTCTTTGACTTCAAATGTAAGTGATGTCATATTTCATATATAGAACCTCACAAAAGGAATGCAGATAGTTATACCAAATGATTATGTAAATACCATTGGAAAGAATAAATCTGTTTTGAAAGGATTTGGCGAGTTCTTGAAATCATGGGAGATAACAGCTTTTCATGTCCTTACCAACTGAAGTTATTCAAATGTCCAATTAGCATTATGAAATACTATTTTTTTTACTTAAAAGAGAAATTTTTTAAGATTTTTTTTGTCTGACAAAGAGATAGTAATATAAAAACAATATAATGTAGGTGAAACAAATCATGTGATGTAAGATGTTAAAAGCTGTGAAAAGAAAATTATCTTCAAAGACATTGGAAGAAGTTTTGTATCAATGTCCTTAACAATGTAAATACTCAAAATTATGGAGAAGGTAAATCCTTTATTTTGGGAAATTTTACAGGTATTATTTTTCCACTTGCTGTGAATATATGCTGAACCTATTACTCTGTGCTTGCACTAAATGAGACTTTCAGGAATCTGAGTTATGTGCTCCATGAAACTTCCTTTAGAGCTGTTGTCGCATCACTTCATCTTTTTATGAACCAGTTTTCTGCCTCTATAGAGCCATGAAAGAGCTCATACAGAAAAGAGAAAATGTCTCTTAGGACTCGAGTTATTTTCAACTCAAAGCTCTTGAGTAAATATAATGTATTTTAGAAGCACCTCTGCTAAGCCATTTTTCCACTTACATCGTATGGAAAGGAGGGGAAGATTCTTAAGCAGCTAGAAATAAAACCATTTGATACGACTAACAGGAACTCAGAGGGAATATATCTTCCTAAGGAATCTTTACAGGAACATGGACTTGTTGTGTGAATCTGTAGTGACATGTTTGCAGTATGTTTATGTTTTAATTAGTTGCTTTCTGTGATTTGTGACAAGCAATTGATGATCAAGTTCATGCATATATCTGAACCTTAGAACACACCTTTGAGAGCTTGATGTCAATGATCATTTTACAGATTTCAAATTTTCATAGTAGAGATAGAGACAGGAGAAGCAGATCATGCTTCAGAAATCCACCTCTACCTTAGCATTGAATGTGTTTTTGTTAATTAATAAAAATAAGCCTATATTTCCAAAATAAAAGGAAGAACTGAAGTTTCATATATAATCTGTTATTTCCTGAGAAAGGACAGACAGCAATTTTATTGACAAATATAATTCTCTGAACCATAAATTTAGCTATTTCAGAAGTTGTCATGGTTTTAAAGCAGTAACTAAAAAATTACTAGAAAACGTACTTATTTCTTGCTGTGAGATATCAATTAGAACAAGAGCAAAACAGGCTTAAAACTTAAAAGGAATAAAGAAAGTTTATTAACAAAACTACATGAATAAGAAAACTAAAATAAACCTCCAGAAAACTCTTTTATCCCTCACTATTTACCATTCCCTAGTTCACATGACAACATAGAGACAAAAAACTTTGGAACTCTGGTGTTTAAAACAGTCCCAATTCCTGCTAGAGTCTTTTCATCAGTCTTTGTAGAGAAACAGAAGTCTTCTTCTGCTAATCTATGGAGTTTCTCACAAGAAAATTATTTCTGTTATAGTTTTCTATTTTTCTGATGCCAGCTGCCTCGAAATCCTGTCATCAGAGTTCACTCCTCCCATTTCACATCACTCTGAGGTGTGTGTGGGTCAATGAGTTTAGGGATGTCATTTTTAAGGATGAGTTATTCAAAGGCAAAAGTTCTCTTCATCTGTCTCTGTGAGCTCCACTGGAAACAGTTTTCTCATTGCCCCTCAAGGCCTCAAATTTTCTCTTCACTCTGTTCCAGCACCTCACTGTGTCACAATTACTCCACCTTTTGCTCAAAATTCACACTTTGAACACTCCATTCCTCCCAATATACTCTGTCATGAATTAAAGGAGTTTTTTCAGAACACTATTGTCCATCTCCATAGCTTTAACAGAAAAATATTTCAGCTCATAAAGCATCTCCTTATTCTCTCTTCCCCATCAAAAACTTAACTCTTTTCTTCACTGTCTTTGATGATTTTATGATGTCTTCTTCATGTTGATTGTCTCTCTCTGTCTCTCTGGGAAAAAGGAGTAATCTGTATGTTTTATCTAGGTAGTAAAAGAATTAAAGTCTTGGAAAGCTGCAGATGTTCCTGGTGTCAGGTTTTAGTTCAGCAGCAGAAACTACAAACTAAGCCAGGCCGGCCGGCTCCGTTTCTCCCCCCCCGCCCTCTGTGGCCTTGTCTGGCCTGGAGAGGGGGAAGGAGGCCGAGACAGAGCCTGTTACCTTGTCAGAAGCTGGAAACCAAAGAAGACAGCAAGAGAACTCTGGCTTTACGTCTTAAGGTGGTGTTCACAAGTTGAAAAGTGTTCACTTTTCAATGGTCAAAACTGCTGTCAATTCTTAGAAATGACCGATAATTGGTCAGGAGAAAAGACCCCATCAGCCACCGGCAGCTTCAACTTCCTTAGCTCCCAAAGCTATCTAAAAGGTAAAGTCACCCCATGACAGAAATAAAATAACAATTATATTCCTCAGCTCTTTTCCTGACCATAAAATGGAAGTATCGATGTGTAATGATATGAAATGGAATAGAGAAAGATGAAGTGGAGAAAAATAAATATTAATACTAGAAATATTTTCTTATTTTTGTACCTTTATATGAAATATCTGTCAGCAAGTAAAATGAATATTTTTAATCAAAATCATGACAAAATTTGATTCATTTTCTGTTATTGCTGTCAAATTGCAAGAACAATATTTCTGTGGTATAAGTAATGTCTGTATGGGCATCTCACATAATCTGTTTACTTCAATGTTCTGAAATAGAATTAAAGTTATTAAAGTTGTATAATATTTTCTTCATGCAATAATGACCATATAATTACAAGAGTCACTTATGTAATGATATTTGTACTTGAGCTTAGATTTCATGTAAGCTTATGCAGTAATTAAATTTCTTCTGCATGATCATGCAGTGTCATAAAAATTTAAATAAATGTGCTATAAAGCAAAATGCGAATAATGTAAGTTATTAGAAAGAGAATTTGTTCAGTCCAAAGTTGCTTAATCATCATTTGCTTAGTTTATTACTGCACTTTTTCCTTTTATTACTCCCAAGAAATTAGAACAAACTTTATGGGCTCTTAAACCTGTGATTTACTTCATTATGTAAACTATGCTACGTTTCCAAATTCTGTAGACTTTCATTATTAAACAACTGATTCTTGGACTTAATAATTTCTTGGGAACATCTTCATGAGCTCTGCTGTTGAGGACGCAATCATGTTGATCAAGTTCATCAGCATATTGCAGGAAGGTGTGGAGTAAAGAGAGGTCTTGAGGAAGTCATGCTTTCATTAGACAAGTGTAAGAAGCTGTGGGGTACTTATTCCTATATAAACCACAGAAGTTAGAAAAAAAATAAAAGAGAAGTAGAAATAGCTAAATTCTGTGGACAGCATTGGCAAACATATCTCTGTTTCAAATTATTTTTTTTTAGAAGCAGGTTCAGAGATTGCCTCCTGACGGAATGTTATGTTGGAGGCTCCGTGAACAAAGTAAATTCAGAGATGAGTAGAGTTCAAAGTATGCTAAAAAAGCTAACAGGATTTTAGGAGATGGTACTTTTGGATGACAGCTAAAGTTTGAAGAAGTTCAGTGTGGTTCAGATGTACCAGTAGGAGGAAATACTTTTTCTTATTCCCTTTCTTCTTGTTCAACAAGGACATAGTCGAAAGCCCATTACAATTAAAAACACCCCAAAAATCTTGAGAAAGCCAGAGTGAACAGAAACAGGGTTTGAGGATTCTATAAAAAGAACAGAAAAAGGAATGCAAAATTCCTTTGTTCTTGAAGTACTTTATCTAGAAACTGATATAAGTGAAGGATGTTCAGCATATTTCACTCTTCTACCAAATCTCTACAGATTCCTTAGGAGATAATGGAAACATTACAGGAAAAAAAACAAACTGAGGCATAATGCTTCTCTTTTATATTATTTTTTTTTTTTCTCTCAGCTATAATTTTGGAAAATATTTTAATTGACTTTGCCTTAATTTAGCTCACTGCTAAGACTGATCACATTCAAGTATAGATTCCAGGCACTGAGCTGACTAGGCTTTCATCAAATGTTCTTCTGGTTGCATGTAACTATTATTTAGAGGGAATTTTCATTTCATGTTATGATTGATTTTTTAAGATGCTAGTTAATAGCCATAAGGAAATAAAATTCCTCCCATACGAAGAATAATGAAGTGGATCAAGTTATGGTCATTATATTAGAAAATGCTGAAAATATTTTCAGTTATTTTGCTTATTTAAGTCTTTATCATTACTTTAATATTTAGAATGTATTATTATTGAAAGTTTTTTATAATATGGTAATTTTTGAGTGTTTGGTTTTGCAATTTGGACTAATATTCTTTGAAGATTCTTATTTGTGTGTTATTGCCCATATTTCAGCTTTAGGGAAAGCTACCTGACAATAAGTGACTCCATGAATTGGCATCAAAATACCTTCCATCAAAACCATGTCCTTTTCTAGGAACATCTACCTTTACTACCATGCTACTGTGCAAACTAAGCTGTTACCTGACTTTTGGACCACTGCTTAGGACACATGAGAGATTCTGATTATGGGAAAAGTGTTTTGTTCATGAAGCTTAAACAAAATTAGAAGTTAAGTGTTTTATTGATTTCTTAATGCTACATAATTAACCTACAGCAAGTGGATGAGAATCAACAGCAACTTAGCAACAGAGAAACCATGGTCCTAGGGATTGTAAAGGGTTAATAAGTACCTAAAAATTTGCTAAGTGTGCTTCCATAATTATTCTCAACATATTCTAATCTCAGGTGTGTGCAGAATGATTGTAAATCACTTTCCCCTCACAGGTAAGGTTTAGTTCCTCACTTCTGGGATAGTGGTTTTGCTACTTGCAGATGCCTCCTGTGGGAGACATCAACAGTCTGATTTGCGTCAACCCGTGCAACCTTAGCACCAGTTCAACATGTTTTTTGAACATTTCTATTCCTGTGTGTGTGAAATGATAATGGAATGAGTTTTGTAATTGTGAATCTGAAATTAAGTCACTGTTATACCAAATCTTATTGAATCACATTGTAAATAATAGACTGTTTAATGATTAAGTGCTACTAAAGTCTTCTGCACCATCAACTTTTTGTATCTGTATCCTCTGCACCCTTACCCTTTTGCATCTCTGGCATTTGTTTAAATCATTCTAAATTGATTCTAACCTGGTTTTCCTAAGCATGATTCATCCAAGTAATTAATAGAGTGAACCTCAGCATCAAGCTCTGTCACAAAGTTGCACTTTTTCAAATTCATACTAAAACCTGCTTTTTTTTGTCAATACTTGTGATGATGATTCTTCAAGTAGCCTAACCCCTCCATCATGACATACCCATGCTAGACAGTGCAGCACCTCTCAACGCCTTCCCTCCCTTCCTGGGACCTGCCCTGACCACACCCAGCTCCAAGGTTTAGACCTGGTGCAATCTTTGAATTAGGCTGAGCCAGCTGCTATATCAGGGATAAATATCAGGGAGGATTGCCTTACAGAGTGTTGCTTTCCATCTATTTTATTTTATTTTATGAACTTGTTTTTTTTAGCTGTAACTCTTCCTATGCCTCTCAAGGATTGAGGCAGGGACGGGCTATCCTCTGCTAAAAATGCTTCTACTTATAGTCAAATAAAATTAGGGTTTTCTTTCCAGTTTTGAAGTCCCTAGTTGTGAGCACAGCAATAGACTTTTTGTTTGTGTTTTTCCTTTGTTCCAAAATGTACCAATCATTTTAGGAAGTACCTTCTGCCACTTTAGTGACTGCCACAGATTGAGAAACACTGACTCACCTGAAGTATCTGGCTTCTGGTTGACTTGGAACACTGAGGTTCAGAACTTGCTTGTTTTCCTCTCAGGAAATGTTTTCCTGCTGTCACCATAGAACAGTAGAGAACATTGGACTGTTTGGAGTTTTTAGTACAGTGAAATAAGAAATCTTTTATGGGGTCAGTATGGGCACAGCAGTCCAATATTTAAACTCCTAAGGTCCAGGAAGACATTCAGAATGGTGATCTGTTTATCATTGCAAATTTGATTAATGATGATGGTACTTTAACAAGGTTAGCAAAAGATGCAAAGGCCAGCTGCTGGCAGGGTTTCAGGTTTCTCCTTAGACTGCAACAGTACATAAAAAAAGACAACACTTTCACAATAGGAGAACCATTTTTTATACACTTAGTCTTAAAGCAGAAAACCATTTTGGCTACACTTGAAAGCATTTCACAGCCTTATTTTCAGGCACTGTTATTCACCACCTATAATCACATTTATAGTGTCTTCACTCTGTTCATCTCTTCCTGTTGTATTAACACCTCTAATTGGCAAACCAGGCAATTTTGTAGCTTCAGCTGTATGAGCTGAGGAAGCAACATTGCTAGTGAACAGTTTAAGACCCTCTATCAATAATTGGAAGTGCTAATGTCAATTAAAGGGCAGCATTTTTGCCTCATAAAATCACCTGCAAAATGGCCAAAATAAAATGTCTGAGTACTCTGTCATTTCAAAGATTGTTGAAAACAACACAATATAAGGAACCACCCTGCTTCAGAAAGCACAATCTCATGCTTTATGAAAAAGATTCATCAGAGAATTTCTGTGACTAGCTTTCTGTTTGCATTTACTTTACTCTGAAAATGCAAATCGATCTTTGTAGTGGTAGTGAAAATGTAACAATTTTTTTA
This sequence comes from Poecile atricapillus, assembly GCF_030490865.1. Classification (NCBI taxonomy): domain Eukaryota; kingdom Metazoa; phylum Chordata; class Aves; order Passeriformes; family Paridae; genus Poecile; species Poecile atricapillus. Next base: position 79,094,886 of record NC_081250.1, on the reverse strand, counting down.
AAATTAAACTTAAAATTAAAATTCTACTAGAAACAATGTTGAAATTTTGTATTTAATTTTTGAGTCATTAAGATAATTTGAATAAGAAGAATTTTAAAGAGCCTGACTTTTACTTTAGGGTTGTGTTGCTAAATAAGTGATTCTCCATATGCTCATTTACTCCCATTTTACAACTAATTTACTCACATTCACCTTATATAAGGAATTACAAAACATAAATGTTTAAACATCAATGATTACAATACAGACATTTTGCATATGTCTGGGAAAATAAATTTATTTTATCCCTGCGTAGAACATTTTGAAACAAACATGCTCTTGACCAGACTTTCTGTTTCAAATGTTCATATTTAAATTCCATTTGGGATCACAGGCTTGTAACCTGTTTGAGATAATACATAAAATTTATATATTGGGGCAACACCTCAAGGCACACATGACAAATCCTTATTGCTTCCTTCGAGTATGAGCACAATGTAACAGGAGTGCAATGCTTTTCCCATTACAAATGTACACAACACCCGGGGATACCAAGATTACCAGCTGCTACACTGGCATGCTACTGTATAAATTTCCTTTCACTTTCTAGAATGAAGTTCATCAGTCACAAGGGCATTTGTTACTATGTGACCAATGACTTCATGTGGGTCTTCTGTCCTTCTCCTTCCCTATATCCACTAATCTTTTAGCGTAGCACAGAAGTAAACAAAACACATTGGCAGACAGAGATGTACTCAGCATTAATGTACTCAGCATTAAAACTGAAGTGATGTTAACTGTGTTTTTCACTTCAGATGAACTTAGTTCTGAGTTGTCTTCTGAATTCTGTTGAGTCAAAGGACTTTTTTTCCTGCAATTATTCTGACAAGTCAAAAATTTGCAAGTGCCATATCTAGATTAAGAGAAAATGTTTAGTTACACACCACATGTATTTTCTGCATCAGACATGGAAATTAAAACAGACATCAGCAAAAGGATAAGTAAATTAGACAACCTGAGTTGGGTTTTTTTCTACTTCTATACATAGACACAAAATCTATTTTAATTTTATAACTCAATCTACATTTTAAAGGTTCTACATGAGGAAAAGAAAAATCACCATGCCTGTAGATGCACAAAATTCCAGGAATGAAAATTATTCTTCTTCAGGGATAAGAATAAGAATGTCTTTTATTAAATGCCATAGCTGACAATCAATTATGCATAAGAATACAGACAGAAAAAAAAAAAACTCCAGAGAAAAACCTCCAGTCTTTACAAGACCCTCCTTAATGTAGGTGTAACTAGAGGATTTGGAATAAACAAGCTGTAGCAGATAAAAACGTATTTTGGCTCACCAGCATCTTGCTGTTATGGTGATTCCTAAACACTCACCATCATATTACATCTATTGAGTCCTTATCCATTCTTCTAAAAAACTTTAAAATCTGAGCATGGCAGAGAGTTAATTTTAAGGCGCTGCATTAAAATTTTAAATCAGACAATTGTCACAAGCATGTAGAAGTGCTTACAGTTTTACTGTTAAGTAGCTGATTTCTCACCAAATTGCTGAAAAACATAAATAAAGACAGCTATGAGAAATTAATGTACTGCTTAGTGATTTTAGCTTACACATCTTCCTGAGTTTGGTATTGGCAATGCCCAAAAAAAAAGTATAAGAGATGCGTAACTGTGACAAGGACAGTAGTAATAGAAAAGTAGATTACTACTAAAGGAATAATATGTGTACATCACATTTTGGGAATGTAATAGAATTTTAAGTAGTAAACATACAAATGTCTAGCCTATAAGAAACTTGCTTTATTGCTACATTTAAAAGTTAGAGGAAGAGAATCCTGACAATGTTATTTCATTTATACAATGTAATAAATACGTTTCTAGCAAGGTATAAAAGATTAAAATGAAGCTGAAGATTTAAAAGAAAACTGACTGTGGAGTGGCACACTTCCCACCTGGAAGAAAATGTTAAAAGAAACTGAAATTAAAGAGAGAAAGACTAAAATATTTAATCAGAGTTATGGGTTATTGTCTCAAGGTTTTAATTGTTGAAAGGCATGTAGTTTAATAGACTGTAATAGGACTCAGCTGATTTCTATCCAATAAAGATTTGGTACATAAAGTTAAATACCAGGTTGTCATAGAAAAAAGAAAAATGCTTGTTTGTTCCTTTCATCTTGCTTTTACAGGAATTTGATGTTGATAATGAGCCTTATGTGAAGTACAATAAATAAATATGATAACAGCTCCTTCTAAACAAAGATAAAAATTGCTACTCTTTCTGGGTTATGTGCTTTTAGGAACATAGGCTTCAAGAATTCAGGAGCTTTAGCATGCTTACTTTCTTGAAGGGTACCAGCAAGGGTAAATCCAGGGAGATGTACATGGGTCAGTCCATGAAGATAGTGTTTAATAACCAGTTTTATGATTGCAAATATGTCAGATTTTTTTGTAATTTTTTTGTGCTTGTGGTACTTTCTTAAGTGATTTAAATATATGATTCTAGTGAGTCATAAATAAACCACTGCGACCAAACACATGGACAGAGCATGGTCTTGTAGGTTCTCTGAGTTCTGTCCTGAAACCATGACACAGGTAACAGATGAGCAAAGGGAAGCAGAGCATTACCTGTGACCTTGATTTTTTAAGCTGAAGTATACTGGGGTTTAGCTTTCATTTAATATATTTATGATTATTTTGTGACCCGGGTAAAGCCCCAATACATGCAATACTTATGTTGAAAAGGACCTGTGCGGTATTTTTGCTTCCCAGAGATACATCATTTCCCTTAACAGGGCATGTTTTGTTCTCCTTTTCCTACTTATTACTAACCACATCTCAACAAGCTTGAGGAGTGGGTCCATGGGAATCTTAGGAGGTTTAACCAGACCAAGTACAAGGTGCTACACCTAGGTTGGGAAAACCTCTGGTGCCAAGAGGGGCTGGAGGAGTTACAAACCAAGAACAGCCCTGCGGAGAAGGACTTGGGGGTGCTAGGGGATGAGAGGCTGGACATGACCCAGCCATGTGCATTCCCAGCCCAGAAAGTCAAATGGGTCCTGGGCTGCATCCAAAGCAGCATGGCCAACAGGCCTAGGGAGGAGATTCTGCCTCTGCTCTGCTCTGGTGGGACCCCACCTGCAATGTTGCACCCATCTCTGGGGTCCCCAACATGAGAAGGACATGGCCTGTTGGAGTGAGTCCAGTGGAGGACCATGAAGACAATCAGAGGTCTGGAGCACCTCTCCCACGAGTAAAGGCTGTGAGAGTTGGGGTTGTTGAACCCCATGAATTCTACATAGGCTTTTTTCCAGAACTTGCCAAGGTCTCTTTGGATGGTATCCAGTCCCTCAGGTATGTCAGTTGTACTACTCAGCCTGATGTCACCTCCAAACTTGCTGAGGGTGCTCCCATTGTCTATGTCACTGAAGTAAACAGTACTGGTGCCAGTACAGACCTCTCAGGAACAGAACTTGTGACTGACCTCCATCTGGACACTGAGGAATTATATTCTATTTCATTGATTCTTCTGTGGTACTGGAGGCCCCAGGCACACCATTTTCATCCAAAATTTCATTTTTTTAAGCTGCAGGAGAAATAACATTTCTCTGACAAAATGCATTCCATCAATTACTCATCAAATAATCTCACAAAACACTACTTAATTTGCTATTATGATCAGATGATCTATATGGAAAACTAGGAAAAATTTCACAGTATAAGTTCTTTTTGTAAGTCCCTTTCTGTTATTTTTAATCTTTGGGGTGATGCAGGGCTTTTCATCATTTCTTAGCAACAACAATTTTTTTTTTTTCCTTTTTGGGAATCATTTCATTTTTTCTCTCTTTCTACATGACCACAATCAACTGAGAAATGTCTGTATGTAGTGATACTTTTGAAGCACTAGTAGTTATAACTGTATCCCCCTTAATTAATGAAAAAAGTAGTCTAAGTCCTCAACCCTCTCCTTAATGAACCCTGAGTTTAAATAAGTTATTATATTTGCAATGAAACATATTGTTCATTAATATGAAAAAAAGGAGTGCATATATTTGCAATTCTGTAGGTTAACAATTTTTTAAACATTTTTCAAATATACTTATTTTGCATTTGTCTGCAAAGCAATTTGATGTAGTATTGTTGTAGCACAATAGAACATGCTGATGGATTCTGATGGATTTATTTTTTGCATTTTTGTCTTTTTCATAAAATATATTACTTTCAACTGAATTCAACATTGAGAACAAAATACAGCCACTAGTTACTGTAGCTAGTCTCCTTTTCTAAAAAAAAAAAAAAAAATTTATTTAGGCCTGCAATTTTAAATTAAAAAATAAAACATTTGAAACTTGGGATTTCAGGAGTAAAAGTGAGCAAGACACTTTCATTCTGCAGTAGAAACAAGTAATCTTGGAAGATAACTGCACAATATATACAGCAAATTATAGATAACTTTAACAGTAATTTGGATATCTTGAAAAACATTACAAATTTCCTGCAGTATAATTTATTGTGCGCAGTTTACCATAGAAAAAGGAACAGGCAGATCTAATAATCAGTGTCATCAGAATTGAATAACCCTCAGCAGGTCTGAACAATGTAATTCTACAATTTTCTATTTGGGTATAATTCTCAGACTAAATCTGTCAACTTTTAATAACAGTAATATCCCTTTAAAGCAATTCCCAGCAGAGATAATTCAAACCTGCATTTTTTGTGGACTTCAAGTCAATAAATCCTGATAGCATGACTTGCAATGATCTTTGGTGAGCCAAAAAAATGTTTCCATCTGAGAACAAAGTATCTTTCCACTTTATTAACCAAGATCACTATTTTTCCCAAATGATTAAAAAAGAACAGAAGCCATGATATTCCATACATTTGTGAATATCAGAAAATCTGAAGTGGTACTAAAACTGTGCAATTTTTAATTAAATCTATGACATTTTGCAAAAGATTTGCCATTGATTTATAGGTGTCAACATTCTTCCACTTGACTAATGAAAGCCCATAAGTTCAAATTGTACTTAGGAAGCTTTGTATTGATACAATCACATAATTCTAGTTGATAAATTTCAGCATCAAGACTAGCTTTACACTTATGTAAACAATTTTCAAAAGAAACTTAGGAAAGCAAAAATTCTTTTGCTCATGAAACAATACAAATCTAGTGTTGCTATTTTGGCTGGTTCTTGGAGTAACTCTTATCACCACTCTGGGTAACTCCACACTCAGACATTATTAACCCTTGATTTGTCACATAATGTAAGTCTGAGTTTTGCTTCAAGATTTCATGATTTTTTAGGATTTCCAATGTCCTGATTTTCTAAGAACAGATAGTATTTATCACTATAGTGACAAAAGCAAGTATTTTAAGATTCGTACAAACAATAAAGAATTGTTTATTTCACAGCACTACAATGGTAAGTTGAATAAAGAGGTCCATGTAGGAAAAGGAATATTATTTTTCATATAAAAATCTGCTGAAAAGTTCAAACCCATTGTGATAACTCAAAAAGCCCAAAACTCTTCTGTTGCACTTTAACAACAATTGCCAAGAGCCTAATTACATCTTTACAAAATATTACATTGCTTCTTGAGGGTGGAAATTGTTGTTGCTTTTATTTTCTTTCTGGTGTAAATATGCAGCTTTTCTCTTTGCTAAGGAATTGAAGTTCTGCTGGAAACTTCAAACTTAAAGACATAGCCTAGAGTGCTGACATTTCCAATTTGACTTCTCTTTTTATTCCAGAATTTATTTATCTGCCATTAAAATTTAAGAAGTTATGCTAAAGTTTTCTCCTCTATCATGAGATGCAACTATAAAAGCCATATTCTAAGAGGTTAACATTAGAATGAATACTTGTTATAAAATGGCAGGTTGAAAAGTGCACAGGTTAAAACTGAGAACCCTCCTGCTCTCTTTTTTTCTATCCTTTTACATGAAACCTATTGCTGATTAGGAAATTAATGGGAAAGTTATGCTGAAATGACATGAAATGGTATTGTGAAATCACAGTCTTACATCTCCAAATGTAATACAACAAAACTTACTGCTGTCAGACATAAAGATATTTGCTTCAGGACTTCCAAGAGAATCTAAAATTTACTTTAAGAATAACCAAGTAAACATATGCACCATTAAGAAGAACAGCTAATCATATGCTGAATATTTTCCATAAGCAAGACAACTTCCACAAGTCCTCTTATACCATAGAGGTCCTATTAAGCTGATCAATATGAGAATTGTCTGACATTTCAAATTAACAGAGGATTTAACTGGCTGTAAGGGTATTAATCTATAACAATCTTGGACAAAGCATAATAAACATGTATTATATATGAAATTCAGACATTTACTCAGGAATCGATTTATTCATGTAATATAGATAAAATATTAAGTATTCAAACAGAAGATACCAATCAATAAAAAGAAATGCCAGTCACAAATTGAAAGATTATAAAAGAATAAATATGGAAATGAAAATTGATTGCTGTGGGAAATATTGATGCAATGGATAATAGTAGAGTAGAATAAGAAACTAAAAGGACTTTGCAACACATACATATAATTGATGCCAGAAGTTCAGATTATTATCTTTCTTTTGAAAGAACACTACAAAATTTAAAAGATTAGTAGAGCAGTAGGTTAAAGTAGGTTAAATTTGAAGAATACATAATATTACCTAAGTTTATATGGGTAAGAATCAAAAGTGAAGCATATGAGCACACTTGCAGACTATTCTAGCATTCCCCTGTTAAGAAAATTAATTATTATTCTTTGGAGACATAAAGTAAACAAAGTTTAATAAATGTGAACTTCATACTGAACTGAAAGAGACAGCTGTGGACCACAAAAAGACACAGAAACAGAAAACAGTGGGATTTGAAGGGCTTCAGCCTCAAATGACCAGCTTGGTATTCACGTAATGAGCCAAAGCTGGTTGAGCTTTTAAGATGTCACCTCAAGAGGATGTGAAACACTGCAGTCAGAGAGGTAAAGCTCTGCCTCCCCTGTGAGTGGGAACCAGTCAGCTCTTTCAGTGTCCCTTCCTTGTAGAAGTGCAAGCAACTGTCTTAGAAGGAAGTGCCTTTTTTTTTTTCAACTTTCTCCAGAGTTTATTAACTGGGGCTTTTGTAAGTATGGGCAAATACTCCTTGCATGGTTCTGCCTCTTGAGATTTGCTTAGGGGCCATTTAATTTTCTATCGCCCTAAAACAGTAGGGTATTTTATCAGACTTTAACACTATTTACTCTGAGATTTCACTGAATTTCTATTTTTAATTCAGATAGTGCAACAACCTCCTTTTCAAACCAAAAAATCCTACTAGATTTTAGTGAAACTGGTGTTTCACTAAACAAAATGAAAAGAAGCAGAGTCTTGTCTTACGTAATTGCATTCCAAGAAAATACAAAGAACCAGTAAGCCTGCGAACGTTGTTCAATTCTGCAAACAGAGCATCTAGAATGAGAATGTGAGAGTGTTTATGATATCAGCAGAATGTGTATAACTACCAACTATTGGGAAACCTAATATTAATGATGCACCTTGCAAAGAGATATGTCAGAATAAGGGGACCTGGAAGCAAAAAAATATTTTGTTCTTTAAACAATAGGGAAGAAAAACTGTATTATAAAACTTGTGGTTTAAAACTTGATATGTTATTTAGTTGGGGTTTCAAGATTTTTTTTCCTAATTTGTATTTATATTACCTTTAAGCAAGATTATGGCTGTCCAGGTTAAAATACCCCTTTCTTTCTAAAGACTAGAGTACTTTTTAAACTATGACATTTCCACTTGTTTTCATTTAAATCGAAGCAGCAAATGCAATAGTGTTAAACTGATGTTTGTAGTTCAAAAAGTGCCACCAGAAGCAAGAAACTGAGGCTACAGGGGTAACAAAACATAAACGATTATATAGACAGCAATTGTATCTTAATTTAAATGCTAAAATATTCTCCTTCTTTTAAGGAATATCTTAAAAGCAAAATTAAATTGTAAATATCTGTTCTCTACAGGACAGAACATGAATTTTGTTCAGAATACACTTCATTTAAATGTTTATCATGTGTTGTTTAATACAAGCTGACTCTTTAGGAAATGAGTTGTGCTACAGCTTTGATTTTAAGGTGGATGTTTTATTTCTTTTTCTATGCTATGTGAATAAATGAAAACTATGATCTTACTCAAAATCAGAAGAATTCAAAATGTAGTAGTGTGCTTCTCAAGTCAGATAGTACTTAAAATACTGGAGGCTGCTTTAAATTAAGTTCTTCATCAAAGCACAAAAGGTACCTAAAGATCTAGCCAGTCTGGAAAAAAAACTTACAAGATGTATCCCAAGCCTAAGACTGGTGTTTGACAGGATTTAGTTCTTCTGAAGAGAAATTTAACTTGGTTGATTAAATGTATAAAGACGTAATTGTTAGAGAACTTTGATACAATACCACTAAATCTCAGTTAGCTTTGTAAGACAACACTGGAAGATAAAATCAATCAGGATATCTTTTCCTAGGTCTGTCAGTGTGAACTAATGAATTTCTGCTGTGGCTTCTATTAGTCCATCAAAAAAGGGTAATTTAATAGTCCATGGAAACAAAATTGATTGATTCAAACTTTCCATGAAAATAGAGTATTCCTTTGTCATTAAGCAGTGTCAAGAGATTCTTTTGAGCAGTCAGTACTGATATTAATTCACCCAGGTAAAATAATTTTGTTACCTTCTGAACAGATAATGCCAGCATGAAATTGACCACATAGTTAACAAATATAGCACTTTACAGAATCAATCAGCTTTTTAAGAGGATCTATTATTTTATTTGTCCACTTGTTTGTACCTTCACAATCAGAAAATTAACATGATTATACCAAAAGCACAGCCTCATTAGTCCTCTCAGGGAATTGATTAACCTGTTTTTTCTAGGAAACTGCAATAACACTCCTAGGTTATTAGTTGCTATGTTTAATATTGCCATGTAAGTCCAAAATATAATGAATGATTAGGTCTTGGAAAATGCAAGAACACATTTATCTTCTGTCTGAATGAAAGGAGAGGCTTCAGAAAGTAAAAATTGCTTTATTTCAAAGGATGAGATGCATGAAGGTATATAATATTCGTCCCATATATTATGGAGAGTTCAACAGAATTTTATTACTTAACTCCAGCTATTGTCACTTTCATAAATCAGTAATCTAAATTCATGAAAAAAAATACCTGGTTTACCCATTATTTAAAAGCTTTGGAGTACAACTGAAAAACTAATAATTTTGCAATATCAATTTTGTGTTCTTTCCAGAATGTTTGACCTCACTGATGGCAGAGCTTATGTAAGTAACCAAGTGTGAACAAACAATCCTTGCAGAACTGTACCTTGGCCAGTGTAACACAGTACAGAATCCCTCTCTTTTCCCAGTAAAAGAAATTATTATAAGGCAGTGTTATTTAGAAAAAGTCAGGGTAAGTTTAGCAGCAGATAAGATGAATTGTAAATCTTTAGTTTCTTGCAGTGTGGAGAAGTCCAAACTATGAAACTTCAAACGAGAAGCAAAACAGTCACAGCAGCACAAAGATTTACCTACTAGTATTTAGTACTAGTAGCCTCCTGCCAATGATGTACTGTGCCGGAGTTCCTTGCTCGGCACCCACTTGGATGTCACCACTCTGTGCTTCTCTTTGCTACCATAGAGGAATAACCAAAAGCAGCACAACTTGCTCTGACTGACAGTACAAATGCTGAAAGAGGTATGGATCTAAAATAAAACAGAGAAAAGAAGAACTGAGACAGAAGACTTCGCTGGCTTGTGAGCAAGTGGTTGTGGAGGGGAAAATGCAAGTAGAGGAGAAATGAAAAGATGTCCAAGCATCAGAGCACCAAGCTGCACAGTTATACTCCCAATTCAAGAATCAAATTTTAGCCAAGAGCTCATTACAGCCAAGATGTCTACTGGGAGCTGTCACCCCTTTGACAACTGATGATAAGTGTACAGTTGTTAAGTCAGTTGGTATACATGTAGCTCCAGAAACTTCTACTGGTTTATCAGGTCTATGCCACAGGGAGCTCTTACTGTTTCCTTTACAGCAGTTCTATGAAATAATGAACTCAGTTTCATTCTGGTGCTTTCATAGAAATTTTTGGTTTCCATTTCTAAAGGCATAGAAAAATGCAAAGTGCATAAATATTCTATGACTGAATTCAAGGTGAAGAACTATGACTCTTGGCTCAGGCTAAAACAGATATCATATTTACAAGCTATTTATGATCACCCATCACAAAGTTCAACTCCTTTTCTTTTAGATTTACTAGTATGGCACCATACAGACTCATCTGTAAAACCTTATGCTGTACCTGACAGTTTACGCTCACAGTACAAGCAAATTGTGATGCAAAATTATTACATTCTGAGGCTGGATTTTTATTTTTTATAATTTCTCAAAGATTTAATCCCATAGTTCCAGTAAATTTAGCCAAGTACAGGAAACCAAACACTCAAACAGTTCAGCCACATGGAAAAATAATGCCACTGAATCTTTAAACTTCAATAAAATCTTGTTTGAACTACCACTGAGAATTAAAATGGTGTACAGGTTTATTTACATACAATGTCACTCAATGTGGAAAAAATTTGAACATCTAATTCTTCTTAAAAGCATCCATCCATGAATTAGTTGTTTAGCTAATCTACCTTAAATCCATACACAAATAATTTGAGTTAAAACTTTTATTTAATTTTATATATAAATTTTGTCTACAAATATTTTCTTTATTTCTTTCAGAAATCTAAAAAAACAATCTAATTAACCACCACTCAATAACTGTATTTCATAAGCACATATAAACATTTATATCGAACTTCATTTTTCCTCTTCTAAGAAAAAAATCTCATGTATTAAAATATCAGTTCTTCAATACAAATGAATGGCACTTACTACAGTAACTTTATATAAGAATAAATCCCATGGACCAGTTGAACTGATATATTATCTGTAAAATTAATTTTAGTGTTCTGAATTCATTTTTAATAGTATTTTCAGGATTGCAGATATCTGAAAGAAATTATGTATTCAGTATCATTTCTGGAATTAGTGTGCTTCAGTGCTGCAGCCACTAAGCTCAATTCTGATCCCCAAATTAGTCTGGATTTCTGGAAATATTTTCACAGAGAAGAATCCAGCAGTAAGTGGGGCAGAGATAGCTATTTCCAAATGGAAAAATAAGCCCAACATAGAACTAGCAATTAAAGTTCCATTAGCTGGAAACTTGTGCTATCATCATTAGAGAGTTAATAAAAACAGTAAAGAAAATTCTGTGACTCAGAGCCCCATTGGTGTTGGCTTTGCAAGGTAGCCTGAGGTAGCATTTGCTCAGACACAATCCTTTTCTGCAAAGAATAAAATGTGCAATAACCTCCCAACAAGAGTGATGACCTCTTCGAGGGTAGACTCATCATGAAGAGGGTAGTTCATCATGAAGATGGCAAAAATTGCACCAATTACTTTATCCTGTTGCAGAAAGTTGTCATTTTAGTCACAGCAACTGCAGCAGTAATCACAAGCTCATGTAAATGGCATTTATCTGATTTATCTGCTAAATGATATATTAGATTATCTAATAGACTATTCACTTTTAAAACACAAAAATATATATGCATGTAAAAAATCAAATATCAAACATTCAAAAAATAATGCTCTTATGAATAACTACAATTGAATTTAGTATCTATCTTTTCCAATAGAAAATACAGAAAAGGCAAAATTGATAGAATTTGGCTTTGAGTAGCAGGTTTGCTGGTATTAAGAAATAAAAAGAGGAATAAAAGAAAATAAGCAAGGGGAAGCCTTTCTTAAACCTTCCCTAGTGAGGACTCTGCCTGAGTAACTCATTCATATTGTTCTACACTGATGTTTTCTCTTATTACAACTCTGTTGGGAGACTGTTTAGCATGAGAGTGGGTGGTGATATGCAGCACTTTTCCCTTTTTGAGTCCCTTAAGACTAGGGAAAACTTAGAGTCTCTTTCATCAGTCTTGATTCATGTGCAAATGACAGCCCTCTATCACTCAGAATTCATTCATTCGTATCACATCTTCATCTTCACACTGACATTAATATCTGCACATTAATGTTCAAGAAAACCAACTTAATAAATGCACTGGCTTTGTGTATGCCACATTAGAAATTTTACTAATGTTAAATTCACTTACATAAGACTGCTAAAGACTTTTTAAAGAAAAACTCAGTTAAATTAACATGAGCTCCAGTTACTGATCTAGCAAACCCTTGAACCTTTTGGTAGATCAATGTGTTGCAGCAAGTGATGCATTCACTCAAAAGACTTCCTACGTCTGTACTGATTCTGAGACACAAGGAAGTTCCTGGAAGTGCAGGAGATAATGATCATAAATAATGATGATTCACTAATCTCCACTATGAATAGCAACCAGTTTTAGCAAAAAAATTTAAAAAAGGACATCACTAAAATTCCAGTAGAATATAATTCTTTACTGTGACATAGGTTGCTGAGAGAGACTCTGAAATCTCTGCCCAGGAGGATTTTCAAAGCTCAGCTGGATGACACTTTGCATGATTGATCTTACTGTGAAGCTAGCCCTGGTTTGAGCAGGGGATTGGTAAAGACGATCTGCTGAGATCTCATTCAACTTCTTTCTTACTTTGAGTCCTATGATCTACTACTCTAGTGAAAAATACTGAACAAGTTTTAAAATAAAAGGAAACAATAAATTGAAGAAATGGATTGTATTTGGAGAAGTAGGTATGTGTGCAAAGAAAAAATTTTAATTCCTAATTTCCAATGGAAATAGTATGTTTTAGTACCAAAAATAACCCCACTGAAAACAGCTATGTCTGAAAGAGAAGTCTGAATAGCTAAAATCAAAAAAGAAGGTATATACTGATATAGAGGTTTAAATGGTGAACATGAAACAGCAAGAATTCAAAAATCCATTCCTATTCAATATATGAAGAAAAAAAGTAAATCTAGGTGAACAGATACTTCTGCAATAGGTGAATGGAGGAATATGCACATGTTGTAAACTGCTTCATAGAACTGAGCTTGTGATTGAAAATCGAATATATGTGATAAAAACCATGGATAGAATTAAGGCCAAAGGTGACATTTCACAGAAAAAAAATACAGTTCATTGTAGTGGGGAATAATGGAAAGAATACCATGGACTATGTCAAACTGGGATAAATACAAAATTTAAAAAAATTGTGGCAGGCAAATGAATTATATAAGAAAAAAAACACTCAGAATTTCTGATTTCTCTGTTATTCAAAGATTTCCTTTTTATAAATGTTTTTCCAAAAGGGTCAGAGCATTTGCTGAAAGAGTAGTACCAAGCTTCTCTTCATAAAACAGGATGTTGAGCATCAATGGATACAGGTGTCAGAGCCTGACTAGAAGAGGACAGAAAATAAACAGAATGGAAGAAGAGAGAGATATCAACATCAGTTAACAAGAGTATGGATGTGTCGTGGTTTTAAAGCAGTAACTAAAAAATTACTAGAAAACTTACTCATTTCTTGCTGTGAGATATGGATTAGAACAAAAGCAAAACAGGCTTAAAACTTAAAAGGAATAAAGAAAGTTTATTAACAAAACTACATGAATAAGAAAACTAAAATAAATCCTCCAGAAAACCCCTTTTTCTCCCACTACCCAACCATTATCTTGTTCACATGACAACATAGAGACAAAAAACTTTGGAACTTTAGTGTTTAAACTGTCCCCAATTCCTGCTACAGTCTTTTCATCAGTCTCTGTAGAGAAACAGAAGTCTTCTGCTAATCTATGGAGTTTCTCACAAGAAAACTATTTCTGTTATAGTTTTCTATTTCTCTGATGCCAGCTGCCCTGAAATCCTGTCATCAGTTCACTCCTCCCATTTCACATCACTCTAAGGTGTGTGTGGGTCAATGAGTCTAGGGATGTCATTTTTAAGGATGAGTTATTCAAAGGCAAAAGTTCTCTTAATCTGTCTCTGTGAGCTTCCCTGGAAACAGAAGTTTTCTCTTTCCCTCTCAAGGCTTTAAATCTTCAACTATTACTTCTCCTCACTCTGTTCCAGCACCTCACTCTATCACAATTACTCCACCTTTTGCTCAAAATTCACACTTAGAACACTCCAATCCTCCCAATATACTCTGTCATGAATTAAAGGAGTTTTTTCAGGACACTATTGTCCATCTCCATAGCTTTAACAGAAAAAAATTTCAGCTTAATTAAAGCATCTCCTTATTCTCTACCTCTTCTGAAGCTTAATTCTTTTCTTTATTGCCTCTGATAGTTTATAAAGTCTCTTTACATGTTGATTACTCTCTTTTTCTTTCTCTGAAAAAAATGATTAATCTGCAAGTCTCATCTGGGTAATGAAAAGGTTAAAATCTTGCCCAGGCTTTGTAGATGGTTCTATGATCTCTGCTGGAGCGGTGGCTGGAGCTGTCTGTGATGGAAGATTCTTCATGGCTGCTCTGGAGAGTGTGGTCACTGTCTCAGCCCGCCGCAGGTCAAGAGCTTTTTTTCCTTTCTTTACTCTGCAGCCTCTGGTGAATTCAGTCGCAGCAGAAATTGCAGCCGAGCCAGGGACCGGCCTGGCCCGGCCAGAGGCCCCATCTCCCGGCCAGGAGCCGCAGCAGGCCCAGCCCAGCCCCTGCCCAGGCCACATGGCCTGGGCAGGGGACAGGAAGCCAGCTGGAGCTCTGTTACCTTTCACAACCAGGAAACAAAGAGACGAAGAAATTCCCAGGCTTAGGTCTTAAGGTGGTGTTCACAGGTTGATCTCAATTTTCAATGGTTAAAACTGCTGTCAATTCTCACAAGTGGCCAGCTGTTGGCTGGGAGAAAAATTCCCATCAGCCTCCAGCAGTTTTAACTTCCTTAGGTGTTTCTCTTTCTTTTCTTAAATGCCAATCTATCACAGGATGAGTACCTGTTCTTGAAGCAGTGGGGGCCCTATTCCCCTTAGTAGGCATCAGCACCTTCCCTACACCTTGCTTTCCTAGGCTATCCAGACCTAGCTAGAGACAGTGGCTGAAAAGGTATTTAGGCCAACTTGGTTTATGTGGCATGTGTTATTTAATTCATCTGATGTATGCTCAGGGCAATAACTGTGTTTCAGGTGTCTTGATCTAATAAATTTTTATGTATGCTTAGCCTTGGCTTACAGTTTCAGCAAAAATTTATGCTGTATGTGAAAAAGAAATCCAATCAAGTGCATCTACTTCTTGAATGTATATAACCTATTAAGGCTTTCTTACCAGTTGCAGGTTATTGTCAATAATCTTGAACATTCCTAAGACATTCACCATTAAACACCTCCTAAGACATGAGTTGATTGCTACCAATCAGCAAATTTGCAAGGGTTATGATTTCAAAATTTGGAATAGGAATATTAAACCCTTTCATGAGATTTATAATTACAGAGGTAAAGTAAGCCTACTACCTAAATGGCTTTTTATCAGAACTTTTAAAAAACCCTCACAACCCAGTAGTAAGATTATAATGGACTGCTTTTATTCAAAATAACCCCCACAGTGAGAAAATAATTAGATGGTGTTCTGCTCTTTTGCAGTATTATCCTCTTTCATTGTATGTGCTGAATATTGCACTAAATGTAAGGGTCTGGTTTTATTTTAGGGTTTGCAGGGTTTGGGTGGTTTTCTTTCTCTTACCATACCTGTAATGCATACATGTGTTAAGGAATTATTCTTTGGTATTTTTTATTTTCTGCCTCCAAAGTACAGGTACTCATAAACAATTCACAAACAGGGAACAAAGCATAGATATTTTAAGCTAGTGTTTGCAGAACAACTATCTCCCTTAGGGTGGTTGCCAGGATGAAAAGCTAGGCCTTGATATTTTACTCTTTCTCTGTTTTTTGTATGTCTTATTCTCACTGGCTGTATATTTGATTACAATTTTAGGCATTCAGTTCAGCCAGTATGGCTGCACCTTATTCATATCATAAATCTGACTCAAACAGGGCCATTAACTACAGAAAAAATTAGGAATAAATCCTGTTTTTCTGGACAGCACATGGCCTTTTGAATAACATGCAGATCCTTTCTCTCTCTAAAACCTTGTCCTTTTCATGATACGTACATTCCAAGTTTAGCAAAGAAAGAAAGCAGGAGTCTTCTTGCATATTATAGTCTTCTATTATCTTCAAAGCTGATCTAATTTATCCATTATAAGTGAAGCAGAAAAAAATGACTTCTGATGGTCTAATTAATATAATCACTTCCTGATAACATGGCTTTACAAGTTCCAAGTTTACTTTCATCATCCTTTGTGCAAATAAATTTGATAGATCAAATGCTGACATCAATCCACAGAAATGGTGATCTAACCAAAGCCTTTTTAGCAAGTCATGAATTTTCTGCTTGAAATCTAATCTAATCTAATCTTGGAGGAGGAAAAAAATCTACTTTTTTTTCCTCTTTCAGGATTGAGCTGAAAGCAAAATGAATCAAACATATAAAGAACTGTAGTTATTGCTTTCAGCTGTCATTTTTCACCACTTGGTGCATTAAGTGAAAAACTACAAAGTAGTCTCTTATAAAACAGAGGAACTGCTATTATTCATCATTATTCATTTCAAGTAGTCTTTAATAGAAATAGTTATACTCAAGTTCTAGTATGGTAATGTTGCAGCCAGCCTTTCAAATTATATTGGACATAAACTTTACATGTTAGATGCATCTTGGATACCTAGTCATCTTCTGAAACTTAGCTACACCACATTTCCAACTCTGCCAGGCTTATACAAGCAAAGTACTTTGCATAAATATATTCCTGTAAGTGAAGGAATTCTGAGGAGAATATTTACTTTGTTATCCATGCATTCCTCTGACTGTCCAAACTTATCATCTTGACTCAAAAAGAACTACATGGTATTCAAGCAGTGACTGTCATGAAATTACACTTTAATGAAACTAATACTAAACTACTTTATTCCAAGCAAGGAAAAATGTTTATTCTAACTAACCCTCTGTCACTGTTTAACCTTAGAGAGCAGCTCAGTCCCACAGATTTTCTCATTCTCTCCCCAAGCCCAGCATCCACTGATTATGTATTCATAAGATTGTCCATGTAATGTCCATGCCTTATAATATTATAATAACAAGATTTGCAATAAGTGGAGACTGCCTATCTTTGAGCTATTATTAAGGTAGTCTCAAATTACTGTGAATTAATACACAGTGGCAAGGAGAGAAGAGGCTGGGCAGACCATGTTTTGTGAATGATGCCTCCTATTTTGAAAATCACTGCTTCAGTTCTTCTTTTTTTCCTTTTTCCAGGACTACAAATGAGCATAACAAGGCAGGTTTTTGCAAACAGCTCCTTAAAATAGTTGTTATTAAGGCCAGATTAACAGGGAGAAAAAGTAAGGTAACATGACTCTCTACAGTTCACCCACTTTGTCTGAAACATACCCTGGAGCTTGCTCTAAGTCTCAGTTCTGCCTGTACTTTCAGGACACATCCATTTGAAATGTGATAGGCCACTGGCCTTAGTCATCCTGTCAATCAGATACACTGAGCTGTAATCCAAAAACAGGTGAAGACAGTTCCTCACCTACAATAATCATTTCTCAAATTTTGATGCTTCACACTCCTTTTTCCACAATGGTTTTCATTGTCACAAGCAGTTAAATACAGATTCTCCAACTTTTCTCGAGTCTGAAATTTTGTGTGTTTACAGTCTTTCTCAAGACTTATGACTGTATGTTTTATGCAAACTTTTTATGAAATTATAAACTACACATAGATTCTTCTAGTCCTTAATCTCCACATTAATGTCAAATTCTTCAAGAAGCTAAATGCAGCTCTCTTGACTCCACATACAATGCATATAGAAGAGCAAGTACCTCTGCTGAGAGAAACTAAATTCTTATGTGAATTGGGCATTCCTCCTATTTTTAACTATTGTCATATGAAAATACAATACCGTTCAGCCTTGCGGAGAGGTGGCTGAGAGGGAACCTCACCATGTATATATATATATATATATCTAAAGGGAGGGTGTCAAGAGGAGAAATCCAGGCTCTTCTCAGTGTTGCTGACCATTAGAACAAGAGGCAATGGGCAGAAACTGATGCACAGGAAGCTCCACCTGAACACGAGGAAGAACTTTTATGCAGCGAGGGTGTCTGAGCACTGGACCAGATTGCCCAGAGAGGCTGTGGAGTCTCCCTCACTGGAGATATTCAAGAACCATTTAGATGTATATCAGTGCTCTGTGCTCTAAAATGGCCCTGCTTGAGCAGGAAGGTTGGACCAAGTGGCCCACTGTGGTGCCTCCCAGCCACAAGGGAGGTGGACCAATTTTGTGATTATATGACTGTCTCTACAGTGTGTCCATTCACAAGAACAGACATTTTCAAAGGATGCATTGTTACTTTACTCGCATGAAGAAAATAGATAACTTTGGACAGCAACACATGTACCTGCCTGTTGAGCAGTGAACAAAGTTCCTTTATACTAGTAACCTGGATGACAATAAAAAAGTATTCCCAATAGATGTTTGCTGTGTACCTGTGAAGATGATTGCCTTAGGAAAAGCCTGCAGGACTGTCCTTATTTATTCCAACAAAGACCAGTTTAAAACAAAGAATTGTCATATCATTCTGCTATTGTATTTATATATATATATGATGAAACTCTTTTTTTTTCAAATTGCTCTTTTGTCAAACCTCAGCCACATAGTCTGGATTTCCTATTGTCATGTAGGCCTCATCCAGACAACTTAATCCTTAATCCTTAATCCTTAATCCAGACAACTTTTCTGAAGCATGAAAGTCTTCCCATCAGTCTGATGGGCTTCAAAATTTTGATCTTGCCACTTTGTTGCTTAAGAAACTCCTACCACTACCCTTGGTTTTGTCTCAAGGAGGAGACAAATACCAGAATATTTTTTCACTTTTATATACTGTCTTTTACCCAGTAGCAACCCATTGCATTAACACTGTTGCTACTATATGCTCAGTATTGATGTTATATAAAGTAATAGCATTACCTTATTGCTAGGTAACATAGCTTGTTTTGTTGCTACAGCTGTGCAGTGTCTGATTACCTAAAGCAGAAAAGGAAGAACATTAGTCCTAACAAGTAGGTCAGTCAGACTAATGGGGAAGAATGATGGTTTAAAAAAAACCAAAACCCTAAAAGTAAATATTTTTAAGGAAACAATTGATAAAGTCAAAAAACAAGAACAACAATGAAAGATACTGGTATATAGATGCAATCTGCTCTGTTCTTCAAACAGATGTTCTTGAGTGTGGTAGGCAAGTATTCCTGGTCTATGAGGTTATCTTGCACAGAAAACACATTCAGAGTGACAAGAAAGCATTTACTGTAGTTTTCAAGAAAGTAAATAATTCTGTTATTTATGCAACACCTGACATTTCTGCAAGATTGGTTGCTTTTAGACTGATGATCAGAACTATACCTGTGCACATACAAATAATTAAAAAAACAAAACCAAATAAAACCACCTGGCTTTAAATGTTTTATTCAATGCATTCTTTATTCCTATACTAAGGGTATATACAAATTATTAAAAAAAAATAAATCCCAAAACCATACAACAATATATTGTTTATATTGCCTAAGTTCCCTAAATTTACAAATTATTAAAATGCCCATTGCAACACCTTGACTACACAAATATTACTCCTTAAATAATTTTCATGCTAGGAATAACTTGGGATGTAGAGTTAGACTTTTCTGTGTTCAACATAATATTGAAAGAAAAAAAACTTAGAAATTTTTTTACAGAAATGTCTACTGAAATGATCACTGAAAAAATATTGTACCTAAATCTCTGAACTTCAAACTAATATGAAGAACCTGTACTAAGTAGAATTTCTACTTCCTTCAAAATTTCACCAACTGCTGCATCACTCACAGGTTATATTTGATAATCTTATCTGTAACATGGAATCTGGATATAGGTGAAGCAACTGAGTCAGAGCACCGTACAAGTTCTACTTTTCAGTTGCAAGAAATAATATCACAAAGAGGAATTTTCCCATTATCATTTGCATCTGTGGCTACAGATGTATAATGTACAGATGTATAATACATATACGTTAGTCAATAGGTAGATTATAACCATGGTGAAATTCTTTAGCATAGAAATTGTGACCACAATGCTTTTAGAATATTTGAATAATACTGTCAGTAGCACAAGTAAAATTTGTTTTCAAAACACTTGCATAAAAAAACAGAAAACCATACTGTCACTTCGGTCTGCATATACAAGGCAACTTAAAATATTTATCGTATCTTCTTCATTTAACATTAGTTTTATTCCACAAGAATATTTAATGAAAGGGAAATAATAGAGAAAACTCTGTCGAATAGAGCAAGTTAGATAGCTGTTGCTTATTCACAATATTGACTGCAAGTAAGTCAGACTTATTTACCCAGTCAAAAAATGAATTTCAAACCATAAAAGCTACAGTATCCTGCAATTCAGCTGATGGAAAATATGTACTCAAGCAAAATGTAATTGACATGGATCATTTACCAACAGAGAGTTACAACACTTCAATTTGCAGAAAGGAAAAGGACCTTGATTCTCCACACAATGAGGCACCAAAAGAGCTTTAGTGACTTAGGGGTCAGAGGCACAGAGGTCCTTGACAGTTCAAGTGATTTTTTTTTTTTATTATTCCTACTTCTGTTAACCAGTTTATCTAGAAGATGCTTTTCTTCCCCATCTTCAATAATAGAAAGAAAGCACATTGCTCTCAGAACAAAAACTACAGCCACAAAGTTTGAATATATGAGAATGACCAGAAGAGGCTTAGTAATTAGCATATGTATGCTGATGGTTCATGGTATGAGAAACACAAAGTGACAGAAGCTAATGGCACAAGTTATGTTTTGACAGTATAAATGAGAAAATCTGGGATCTCCACTGTCTTGTATCCCTGATAGTATAAGAAAAAGGACTAATAAACTGTTATTTAGAAAGAAAATAATAACTACATTCTCATGTGTGGAGCTCATTAAACACTAGATAACCAGGAAGCCTTGACTGGTTTACAAAACTTTTGAATTCCTAGAAGGTACCTACAGTAAGGAAGAGAAAGCAAATTGGCATTGGATAAATAAATTCAAGTCTATTTTTTTCTGTCTTCATGATTATTATCGGGGGGGTACAGAAGTGGGTTTTATTTTATTTATTTTATTTTATTTTATTTTATTTTATTTTATTTTATTTTATTTTATTTTATTTTATTTTATTTTATTTTATTTTATTTTATTTTATTTTATTTTATTTATTTTTTTTATTTCATTTCATTTCATTTCATTTCATTTCATTTCATTTCATTTCATTTTTTATATACCTGCACTTGTGAGAGCAGCCAATGTTTAAGACCACTGCAAATGACCAGTGCTAATGACAAGTACTATCTGTTGATAATATTGTAACAGCCTGTTTCAACTGCAGTACAGTGAGTTTTCCTTATTTTTGAAGGCATTTGATAACTCCCCGGTGTATTACCATCAGCCCTGAATGTTTGGAGCCATTTGTCCCTCAGACCATATATCTAGGGTTTTTTAAGTGCTTTCTGGGCCTTAGAGAGTTTTCCTCCCCTTTGAAGCTTCTGGCATGTTAAAGAAAAGTGGAAGTTTGGGAAAAGGGTAGCAATCAGAGTCTGAGCCCAAGCCCATGGCCTCGTTTAAATTTGGTAACAGGGACCAGGTCTAACCTTGGGTCCTTCAAGGCTCTGGTGTTCTCCCTAGTCCACTTTAAGGCATGTTAGTGAGGCAATACTACGCAGACAGCAAGATCACACAGAAAAAAGTTAGGAATAGAGTTCAAAAACATAGGACAGACTACAGTGATCATGAAGAGAGCTCAGACAAACATACATGGCAACCAGCAAGCAAGTTAAAATGGGACTGCCCACTTTTGTCCTCCTTATTTCCATTTCCCCATGCTTGTTCCTCCTCCAACTGACCTCGATCTCTCCCTTTCCCTGCCTTTAGCTCCACCCCTAACATGATAGGTTAATGTAGTACATTCCCACATTGCTCCTATATGCACCTGCTATAAATTTCACATAAACCCACAAGCCTTTTCAAATATCTCAGATAGAAACTTTCCCACTTATAATTTACAAAATATTCATCTCCAAGACTTTGGGTTGCTCTCTCAGTTGTGTTTCCCCAATCCCTCATCTGAGATACGCTCTTTGGTCTCCCTTATCTCCTGTGCCTTAGTGTTTGTGCATCTAGATGTGGTTTATTACTCCTTCTGTCTCTGGTCAATTTTTTTATCTTGACTGTCTATTGATTGTATATACCCATAAACCAGATATCCTTACATTCCAAGTATCTACATATCCCTTATATTCTGCATATCCATAAGCTTCCTAGTGCCACCTGAAAAATGTACTTAACAATGCTAAGCAACCTTTGGTAACATCTCTTACTCTGGTGACATCTCAAGTTTGACACATAACCTTTAAATACCCATTCCAGGTTTGTTGTCAGGTGCCATGAAGTTTTCCTAGGCCTTTGTGAACTCAAAGTCTGTGATTTACTGACTTACAGTGCTATAGCATTCTTTTCTACAGGCATCTTCTTCACTAGAACAGTGTTTTGTACAAGGATGTGAAACAAGACACGGAGATAGTACAAAGCAATAAGGTTTGCCTTAGGCAAGGGCAAGTAACTATTATACATGCCAAAACAGAGGGAAGCAGGTATATCACGATGTTGTCAGGTTGAATGCTAAAGAAAGCCATGAATTAGGTCTAATTAAAACAGGCTCAGAACAATGCAGTGGGTTGCATTAAAGACTCTCTGCGGGCCTGTAACCAGTCTTGTGTTTTATTGTCTCAGTTCCACTTAGTGTAGAGATTGTTGCTGTAACATTTCATTAATCAGAAATAACCTGACTCAGAACACTCTGTCTTTCCTATAAGAAGTGACTAATCCAATCCCATGACCAATTTGCAAACAGGTAAAGAAGAGCTTTTAGCAACTAAGTATGAAATCACTGATTCTAATCCCATACCCTGAAAACTCTGGTTTCCACAGTATAACCTTACCAATCTTCAGCTGAGCCCACTAACCAAAATGACTGTGTGCTCCCTTGCTTTCTGCAGTTTCCCGGCTATTGATTTGTCTCATGCTACTCAGTGCAATACTTCAGTCTCAGCATGAGAAAAGTTGATTCAGCACTTCAATGTCTTTTGTTCCTAATACTTTCCTAGCACAACAAACATACCCCGTGACTGTCAGTATTTCAGTCCTGAGGATCCTGCAGCACTCCACAACATTATTGATACAGATCATACCTTGCCACATTACACATAAGACAGCGTGCATCTAAGCAAAGCCAGAAGCCACATATATTCATCAACACCAAAGACAATATTGGCACCCAAAGTGAGGACTCATTTTCAGGTAACATGGAGTCCAAATGTTGTCTGGGCATTAACTAAAGGGGCATTGATTCTGGATTTGCCAACACCTTATTTGAAATGGTGGTACTGAATAAGGTGTTGAAAAAATGGGCTAATCTACAGCTGCCTTTAACCCTCTGTGGTTCAGCTACAATTATGGATCTATATATAATGTATTTCATAAAGGCCAGTGTGTAAATTGAGTGCTGGCTATCTCCAGGTTATGCCAATTTATTCCTAATCAGATGCATGTTTTGTTATGTCCGTTTCAAGGGCACAGTCATCAGTATGCATGATTACCTTAATGATTCTGTGCAGCACTGTAGTCCATCAGGATAATTGGAAGCACATTCATATTCTAGACTGCATTTCTGCACTGTAGAAATATTCTTCAGTACATTTAAGAAAAAAAGAACAGTGCTGTAACCATCAAACACCCTGATTCAAAAACTGGAAGAGGATCAAACTCCATACACTTCAACCTTGAATATCAGGGGATGGAAGAGATTTATTTTATCATAAAAATTCTGTCATGGAACTGTAAAACACTGAAGAAAAGCTATGTTAGAAGAAATCTTTTGTTTTTCAAATCACCCTAACATGATCACAAACTGGGAATCTTTATGCTAAAATATATATTGGCAGCTATCAGAAGGGAGGAGCAGGAGTGAATTGCTCAGTAAAGGGAGGCATCTGACAGCAAGCCTGAAAGGACAGTACCCTGGAACAGGCACAGAAAAGTGGTACCACATGATACCCACAAAAGCTGAGCAGAGTGAGACTGAGTAAGGTGACAAAGCCAGAGAAACTGTGATGAGGCAAGTCTAAGGCCAGCCAGGAAGTCAAGGTGCAGCAAGATACAAGGCCAGGCAAAGGCACAGCTGCAGCATTGCTCAGACAGATCCCACTGGGGAGAGTCTAAGTTTAAAAGCATCACCCAAGTGGAAGGGACACCTGCCTATCAAAACTTCAGAAACCTCTTGCTCAGACCTGACCTGTAGCTAACTCAAGGCCAGACAGATACAACATCCATTTTTTTTTCTGTAGATCTAGCAGTCAGAACAGAAGGATATGGAAAAAAGGGTGTTCCATCCTCACAGGTATGGTCAAGAGTAACATAGTGACATTATTTTCACAGTTGTCTCTCTTTTAAGCTAAACAGACTATGACAATAGTCATATATTGTACATTATCCATTTAAAATATTTTTGTCTTTTATAAACTGCTTTTGCTGTAGGGCAGAAGTGACAACAAAGCATTTCCATCACTATGGTCTTTCTTTAAAAGATCTTAGATTATCTGCTGAGAAACACATGCTGTATCTGGCTCAGATTTGGCAGGACACAGTATTTCCTAGTCATTCTAGTTTCTGTTTACCTAAAAGAAACAAGAAACTTTAATTGATTAAAATGTTCTATTCGGCGCTTCAAGACACTAGAAAGCAAGACCAGTAACTGTGGTTTCTCAATTGTTCCTCAGACCAGCACTATTAGTCAATATTAACATGCAAATAACATAAAACCAAATAATTTTTATTACAGTACTCCTTTAAGCTCATACATACCACAAGACAGCAAGATGACAAAACACTTGCTTTGGTCCTTCTTATTCTGCCACTGGAATCAATATTAATGTTGTCCCTTGAGCAGGGGTTCAGTTAACCTAAGAAGCTCCTCACAAGCAGTAGTTTCCACTGTCTTTTTATTACCTACACAGTATAAATTGTCCAGAGTGGTCCAGGTAATCTGTTCACTCATACTGCTTGCAGCTCTTAGACCTTTTCATAGCAACTACTCAGGCTGTTATGCTTAAAAATTTTGATGTTATTTTATTGCAGCCTAAGATTTCCTCCAGCATTAATATGGTACTTAGTTATTCTTGTGAATTCAGAGTTATACAGCTGAAACCAACTATCAAGGTTTTGATTTAATTCAATCTTTACAGTCTGAATAGACACTATTTTTTTTCCCTGAGTTTAAATTTGCGCCACAGTAGAAATCTCAATGCCATGTAAGCTTTATAAGCACCATCGATGATGAACGTAAATAGGATGTAAATATTGTCTCCAAATGCACCTAGAAATGAACCTACTCCATCAAACAACAAAAAAAAACCAACAAGCAAAACCAGCCAAGAATGAATTTAACATAGCACATATCATACTGCTAGCCATCAGAACACTCAGGTACCAGAACAAACTTGCAGGGGAAGAGGCAATAAAAAAATACCCCATTGCTTTTGAGCAGATCATCAATTAATTTATTTAAACAAACATATAAAGCATGATGACTGCATAATAAATACTGGACTTAGCTGACAGGTGAAATTTTTGAGTCCTATCTGACTAAAATATCACAAAATACTCTTCTGAATTCCTGACAAATCTACTGGAATATTGAGTCCTAAGAAAATTCCAGGTAAGAGGGCTTATCCTCTAAATATTTTATCTAAGTGACTACTGTTGACCCTTCCTCTTGCATGCTTTAGAATATTTCTAATAGCCTCATTTAAAATTTATTGTTTTAAACAAATGGCTGAAAGTTGTAACTGAATGCGAAAGCAACTGTGAATTACCCTTGACTCTTATACTATCAAAAAACACATCACCATAGACCTATTGGTTTTAAAGTATGACAACAAGTGTGAGAAAAGGAAAATTTCAGACCAATTTTCTCAACCAGGCTGTATGTAATAACCTCTCTTCAAATCACCAGTTGCTCAAATGAGGTAACTAATGTGTATGTTCCAGTCTACTTCTACAAATATATACATTTTTACAAAACCCATATGAACATTTCCAGTTAGGTATATCTCCATTCCTCCATTGAACTTTATGTTCCTTTTGGCAAGAATAAATGATGAAGTTCAAAAATTATGATCTTAACTGTTGAGATGAAATATGAGGGATGGGACCACTGTGCTGTTTAAGATGATTTATTGCTCAAGTAAGCCAGATAAGGTATCAGTCTCGAAGGCATGAGATTTGGAGAGGAGCAACCATAGCTCAAAGGTAGTCACAGGTTTCTTCTTCACACAGCAATATGTAACATTTTGGTCCAATAGACAGTTAACACAAAACTTGTTTCTACTTAATAACCTATCACCTTTGCTTAATTTTGCCGCACTGCATCTGTCTTTCTGCCAATAAACTGATAGGTCACATACCTACACACACCTCTATTATAGCTTCTAGATCCTTAGCCTACCCTATAAGTCACATTAGTACAGCTTAAACTTCTTACCTAATATAATTTCTTACCTACTCAAGGCATATTCTTACTTACAATTATAGGAACGTAAGTTCATCATTTTTCTACTTAATGTTTGTGTACCTTTATCACTACAAGCTCTTTCCAAGGCTGCAGATTGAACCCTTCAGCCTCTATGGAAGTTTCTGTTTCTCCATATCCCACCTAACAATGCAGTATTTTCCCCCTGTAGCAGGTCACATGGTATTTTATTAAACTTCCAAAAATATTTAGTGTTTGCCTACATCTGTCAACAATTGTAAACACTATCAATTTTTCAAAATATTTAAACTATAAATATTGGAAGCTGAGGAAGCAGAAGAGAAAAAAGTAAGAGCAGTTTATCCTTTCACACAAAAGTTAGTCAAATTTTGTAATAATGTAGGTCTAAAACTAAATTAAAAGGCAGTAGAACTAGTTTTTTATTAAGACATAGGACCACAACTTCAAAATTTTAATTTTTGATCCTATTCATCACCAGCTGAGCTAACAGAAACCAAAACTATGGGACATCATGAAGGGACAGCAAAACAATCAAAATCTACATATTTAAAAATAATAATATTTTAAAATCAAAAGAAGTCAGAACCTAAGTAGAGTTGCAGAAAAAAACCCTAAGATTTTGCAATTTTAATTAGGGATGGGAAGGTGAAGAGGGTCCTTGTTCATATTCCAGACATTCATGTCAAGCTCTTCTGAAGCAGCACTACATCTGCCAGACAAGTTCATCACCTGTTAGCTGGCACGAGGCTTAGGGGAGCAATAGACTGTTGGAACTTCATTATGTTGTCCACAGCGATACGCTAACATCAGACAGCCATATGCTGCCATAAAAAGTTTGAGAGCCAACAAGTGCTGAACAAAGCAGTGGGGACACAAAGTTATATTGCAGCATGTGTGTCACAGGATTCTGAGACATCATGCACCTGCACTATTGGAAAACAGTACGGGATGGAATAATTACATCATTGAGCAAACCATGCAACACCAGACGGCCATAAAGGAGCATAGCCTCTCCCTTCCTGTACCTTTTCTTCCCTCTCTTCCCTTGGGAAAACCTACCATTATCTTTTGCATAAAACTCCAACTGTTATATGCAATATGCAGCAACAAAACAAGTTCCTTCTCTCATCAGAATATATGGGCTTCAGCTGGTATCAAAAGAGGACATGAAAACTCCATTTCTAACAGAAGTATCTGCATTTACTGGAGCAGAACCAGCCACAGGGCAAAGTTTATAACTAATCCACAAGAAAACCAGATTTATAGCAAGCCCAGCTGCTCTCTGGGCATTGCCTCTATCTAGCCCTACTTTGATCACAGGGGTTCACAAAAGTTACTATTAAAAACAAATCATTAACATTTGACACAAACTATGAGGCTTATTTTTTCAGAACATTTCCCAGAAGACACCTGGTAAAGCCACATTTTTAATCTTCCTTTTAAATTTCAATGTCATAACTCAGCAAGCAAGTAAGTCTAATACTTGATGAAAGCAAAAGAAAATGCAGACTTGCTTCATTTACCTTGG
Organism: Poecile atricapillus; assembly: GCF_030490865.1. Classification (NCBI taxonomy): domain Eukaryota; kingdom Metazoa; phylum Chordata; class Aves; order Passeriformes; family Paridae; genus Poecile; species Poecile atricapillus. The sequence continues at coordinate 79,066,660 of NC_081250.1, read as the reverse complement.
TTATTGAGAGAAAATTTAAAGTAAACATTTAAGTAAGCAAACACATGTTTTAATTATTATAAAAACAAGGAGCAAGAGACAAAAATCTCTGTGATCTGTAGTTCATTAGAAGCTGATATTTGATGGGAATTTTTAAGGCTTCTTTTCTCTTTGGAGTAGCACATAGCATTTGGGTAATTTGGTAATTATTGCTTGCCAAGAAGTAAGCTAGATATCTGGCAAAATAGGGAAGCTGGAATTAGTGCTGAGATTTTTCAATATAACAAAAATCTAATATCTTATGTCAAGCTCTAGCAAGTCTTTTTGTATCAAAAAACAAAATTAAAAAAAATTATGTTTATATCTCTCTACTGAATTCTGAAAAGCTCTTTTTCTGTGCTGGTGTAGAAGCCATTGGATAAAACCAGCATGTGTTCATGTATATAATCTGTACAGACATCAAGGTCTGGACAACTGCCTATGGTTTTTGTTGTTATGATGTTCCCAGAATCATCAGGTTTAACAATAGGACTCTGTGAAAGTCCCAGCATCCAATTCCATACCTAAACCCCTTGAACATTGATTACTTCCTAGATGTATAAGGATCTCTGCCTTTTAACTGAGTCTAACACATGGCAAAAGTTGTACATATACAGAAGAGAATTGCTGTTCTGAGAGCAGGGACAACAAAGTTGACACAGATCATGGAATTATTTAGGTTGGAAGGAACCTCTAAGATCATCAAATCCAATCACAAACCCAATACTGCTAAATATAACACTAAACTATGATTAATTGATCTACATGTCTGTCAAATACCTCCAGGGATGCTGACTCAAGCACTTCCCTGGGAAGTCCCTTCCAAATATGTGATAAAAGGACCACTGGTAGGTAGAGCAGCAAACAGAATAATACAGTTTTCTATAATGTCAGCGGCATAATACATGGAAATTTAGGTCTATGAACATGGCAGAGGAGTTCATTACAATCTCTAAGCCTATGCATCCTGTTATTTCCATGTCATGTATAGAGGTACTCATTCAAATTCCCCTCTATGTCAGGCTTCAATGTGGGATCATCAGGTAATTCCATTCCCTTTCTAGTGTTATCTTCATATCTATTATTCTTTTCTGGCAATAATTAGGAAAATGTTTCTTTTTTAACCTATAGTCTCCAAATATGGTTTATTAAAATTCACAAGTTTCCATAGTATTATTCTGTAGTTTCATGTGTTTGTTGTTTTATTCTGCCAGGATATTAGCCTGATCAGTTTGAATTTCTAAAAGTGAGGCATACAAGATACAGTACCACTGCTGGAAGGATATTTTTTCATTTTTAAAACAAAACTCAGGTTGCAAATGAAATAGAAATTCTGCTACTCTTCTGCTTAGTAGTCTGATTAATTTCAGAAGATGTAAATTCTTAAGTTTCACTGTTGAGGAAACATCTTCATGGATCAGCCCAGATAGCTGCATTGATTGATCCACACTAAAATAACAACCTATGAGTACAGCAATAGCAAAATATTGAGAAAAAAACCAAACATAATTTGTGGATTAATCAAAAGAAATTTATGCTGAAAGTTACTGACATCAAAAAAGGTCAGGAGAAAGTCTCTCCATGGAGGTGCTGTCTCACAAGATGATTAAACCAATCTATCAGGCGGCTGCCATATGAAGTGGTGGTCCTGCCATCTCACTGTCCCACGCTCACACCAGGAGATCACCCCATTTTCTTCATACTTGCATAGGTATCAAGTTGATTATATGGCAAGACAATCCTAGGAGTTAAATGATGAAAAACTAACCTTAAGAGAAAAAAACAAACAAACAAAAATAAACAAACAAAAACAAAACAAAAAAGAAAAATCTGAGAAACAATCTCTTCAGAAAATAATGGTTACATTCTACATATTGCCTTTGTAACTACTGGAAAGATTGTTCCAGGTGATCACATGATTTTTCAATGGGCTTAGAAATATGATCAGGTCCCAGTTGACTGGAAGATGGCAAATGTTGCCCCAGTTTCAAGAAGAGCAAGAAAAATGACCCCAGAAAATACAAGCCTGTGTCAGCCTCACTTCAGTGCCTGGTAAGACTGTGAAGAAGATTACTCTGAGAGTCATTGTAAAACACATGAAGGTAAACACAACAACTGGTTCCAAGGCAAAGTTTACCAACAATACTAATTTGGGCAGAGCTGTTGACTCCCTTGCAGGCAGAGGTAGCCCTGCAGAGACCTCAACAAATTAGAGATAGGGGCAATCACCAACCATAAGAAGTTTAACAAATGCCAGATTCTACACCTGGGGCAGCCTGTGGGAATTCCAAGCACAGAAAGCTCTCAAGATCTTGTAAATGTAAGCTCAGACATAGACATGAACACAGGGTTTGATTTAAGACCTTGGAGAGGGCTTCCAGATTTAGAATCATAAGAATGTGAGTTTAGATAGAAAAGATAATAAGTTAGGTTGTAGGAAGTTTTAAGGTTTTAAAGTGAAGATACAGAAGTAGTTATAAAGGTAATAAGAAGTTTAAGATATAACAAGTAATTTTGTGTGTCATTATATGATTGGTAAAGAATGTCCACACTGTGGCAAAGATGTATAAAACAAAATAATTAACTGTAGGTGTGAAAGTAGAAACATTCTTTTGTGGCACTAGTTTATTGGCTAATTAACTTCTAAAAGACCTTGCAACCTGTAGGCTGGTGACCACTGATCAAGAACATCTGGTGAATATGGTGAAGACATTCTCACAACTTCATGAGACTGTAGAAGAAGAATAGTGAATCATGTTTAAGATGTCTCCCTGTGGTCCCAACTCTCTCAAAATTCCGATAGCAGCCCTGGATATGTGGACAGATTGGAGAACAAGAAGCTGGAGAGCAGTGCCGCAGAAAGGGACCTGGGCCTCCTGGTCAGTGGCAAGCTGAATCTGAGCCAGCAGTGCCCTGGCAGCCAGGAGAGGCAACCCTGTCCTGGGGGGCATCAAACAGCATCACCAGTCAGGCAAGGGAGGGGATTGTCCCGCTCTGCTCTGCACTCACCTCAGGTGCTGCAGGCAGTGTTGGGTGTCACAATATAAAAATTACATTAAGCTCTAAGAGACCAGCCGAAGGAGGGCTACAAAGATGGTGAGGGACCTTGAGGGGAAGCCATATGAGGAGTGTCTGAGGGCACTCAGTCTGTTCAGCCTGGAGAAGATGAGGCTGAGGGGACACCTCACTGCAGTTACAACTTCCTCATGAGTTGATGAGGAGGGACAGGTGTCGCTCTATTGGGAATGGCGAGAAGAATGACACAGACTCTCTTGTGGAGTCGAACTGGAGAATTTCTCCCAGTTTATTACCTCAGATCTTTTTTATAGACCTATACGTGAAAGTACAGAAAAGAAAAACTCTTATTGGTTAGTAAAATAACACATCACCATCATTGGTCAGTGGGATACACCACCCCTCGACCTTCTCTTGCAAGAAAACAAGGAACAGACAAACAGAACCTGCAAGGCTGTCTTCTATCTCTGAGGATTGTTTTAATTCCTCCTTATGATTTCCCAGGCCACTTTCTCAGGCAAGACTGAGAAAGTTATGTGGCCTGCTATTCCACAGGCACTGTGCTCCCTGCTTCAGAGTTAGCATCCATAGACAGGTACTGATCTCTTCTCTGTGGTGACCAGTGACAGGATCTGAGGGAACGGGATGAAGCTGAAGGGGAAATTTAAGATGAGTATTAGGAAAACAGTCTTCACCCAGAGGATGGTTTGTCACTAGAACAGGCTCATTAGGGAAGTGGTCACAGCACCAAGTCTGACAGAGTTCAATAAGAATTTGGACAATGCTCTCAGGCACATGGTGTGACTCTTGAGGATGTTCTGTGCAGGGCCACAATTGAATTTAACAATCCTTGTGAGTTCCTTCCAATCCAATATATTCTCTATAAGAGGTTCTATAAGAGGTTTTCAGATTGGTAACAGAAACTGAAGCTGACACCCATTTCTCTGACTGATGCTGAGGTTCAAGATCTAGGGTAATATGTGATTAATTTATCTAAAAAAACAATAGCCGGCTCCAGATAAACCAAGAATAAATACTTTTATTGTTTTCAAGAAAGAACTGCCACAAAGGTTTTCAGAAACCAAGTTTTATGCAGTTAAGCTGTTTTTATTAGAGTATGGTGGAGGAGTTCACTGAAAAGATTTAGAATTACAATGAGGAACATTTTAACTCATAACCTTTTCTTGACATTCTGTTTGCTCTTAATCACCATACTTCATTTAATATCAGAACTATGCTTTCTTAAATATCATCCTGCATATTCTGTGGGGGAAGGGGGAAGGAGAATATACATTCTGAAGTGAACTCAAACAGACACACTGGCATTTGCACAGAATGTCAGACGTTGGGAGAAATCAAACACTACATTTCATCTTTAGCTGTCAGCCTGGTACTGTTTCTGCTTTTTCGTAGGAAGTCTACAATTCAAAAGGAAGGGAAAGAGTGAAACCACTTTAAAATATCAGAAGATTGTGATAATCAGACATTGGTTAGTCTAAATGGTCTTGCCTCTGATTTTAGCATGGCAGCAAAAGTCACAGGGCACACATTAACTGTCACAAGCATGATTCTGCTTCTGCAGAGTGCTGAACAACAGAGAAATCTGCTGCTTAGCCCACATCCCTGCACAATAGCTGCTGATGGAGATCCTCCTGGCAGAAGACGTTTATCTTCATTTTTGTTGTACCTGAGCATTAGTCAGATCGTCAAAACAACTAGCTACATTTAAGCTGATAGAGGAGATTTCTCTTCAGCCACAGAGACAGAATAGTAAATGAGCAGAGGAAGAAAAACATGGAACTGGCTTACACAGATTAACACAGCACATGTAGCCTGTAAGACACAGGATAATTTGTCTTAAGTACTTGTTAAAGTATGTGGGGGGACTTGGTGGAAGGAAACTCACTTTAACAAATAATCTGTACACACTACCTGAAAAAAATGTCACCTAAATCCTCAGTAGAACAAAGAACTTGGAATAAAAATTGTTGCTTACATGTAATTTCTTGTATTAGTTATCCCAATGCCTGACAGTCCACATCCATTTTTACATTTACAGAATGAAAGGTGATATAGCACTTTTGTATGCTGTAAACATTTGTGTACAAATTAAATCAGTGGAAGATAATGGGGAAATTCAAAGGACACCACTGTTTTATCTGGTTTTGTATTTAATCGCAAGAGTATATACAGAAAATATCTCATGTGTTTGAAGCTGCCAATTAAATTGCTCTAAACTCAGGTAGTTAAAGGATTTCTTCTGTTCTTTTTTCAATAATTTGGAGGTTAAAAAATAGCTGTCAAGGAAAGCTTTTAAGCCAGCATTTATGGATATATTAGTACAAGTTAGTATAATATCTGTACTGCTACTGACACAGATGACCAGAGGCAAGGAAGCCAACTTCTTTCTATTCATACAATATTGAAATTTGAATATTCAATATTGATACTTGACTACCTTTCACAAGGAACAACTGTTCTTCCCTGAGGCCTCCAGCAGCTTTGCCTCAGTTCTATACCAGACATCTCTGCTCTAGTTCCCAACTCCTCAAGGAATTACAGCTTAAATGAGCTGAAAAGCTTAAAAGAAAACTTCAGATGGGAATCACCATTTCTCTTGCAGACCCCTACAGCTATTATTCCATATGGTTCCTTGTTTCCTAATCAGACATGCATGCACTAAAATTACTGTTAAAACTGTTTTCAGTGCCTCAGCAAATTTTTGCAATAAAGTTTGCTGTTCAGTTCTTTAAATAACTAGTTGACCAGATACAAAGGACTTGTGTTTCCTGTGCAATAACCTAAAGGATTCGTTCTAATTAAAAAACAATCACACACACTCCAAAATCTTTCACACACTCCAAAATCTTTATCTATCTACACAAATCTAATATTCAGTAATTTAACTATAAGACTTGGAAGTGTTGCAGAAAGTTATATCCTGTCATAAGAATGTTTAATTGTATCTTCAAAACTATTAAGATGCCATCTGCCTCCTACAGAAATGGTTTCTTTATTGTTTCCACTATTTTTCTCAACATTTAAGTTGGTGGCGAGAGGGAGCAGGGGCTGGAATGGCTTTTATGATTAATTTTATACCTGCATGTCTTAGGGCATGCCCTGATCTACTGAGTTCCTTCCTTTTATGATTTCAGCTTTGTTCTTGCAAATCATTCCCACACTTTCCACCAGTAGAACAGTAACCTTTAGCTTTTATAGAGTAACACTGTACAGAATCAAAGTACAGACAGCAGTCAAACACTGGACTGACATTTAGGAAGCAGATGACGTCACTGGGGAGTAAAGGGCCTCACAGCAAGAGTAATGCTGCTAAAGTATCTCTGGAAAGCTACCTTCCAGCCACTTTAAACTAAATGGATAATCCTGCCCAAGGGCACAGTTACCTGGACTGTGGTTACAGCAAATCTGTATTAAGCTATTATCACCCCAGCTATCTCCCTGTAACACTGATGGTGGCTGCTCGGTCATATCAGTTTCACCATTCTCTTGACAGAAGGCTCTGTTATGGTTTGTTTTTTTCTTAAAATCAGTTTATTCCAGAGAAATGAAACTGAGAACACGTAGACAAATGTTAAAGACTGGAAAACCAAAAATATTGAAAGCATATTGTCTCCAGTGTAGTGCAAAGAAAAACCAGAGGACATGGGAAAGGAAAGAACAGAAATTACTTTAACTATATCTGTCTTAGATAGAATAACCCATGTTAGCAAAAAACTAAATCTCATCCATGAAATTGTACTTAATATTTCTCACACTTCAGGGAAACTACTGTGCAATATATAGTCCCTTATATTTTCCTAAAAGAAATTACTTTTAAATGTCAGTGTTTTTGCAATATACCGAGATATAAACATAATAATATTATTGACCATGATTCATATCTGAGTCATTAAAGAACTACAGCACTATTACTGAAAAAAAACTTTCCGTGAAAATACACCCTTCTTCTGCCAGTGGAAGGAACATGCCTATCTCTGTGCCATAAGCTGTATCTTTACATGCTTACGGCACTTACAACAGTAAGAAAGAAGTCCTTAGTGAGAAGACCAAGATTAAACATTTAGTTATCTCTTAAACTGCCAATATAAATTTTACAATTTTTGGCACAAGAGTCCAGGAAAGACTGAAAAAAATAAAAAAACCCCAAGCCTCTACTCATGTCGAAGTATATGCAAAGGGTGTCTATGCAATGCCCTGGTAGAGTGCCACCTCTGGTATTCCACCACTTTGGAATATTAGGACACTTTGCCCAGTTTTGTATTCACTCTAAGCAGAGAGACAAAGGTTTTCATGTACAAACTTCCTTGAGAAGCCACTCTGGGTTCCACTGGGGACCACTAGGATAAAATTCAAGCAAAGATTGCCAGTCTACCATTCAGTCCTGGGCAATTAAAGATGTCTTGTCAAAATCTGTTCATTCAAAAGCTTGGTAGTTATGAAGCAGTCTTGCAATATTTACATTACTGCAAGGCTGTTAGACAAGTGGGAAAAAAAAGAGTTAAAACTAGGTCTGGGAGAATAATAAATCATTGCTTGTTAGTAGAGGAATAAAAATTGAGAATGACTATGCACCTTTAAGAAATACCTGTTCATTATATGCAAGTTTCTGTATGTATGTACATGTAAAGGAAATCCAGGGTGATTTGCAAGTGCATTTACAAATAATTTGTCCACCCTTTCCTTTCCTTTCCTTTCCTTTCCTTTCCTTTCCTTTCCTTTCCTTTCCTTTCCTTTCCTTTCCTTTCCTTTCCTTTCCTTTCCTTTCCTTTCCTTTCCTTTCCTTTCCTTTCCTTTCCTTTCCTTTCCTTTCCTTTCCTTTCCTTTCCTTTCCTTTCCTTTCCTTTCCTTCCCTTCCCTTCCCTTCCCTTCCCTTCCTTCCCTTCCCTTCCCTTCCCTTCCCTTCCCTTCCCTTCCCTTCCCTTCCCTTCCCTTCCCTTCCCTTCCCTTCCCTTCCCTTCCCTTCCCTTCCCTTCCCTTCCCTTCCCTTCCCTTCCCTTCCCTTCCCTTCCCTTCCCTTCCCTTCCCTTCCCTTCCCTCCCCTCCCCTCCCCTCCCCTCCCCTCCCCTCCCCTCCCTCCCCTCCCCTCCCCTCCCCTCCCCTCCCCTCCCCTCCCCTCCCCTCCCCTCCCCCTCCCCTCCCCTATCATTTATTATAAATAATTATAATAAATTATAATTTATTATAATTATTATAATTATAATATATTATTATATATAATAATATATATTATATATATAATATATATATCTGAATATATATTCAGATACATGCACAAAGCTTTTGAGTTCTGCAGATTACTAGAATTGTTAGGAACTAGGTACATTTTTGAGAAAAAAAAAGTCCTTTCAAGTGAGCCTTTCTGGATACATAGTGATATATTGTTATACATATGCACTGTATTTTTCTAGTGTTTCTATTAAATTCTTGAGAAATTAAAATCTCAAATGAGACAAGTATCCTTTTACTCTTTATATATTAGACACTCCTTTCACATACCATTTTCAGGCTTACCTTAAAGCTGTCCCTCACAATAACAGGCTTCTCCCTACACATGCAAAATCACCTTCCTAAAAGTCACATACAGAAAGTCATCCACTGGATCCAACTCAAAAGATAGAAAGTCATCACCTATCCTCTAAAAATTATCCTATTGTAAAATTTATAGTGTTAGTTTAAGTGATAAATCCCATTAGAATACATCTTAAACGGTACCTTTTAGCATCCTAAAAGGACCATCCACTAACACAAACATTGATGTTTCTGGAGTCAGCAAATGCC